>NC_083343.1:77257970-77589193 GCF_019175385.1 Lycium barbarum
GCATCCACGAATGGAGTAGTGAGAGACTAATGCAGTTAAAACATCATAAATGTTTCCATAGACTCGATGAGGCATATCAAAAACAAACCAATCCAATGAAATCGGAAGGGATCATAATAAATGAGTTTCAGATATCATAGTGAATTACAGAGTATAACCTTTCTGAAGTCGTTCCGAGTGTCAAAACAATTTATCAGACTTAATGGAACATTTAAAACAATGTTTGTTAGGTAATT
Source organism: Lycium barbarum (assembly GCF_019175385.1). NCBI lineage: Eukaryota > Viridiplantae > Streptophyta > Magnoliopsida > Solanales > Solanaceae > Lycium > Lycium barbarum. The sequence goes on from NC_083343.1 coordinate 77,258,207, forward strand.
AGAATGGTAGTCAAAACATTTCTTTCAAAAACCGCTCGAAAATAGGACTTAAGTACAATACGGGCAAAACCGGGAATAGCGGGCCCACCTCGGGACAAGCAAGGCGGTGGGCTCAAATTACATATTTTAAGCTTATGGGGTCACCTACAAAGGTTCTACGGACGTTCTATAGCTTTCCAAGTAGTTCAGGGAAAGTTTGCATGATTATCAAGAATACAAACCAAAAGGGCTCAATCTTACTGAAGGAAAAAGCGAGATTTTCAATTGCGGATTCCGATGGACAGAAAGTCTTTCGAGGCCCGAATCCGATTCTAATACACTTAGGCATGCCAAAAGAAGAATCGGGGTAGCTTTACATACCTTTTGAGCTTTGCACGCCTATCCAAGCTCACTTCCCGTTTCGTCAAAAAGCTGCAAATGGTCAGGTTTACCAATTGTGAGTTATAGATTCTACGAATTCAATTCAACTCATATTTGTCTACCGAAATTTCGGCAGCACTTCCGCTATACATATATCACCCCCGAGAATTCAACTCGGCTCAAAATCATCAACAACAACCCAAACAACAACATCAACATCAACAACAAACATTAGAAACACAATATGGCACAACTAGTTCTACTTGCCGACATAATGCCATAACTTTCATTTCAACTTCAATTCCCAAACCAATTTCAATGATTTCGCATTCATTATCAAACTAGATCATCACAACATAGTTTAGAAGCGTTTCATATCGTTTCCTCAAATTTTACACACGATATACATAATATACAAACTTTCCGCCAAAGTCCTAACTCGTCCAAAACTTCTAATCTTTGGCATACATATTCATAACATGTTTCCATCTTCCAAATTCATCAATGATCATCATAACTTATACCCTAACATATTCATTTTCACAACGTCGTAAAATCGTACTAAAGCGACATAAGTTTCTACATTTCATTTCAAAGCAAACTCATATCATTTTACTTTCATTCACATTGCAAGAATCACAATAACACAACTAACACACTAAACAAACTTAATCCATTTCATTCCATACAACTCCATACCACACGGCCAAATACTCATTTTGCCAATTCATCCAATTTTATTCAACTTTCATTCACAATATGAATTCCATCACATTCACAATTAGAATACAACATAATTTCAATTCTTCATTGGTATACAATGCGTGCATACACACGGCTACACATATATACCACACACCCACTTTGCAAACTTCTATTTCTTCATACAATCAACATATTTCCACATACTACAACACAAACAAAACTTCATAACACAAGAATAAGGGGTGAATTCTTACCTTTTTACTCCCTCTTCTTCACTTGAATGAATGGTCACCTTGAAGAATTGAGTGCTTCTCTCTCCAAACCAACTATACCAAGTTGTAAAGGGACTTTGAATTAGTGAAAATCCAACAAGAGAATAATTTTTAAGGCAAGATTTTTGGTGGTGAAATTTCCAAGCAAAACCCGAACCCTTCTTCTCCTTGCTCTCTCTCTTGTTTTGTTTTCTTGTCTTCTAATTTTCTTGAAATTTCTAAGGGATAAGATGATATATATAACATGGTCCCTTAAGTTAATTAATCACATGGAAAAATTAAATAAAACATGGGTTTGGGCCATTGGCTTGGCCGGCCACCCCTAGAAACTTTGGGCCTCATTTTTTTTCCCATTATTCTTGGCCCAATGACTTATAGTCCACGTTTTGTAATTCCCGAAATTAATTTCCAAAATTCCAAATTTGCCCTTGGCCTTATTCGACACTTCCACATTAATATTCTTTCATACACAACTCCTATGTCAAATAAAAATTAATTATGACCTTATTTCTTACAAGTCAAGATTGTTTTCAAAATTTTCCAACGTGTGAAAACACGGGATATAACATATCCGATGTGAGATGAGAAAGTTGGCTAAAATAAGATGAGATATAAGGTGAGCAATGCATGTGCATGGACGTGGGTGATTAAAATGAGAAGTCTAAGAAATATGGGAGGTTGCAGAATTGCAACTGCCCAGTGGTCGTAAAGTGCTAGGACGGACCGTAAACTAGCAGGTCGTAAACTGCCATGCAAGGCTTCAACTTTCTGCCAGCTGAGAAATAGTAAAATACGACCTGGAGGACGGACCGTAAAGTGATTTACGGCCCGTAAACCATGGTCGTAAATCACCATGCAACCAGCCAAAGCTACTGGTTCTGGAAATGGTTAAAGACAATCGCGAGGGACGGTCCGTAAACTGCAATACGGACCGTAAACCATGATGGACGACCACTGTTCACCTCAGCACAGATTTTGCAAGTCATTAAATAAAGGGACCAACACTTGTTTTATTTCATTACAACATTACACCACTTCTCTCTAAAACCTCTCTCTACATTTATTATACATGTTTTGAAGGATATTTGAGGATCAACAACATAAAACAAGGTGAATCAAGAGTAAGAACATCATCAAAGATCATCTAGGTCAAGAAATCCAAATGGAGAAAAACTAGGGTTTTGCTCAAAGTGGAGTATTATTAACCAAAGCTTGTTCCTACATCTTCGAAGGTAAGATTCATGATTTTTACATGATGTTTAAGGTATTGAAGAGTTGAAATACATGGATTGTAGAAAATATGGTCAAGTAGGTCATGAATGATGAATAGTGACATTTTGAGGAATAGTTTGAATTGAATCATGAATGTTGTTGTGTTGTGATATGAATGCATTATAAATGGTACTAAGATCATGAACTAGACACTTTAGACGAATGGGCGAAGTTGGATGTTATGACCATGAATATGGGTGAATTAGAGGCAAATTAAGGAATCTAGATAATGTGGATAATGTGAATGACTAATGGCCATTTTTATGATATTAATGAAGGTATAGATGCTAGCATTGGAAGGCAGCGTGCAAGTGTAGAATAGTCCGACGAAAAGGTATGTAAGGCTAACCCTTCTTTCATAAGGCATGGTGTTACACCTCGGAAAATTTCCTGTTGGTACGCAAGTAAATGAACTAATGAGGTGTGCGAGGAGTGCGAGTGTATAATGTTTCATGAGAAATTGTTATATCCCGCATTTTATGCAATCGGATAATTCAAGACAATCGCGGGAAAACAACAAGCAAGGCAATATTTTATTTTGTTTGGCACATGAGTTGCTTATGAAAAGTCTAGAAGTGGAAATATGGAGAACGACGAAGGGCAAACTTGGAAGTTTGAAAAATTGCTTCCCTAAATTGCAAGAACTAGCTAAGAATATAAAGTGGGCTTGACATTTTTTTTAAGGAGAAAGAGAGGCCCAACCGGCCACGTTGATGGGTTTGGCCCATGATTCATTAATTCATGGTATTAAATAAGATGACTAAGTCATCTTTATCCCATAAGTGTTCTAGAAAATTCAAGAAAATTGAAGAACAAAAGAAGAGGGCAAAGCTTAAGGCCATTCGGCCATAGTGAAAAACCCAAGAAAAAAATTGCAAAATTCTTCCAAAAATCATTTTCCACCAAGTAGAGGGTGCACAACAAGGTGGAGTTGTTGTTGGAGCAAGAAAGGTTCAAAATCATACAAGTTGCCAAGAGTTAGGCAAGTGAGAAGTTGAAGAAGAAAGGTAAATTCTAATCTTGTTTTATGTGTTATATATGGTGTATATGTGTTGTAGTATCCTAAAATAGATGAAATTCATGAAAGAGAGAAATATAGTGTATGGCCGTGTATGTATATATATGTGTAGGAGCCATGCTTCAATTATTTAATTAGTGTTTGGTTGTTATTGTTGTGAATGATGTGTGGAAAATGGAAGTTGAATGAATTTGGAGAGATTGTGGTGTGCATGGTTGATGTTAGCCGAGTGTGTGTGCATGACATAGGTGGCCGTGAACATGGCTTATGTAACCATGATGGTGTGTTGAATTGTTGAGGAACAATGAGCAAGTTATATTTAGTGTTTTAGTTGTTGTGTTGTAGATTGCATATTGCAAGTAAAGACTTGATAAGTTTGGTAAAGTATTGGTAATTGGAAGATTATGTATATTGAAGAATAATGTTCTTGCATGGATAGTATGTAATGATATTGGTATGATGTCGTTGGAATATATACTATAAGGTTGTTATCGTGTTCATTGAAGTCGGAAGGTTTTGAAGAAAGTAATAAATTGAAATCATGCATCTTGGATGAAATATGTGAATTGCTAGTGCGATTGTTGATTATGTTAATAGTTTGGCCGGGTTTGAATTCCCGGATTGTGTTGGTTGAGAATTTGGCTATGTTGAATGTTGAGGATGGTGTATGTACAGAGGAAATGCTGCCGAAATTTCGGTAGCCAAGTATTACCTTAAGATTTCAACTCTAAGTATACTAATGAGAGTTTTGGGTAAAAATGACCAATTTGCAGATTTTGACGAAATTGTGACATGAATTTGGAATAGCTAAAGGCGCGGAAAGAGGTATGTAAGGCTTCACCCTTCTTTCTATGGCATGTCTTAGATGTACTAAGTCAGTTACGAGCCTCGGGGACAACCCTATTCCCCGGAATCCGCACCTAAAGTTTTCCACTTTTTGTTCAATAGAATTGAACTAGAAAGTGTGCCAATTGGGGGAAAAACCTCCTAAACCCTTAGAACTTGTATAAATGGGACCCGATTACCCTAAGACCCTCACAAGTAACGCTATGACACGTAACATACGTAAATTGTATACGCTACCTCATCCGGCCCGAGGTAGGCCCGTTACTCTCGGATTTCCCTATAGTCGTGGTTGACTTACTTGAAGTAAATCCAAAGGGGACTTTTGATCCCAATCTCGTTACCGAATGATAAGTACTATGACTACTCTAACGAGAATGTTTCTATGAGGATAATGATAATGACAATGTTAGACAAGAGAATGTACCTTTGATAAGTACGACCGGAACGACTCTATGACTAAGATGACTAAGCTAAGTATCTTATGTAAACATGAAAGTGATACACTAATTTTTGAATCGTATTTATATTCCCTAGCTATAACTTTATTTTCTAAGACTCCAAAGCCTATGACTGTCATCTATGATGCCCACGATTTCATTTTTCGGTTACTGTAATACTATTCTCCGTTGATAGTCTCGCCTTAAAATACTTGTTCCTTCAAGGTGAGACAAAGCTATAACTAGCATTCCATAACGTAATCGGAGGTCACCGACCTTACGTCGCTCCGATGGATACATGATTTTTCCTTGGCTCTTGTGTGCTTATATGATATATGTATATAAAACAGGTATATGTGTATGGATATGTATATATAAATAAGATAAGTAATTGTATATGAGACGTGTATATGTATAAAAGATAAGCAAATGTATATGTATATGTGTATGGGGAAAGGGGAAGGGCCACTGTTATATCACCACCTGATTCAGCTGGATTCCATCCTGGACGCGGGATGCCCGGACGCGGGATATGGGAGAGCCGTACGCGGCATCTGTATATATATAATGTATGCTACCTATCTATGATGTAATGTGTTGGGACACCGTTGGGGAGGGGGCTTGGGAGAGCCGATTGTATTCGGCGTCTGTAAATGTGAATAAAAGATACTGTTTACTGAATTGTACTGTTTTCTGTATACGAGAATAAGGGACACCGTGGGGGTGGAGCCGATTGTATTCGGCGTCTGTAAACTTGAGAAAAAAGGTACCGTTACTGAAATGTACTGTTTTCTATACTCGAGAATAAGTAATATATAAATGTTAATTCCTATGCTTATGAAAAGAAACGTTTCAAAGACGAAATGACAAGCCTACATGACAGCCGGCCTGAAAAGGGGCCTTCCTATGCACAGGTTACTTTCTCGCCTCGTTATATGCCCTGTGACTCCATGATATTATTAATCGTACTCTATGTCACTGCTTGTATTATTTTCTATGCCTTACATACTCGGTACACTATTCATACTGACGTCCCTTCTTGTGGACACTGCGTTTCATGCCGCACAGGTCAGCAGACAGGTGGACTTGATCCTTAGGAGCTCTGCCAGCAGTACTCTACAGCTCTCCAGTCGTTCCGGAGCCTTATTTCAGTGGTACTATTTTGTGTATATATAATCTCGGGCACGATCGTACTCGGACCTTTCTATGTATAAGTGTACTATGTCTAGAGGCTCGTAGGCAGATATGTACAGTCGGTCAAGTATAATTAGATATATGGTGTTTTGGCATGTTAATGTTGTTGTATAAAGTGCTAACGAAGTTTATTAGCCTATGTTCAGAATGACGCTGCTAATGTTAATGTTCAAAAAAAAAAAAAAATGGCTCTGTTTACACGGCTTGCTAAGAGGTAAAGGTAATATGATAGATAAGGAGTGCTCGGTACAAGTATCGGGTACTCGTCACGGCCCCTAGTCGGGTCGTGACAGAAATGTATGTAAAGGGATGTGGATGATTAGAATGAAAAGTCGAGAAATGAGAAAAATTGAAAGTTGGCAAAACTGCCCAGTGGTCGTATATTGCAAAATACGGACCGTAAAGTGCAATACGGTCCGTAAACTGGCAGTCGTAAACTGCCATGCAAAAGCTTCAGCTTTCTGCCAGTGGTCGTAAAGTGCAAATACGGACCGTAAACTGCCAGGTCCTAAACTGGCATACCAAACTTCAACTTTCTGCCAGCTGAGGAAGAGGTATAATACGACCTGGTGGACGGACCGTAAAGTGATTTACGGCCCATAAACCACAGTCGTAAATCACCATGCATGCAGGCCAAAGTTTCTGGTTCTGCTTAAGCTTAAAAACGACAACGAGGGACGGTCCGTAAACCTCCAGGGACGACCACTGTTCACCCATCACAGATTTTTCAATTCATTAAATATGAGGATCAAGACTTGTCTTATTTCATTTACAACATTACACCACTTCTCTCTAGAACTTCCCTCTACATTTATTTTATGAGTTTTCAAGGATTATAAGTCATCCATAACATTAAGACAAGTAAATCAAGGATAAGGGAATCATCAAGGATCATCCAAGTCAAGAAATCCAAATGGAGAAAAACTAGGGTTTTGCTCAAAGAAGAGTATTATCAACCAAAGCTTGTTCCTACAACTTCTAAGGTAAGATTCATGATTTTTACAAGATGTTTGAGGTATTGGAGAATTAAAATACATGGATTGTAGAAAATGTGGTCAACTAGGTCATGAATGATGAATAGTGACATTTTGAGAAATAGTTTGAATTGAGTTATGAATGTTGTTGTGTTGTGATATGAATGTGTTATAAATGGTATTAAGATCATGAACTAAAAAATTTAGACGAATGGACGAAGATGGGAGTTATAATCATGAATGTGGGTGAATTAGAGGCAAATTGAGGAATTCTAGATAATGTGGATAATGTGAATGACTAATGGCCATTGTTATGATATTAATGAAGGTATAAACGCTAGCATTGGAAGGGAACGTGCAAGCAGAGAATAGTTCGACGGAAAGGTATGTAAGGCTAACCCTTCTTTCATAAGGCATGGTTCTTGGCCAAATTCCTAAATTCCTCTATATGAGTATGTTGTCTTCACATGGTTGACATTCCGAGCTCATAAGCTCACGACCCTTGATATGTACTATGCTTATACTACGTTCCTCGTATGACGAGTAAGTCTATAATGTAAATGTAACGATAATGATGAGGATAGAAATGATGATGAGAGTAAAATGAGACTAGAGATGCTTATGAGCTACGATATATGTGTATGTGTGCCTATGAAGGGCTATAATAAGACCCCGAGCTTATGATGCCGGGTAAGACTATATGTATATGACTATGTATAAAGTATGTATACGATTACGAAACGCGCGCACACCTCTGCAGAGGGTACGGATAACCCTGATGCCTTGGTAGGGCCAGGTATGTATGACCTTGAGCCTTGGTTGGCCAAGTATGTATAAGACACCGATCCCATGAGGCCGGGTATGCTATGTAAATGCTATGTATATGAAGTGACTATGTATATAATATGAATATGAATGTGAAAATACTATGTATAGGAATACGGATAAGGACATGTATGCGAATATGAGCACAAGTATGGTACGAGTATTACTATGGAATACGAACGACGATGTATGCAAGTAAGCGACATGATGATATTACTGTCTCCCCTCCTATGCTATCTTCATATGATATCTATTATGCTTCTATATTGATGTTGATCATGCTTTACATACTCAGTACATTCTTCGTACTGACGTCCTTTTGTTTGTGGATGCTGCGTTATGCCCGCATGTGCGCAGGGAGACAGATTTGATCCTTAGCCGCCTATTCGGAGATTTCATAGAGAGCTCCATTTCCTTCGGAGCCATATATTTTGGGTACTCATTCTTTTGTGTATATAATTATGGGCATAGCGGGGTCCTATCCCGCTAATGCGATATGTTATACTCTTAGAGGCTCGTAGACGTGTGTGTGTGCGGGTAGATGTGTTTGGCCTTGTCGGCCTATGTTTTGTATATCATTTTGTCGGCCACGTTGGCCCATGTATATTGACGTAGCATAAATGCCTATGATGATATAAATGTGCGGTCGTCCATATGGGACTAGTTGACGAATCAATGGAAATGCATGTATAATTATGTGGCTCACCTAGATGTAAGTATAAGAGTAAGCTAAGAGGGTGCTCGGGTGGGTTAGCACCGGGTGCTCGTCGCGGCCCCGAGTCGGGTCGTGACAAAAGTGGTATCAGAGCATTTCAGTCCTAGGATGTGTCTACGAGCCGTGTCTAGTAGAGTCTTTGTTATGGGTGTGTTGCGCGCCACACTTATAAACGAGAAGCTGCGGACATCTTAGGAATATATGACCTTCCTTCTTCATAAGAATCGTGCGATATAGCTATAATGTAAGAAATTCTTGTTCTTAAATCGTGTGTTGTGTATTTCAGAGATGCCTAAAAATAAAAAGGCTACAGCAGCCCAAAAGGGCAAGACGCTGGCAGAAAAGCGGGCTGAAAGAGCACCGCCACCGGTAGTAGAGGAAGATGAGTCCCAGAGTGCGGCTCAATCTCAGTCCTCCCAGACAGTGCCTATTACTGAGGAGCACGTGGGAGCCTCAGCCCCAGCTCCAGCTCCTCCACCGAATGCTTTAGGCCAAGATGTGAGAGAGGCCATTAATTTGTTGACTCAGTTGGTTGCGGCCCAGACTCAGAGGCCAAGCACAGGGCAAGGTGACAGGACTGTTAGTGCAAGGGCCCGTGACTTCATTGCTTTGAAACCCTCAGAATTCTTTGGGTCGAAACTGGAGGAGAATCCCCAGGACTTTATTGATGGTATGCTAAGGACGCTCCGGTTGATACATGCTTCAGACACCGAATCGGTGGAGCTAGCGTCATACAGATTGAGGGATGTCTCAATCCAGTGGTATACGGTTTGGATGGCTTCGCGGGGAGCCAATGCACCTCCGCCGGTATGGCAAGAGTTTGTCGATGCTTTTCTCCGTCACTACATGCCTCCAGAAGTTCGGCGAGCTAGGGCCGATAAATTCTTGAATCTGAGGCAAGGTAGCATGAGTGCTACAGAGTATAGTCTCCGCTTCAATTCCTTGGCTAGGTATGCTTCGGCCATGGTAGCGTATATGGGCGATCGGGTGCACCGGTTTGTGAAAGGCTTAGGGCCACACTTGATGGATAAATGTTTGACTGCGTCCCTTCAGGATGGCATGGATATTGCACGCATTCAGGCACATGCTCAGGAATTAGAGGAACACCTACAGCAGCGGAGAAATGAACGTGAGCAGGATAGGGGCCATAACAAGAGGGCCAGACCTTCGGGTTCGAGGAGTGAGTCCAGGGGCGGACATAGACAGCAGTTTCCCAGCCATTCAGGCTATTCTATGACCAGTACACCTCCACAGTTCACGGGGCAGAGATTTGACAGATCTACTCGTTCCGAGCTGAGTCAGGGTTATTCGGGGTCTCAGTTTAGAGGTGATTCAGGCCAGCCAAGGCCACCCGTACCACGATGTTCTCAGTGTGGAAAGTTGTATTGGGGTCAGTGCCAATCAGGTTCAGACGCTTGCTATTCATGTGGTCGGCCAGGCCATATTATGCGTGATTGCCCCTCAGTACATGGTAGAGGTAGGACCCAGCCATCAGGGTCGGTAGCCGGATCTTCGGCATCTGTACGCCCTACGGGGCCAGGCTCACATGCGCCAGTCGGCCATGGTAGAGGTAGAGGCAGAGCTCCCAGTACTAGCGGTCCTCAGCACCGTATTTATGCTTTGGCTGGACGCCAAGATCTTGAGTCTTCTCCTGATGTGGTCACAGGTATATTATCGGTATTCTCTCATGATGTATATGCTTTGATTGATCCGGGCTCAACATTATCATATGTTACTCCATATATTGCGGGTCGATTTATAATTGAGCCGGAGTCTATCAAACCTTTCGAGGTGTCTACACCCGTGGGTGACTCGGTAATAGCTAGCCGAGTATATAGGAATTGTGTGATTGTGATTTGTGATCGTCGTACCATGATTGATTTGCATGAGCTAGAAATGGTAGATTTTGACGTTATTATGGGCATGGATTGGTTGGCTTCTTGTTACGCCAATGTTGATTGCCGAATGAAGATGGTTCGTTTCCAGTTTCTGGGAGAACCAGTCTTAGAATGGAAAGGGATGCGGCATCACCAAAAGGTAGGTTTATTTCCTATTTAAAGGCAAGGAAGATAATCACGAAAGGGTGTATTTATCACCTAGTGCGAGTTCAAGATGTAGAAGCTGAGTCGCCGACTCTTCAGTCAGTTCCGGTAGTGAACGAATTTCCGGATGTGTTCCCGGAAGAGCTTCCAGGCCTTCCTCCCGAGCGAGAGATAGATTTTGCGATTGATGTGTTGCCAGACACTAATCCCATATCTATTCCTCCCTATAGGATGGCACCCGCAGAGTTGAAGGAGCAATTGAAAGACTTGCTTGAAAAAGGCTTCATTCGGCCTAGTTCATCCCCGTGGGGAGCACCCGTATTGTTCGTCCGGAAGAAGGATGGCTCCTTGAGAATGTGCATTGATTATCGGCAATTGAATAAAGTGACAATTAAGAACAAGTATCCCCTCCCGAGGATTGATGATTTATTTGATCAATTACAAGGTGCCAAATGGTTTTCAAAGATTGATTTGAGGTCCGGGTATCACCAAGTAAGAGTTAGGGAGAAAGATATCCCTAAGACAGCTTTCAGAACAAGATATGGCCATTTCGAGTTCCGAGTAATGTCGTTTGGGCTAACTAATGCACCGGCAGTGTTTATGGACTTAATGAACAATGTATTCAGGCCTTTTCTGGATCGATTCGTGATTGTATTCATCGATGACATCCTAGTGTATTCTAGATCCAAGGCAGAACATGTGGATCATTTGCGAATTGTCCTTGGAGTTCTTCGAGCTCGAGAGTTATTCGCAAAGTTTTCCAAATGCGAGGTTTGGTTGAACTCAGTGGCATTTCTGGGCCACATTGTTGCAGCTGACGATATTCGAGTGGATAGCCAAAAGATTGAGGTCCGGGTATCACCAAGTAAGAGGTGCGGGTGCTCGTCGCGGCCCCGAGTCGGGTCGTGATACATAGTTCCTTGGCCAAACTCTTAAATCCTCTATATGAGCATGTTGTATTCAAATGATTGACACTCCGAGCTCATAAGCTCACGATCCTCGATATGTTCTTCGATTGTACTATGCACCCCATATGACGAGTAAGCATAAGATATAGATGTAGCGAAAATGATGATGATAGTGATGACGATGATAATAATAATGATGCTAAAGGTGCCTACGGGCTATTATACTTACATGTGCCTATGAAGGGCTATAATGACACCCCGAGCTTATAACGCCGGGTAGGATATATGTATATGAATATGTATAAAGTATGTATACGATTACAAAACGCGCGCACACCTCTGCAGATGGTACGGATAACCCTGAGGCCTTGGTAGGGGTAGGTATGAGTAACCTTGAGCCTTGGTTGGCCAAGTATGTATGAAACACCGATCCTATAAGGTCGGGTATGCTATGTATATGAAATGATTATGTATATAATATGAATATGAATGTGATAAGACTATGTATAAGAATACGAATAAGGACATGTATACGAATATGAGCACAAGTATGGTATGAGTACTATTATGGAATACGGATGATGACGTAGGTGTACAATGCGTATGAAAAATGGAAAGTCCTACGAAAGGCAGGTAAGTGCTATGACGATGATATTATTGTCTCCCCCTCCTATGCTATTTCATATGTTGTTCATAATGCTTATTTATTGATGTTGCTCATGTTTTACATACTCAGGACATTCTTCGTACTGACGTCCTTTTGTTTGTGGATGCTGCGTCATGCCCGCAGGTGCACAGGGAGACAAACTTGATCCAGAGCTACCTATTCAGAGATTACATAGAGAGCTCCCTTTCCTTCGGAGCCATATCTTTTGGGTACTCATTCTTTTATGTATATAATTATGGGCATAGCGGGGTCCTATCCCGCTAATGTGATATGTTATACTCTTAGAGTCTCGTAGACATGTGTGTGTGGGTAGATGTGTTTGGCCTTGTCGGCCTATGTTTTGTATATCATTTTGTCGGCCACGTTGGCCCATGTACATTGATGTGGCATAGATGCCTATGATGATATAAATATGTTGTTGTCCAAATGGGACTAATTGACGAATGAATGGAAATGCATGTATAATTATGTGGCTCACCTAGATGTAAGCATAAGAGTAAGCTAAGCGGGTGCCCGGGTGGGCTAGTATCGGGTTCTCGTCGCGGCCCCGAGTCGGGTCGTGACATCTTTCAACTCTGCCGGAGCCATTCAATAAGGGGTAATAGAAATAGGCTCGGTGTCAGGCAATACATCATCAGCGAACTCAATTTCCCTTTATGGAGGAAGACCTGGAAGTTCATCTGGGAATACATCTGGGAATTCATTCACTACCGAAACAGATTGAAGAGTCGGTGACTTTTCCTCGGTGTCGTCAACCCGAACTAAATGATAAATATAGCCCTTGGCTATCATCTTTCTTGCCTTAAGGTAGGAAACAAACCTACCCTTTGGGGATGCCGTATTCCCCTTCCATTCAAGTATGGGCTCTCCCGGAAATTGGAATCGAACCACTTTCATCCGACAATCAACATTGGCATAGCACGTAGCCAGCCAATCCATGCCCATGATTACATCGAAATCTACCATGTCAAGCTCAATCAAATCGGCTTTGGTCTGGCGATCACATATCACAACGACATAACTCTTATACAATTTCCTCGCTATCACGGAATCACCAACCGGAGTGAATACCTCGAAAGGTTTAATTGGCTTGGGTTTCACCCCAATACAATCAGCAACATATGGAGTAACATATGAGAAAGTAGAACCCGGATCAATCAAAGCATACACATCACGGGAAAATATAGTCAATGTACCTGTGACAACATTCGGGGAGGACTCAAGATCGTGTCTCCCAGCTAAAGCATATACGCGGGGTTGAACAGCACCTGAAGTAGATTCTCCCCCTCTGCCTCTGCCTCTACCTGCCGACGTCTGGGGAGTCTTTGCTGTAGGGCGTACTGAAGAAGATCCCGCTGCTAAACCTGTGGGCTGAGCCCCAAACCTATCTCTCACCGACGGGCATTCCCTCATCATGTGCCCAGTCTGACCACAAGCATAGCAAGCATCCGTGCCCCGATAACATCGTTCGAAATGTAATCTACCACACTGGCTGCACCGCTGTACCGGAGGTCTCCTCTGACTAAAATCTCCCCTAAACTGAGAATCCGAGGCCTTCGAACTCTGGCCCTGTCCTGATCGGGAAGAACGATCAAACCCTCTGTCTGATAATCTGGGAGGCGCACTAGTCGCTGACTGACCTGAGTGCCTAGAATGCATCTGTCTCGATCCCGTTCTATATTCACTGCTCGCTCCCATAGATCTAGCTCTCTTACCTTGCCTTCTGTCATTATCACTATCACTTCTTTGCAGCTATTGTCGTTCCTCAAGATTCTGAGCATGTGCCTGTATTCAGGAAATATCCATCCCGTCTTACAAAGAGGCCGTCAGACAATCCCTAAACAAATGTGGCCCCAAACCACTCACAAATATGTGTACACGATCGCCCATATCGGCCACCATAGTCGGGGAATACCTGGCCAGAGAATTAAACTGCATACTATACTCCCGAGCACTCATGCTTTCTTGCTTCAAATTCAAAAACTTATCCGCTCTAGCTCGGCTGTTATACCCCGCATTTTCAGAGCATGAGCGTGACACGCGCTTCCTCAAAATTGACAATCATGTTGTTGCCACATAATTTAAACTCACGTTGATAATGTTGTATTCCGTACTTTTGTACGTCTGATTATTCATAAGCTAAGGTGGGGCCCACACGTCGAGATTTTTTTAGGATACATGACAAGTTATATGAAGCACATATGTGAAGTTTAACACAACTCAAGAAGGACCCTTGAGCCGAATCAAAGTGGAAGTCCTCCAAAAAAATATTTTTAAGTAACGTTTTCAGGTGATCTGAATTCGAGGGGAAAAAAAGGTATTATAAGTTTGGAATCTGGAAAAATACCAAGAAATATCCTACCATAGGTCGTAGGTCCACAGGTGACGTCGGAATAAGGAGATATGGATGTTTTAAGGCAGAAAGGTCAGTGGGTTAGGCCCAATCCGAGCCCAACCAGGTTAGGCCCATTACCCAGGTCTTTATAAGTGCAAATTTCGGCCTTCCTCCTCATTTTAAGACCAGCAACGCCCAGAAAATTCTGGGGGAGAGAGAGAAAAAGAGTCTTGGAGAAGAAAAACCAATTTTGATCGAAATCTGAGCCCCGAATCCCGAAGCTCATGAAGAGAAAAGTGTTGTACATCGCGTTGTATTCAATTTGAACTAAAAATCAACCAAAGAGAAGAGGGTAGACATGGTGGCTTCATACTTGAGATAAGATTAAGGTTCCTTTTCATTGCTAGCAAGTTTATTTAGAGTTTTAACGAACTAGAACGGAGAAAATAGTGTGATAAATTCGTTTATTGGTGTGGTTGGATTATGGTTTGAGGCGTGAGGAGAATTTTGGATAAAATGTATATTTATTTATTTATCTTGTTGGATGTAAGTATTTATGTTATTGGTATTAACTTCGACGTCTTTACGGAAATAAAAATTATGAAATAGCTATATCGCAAATTTGGTTGGTTGAGAAATTTAGAAAACAGTGTGCGGGCTGTTTTATGGCATACGTCGGTATTGGAAATGATGTTAGTATTATTGGTATTGTTGTTGATGTTGTTGGTTGTTGAGTTGGAATCTCGGGCTAGGCATATAAACAAGAGAGATGTTGCCCAATTTTCGGTAGAATATAAAAGAGTTTAAATTGAAACTTGGGATTGTATGTGACTAAATTGAATGTAAATGAAATGTCGTCGGATTATGTAAAAGGAGTTACTAATGTTAGAATGAATTTTGAATTAATTGTTGAAGTTGTTAGTGTGGTTGTTCGTATTGTTGTTGATAATTTGGCCAAGTTGAATTCTCGGATTGTTGTTGATAATTTGGCCGAGTTGGATTCTCGGGGTTGGTTGTATTTACAGGGGAAATGCTGCCGAAATTTCTGTAAATGAAGTGCTAGTTTAGGATTGGACTTCTAAGTATCTATAACTAATGTTGGTATCTATTAATATTGTTGTAGATCTTGCGAAAACCAAAGACTTAAGTTCGGAATAGCTTAGGAAGCGGGCAAGGTATGTAAGGCTTACCCTTTCTTTCTTTTGGCATGTCCTAGATGTAAGTAAGAGACGATATGTACCTTGGGGTAACTCTATTCTGTAATTTCGGGCTTGTTTACGATTCTTATTCATTTCTTGATATGAGTATACTTAGCATTGTTGAACTCGTAGTATGATCGCACCTTGAGCAAAGCATAAAGAGTTCGTGTCCCTAAAAGGGTTCTGTAAGTATTAATGTCTCTAACTTTTGTATACAGTCTCGGATTGCTTTGAAACGTTCGTAGAGGTTCTGTAGTAAAAGTGTCCATAACTTTCTCAGACTAAACCGGATTGACTTGAAACGTGTTTATGATTCTCAAGTGTCGATTAGTGTACTTATCTATCGAGTCTTAAAAATTCATTTAAATTGCATTTAGTTTCTCACTACTCTGCTCGTGCATATGGCTGTTACATCTTTTGCTGAGTCCCGGGCCGGTATGTATCGTGCGTATGGTTCACCGAGTCCCTTGCTTGAGGGCCGGGTTCCATATATATATATATATTCCGGAGTTATGATGTGTTATGGTGTTATGATGTGTTCATGGTTCACCGAGCCCCTTGCTAATGGGCCGGGTTCTATATATATATGTATTCTAATGTTATGATGTGTTACGGAGATTACGGAGCAATCTTCTAGTGTATGATGTGTGTGGCGCCAAAGACGGGGTGGCGACCACGTTCCCCAGGTACCGCAAGGGACCGGACACCGTTCCTGACATGCATGATTTGTGTTTCAAGTAAGCATATTGATATTCTGCATATCGTGCTTAGTTTCTGTACTTCTTGTTCCGGTTATGATTCTGTTTCCAGTACTTCATGCTTTATGTGTATATACATTCTGGAGTATGATGTGTTCCGAAGTATGATGTGTTATGGCGCCAGTGAAGGGGGGGCGACCATGTTTTTTTCACCGAGTCCCATAATGGGCCGGATATGACATGCATGATTTGTGTTTTAAAAGTAAGCATTTTGGTATTCTGGATGATTTACTTACTTTCAGCACTTCTTCTGACATGTGACATCGGCATACATGATTTGTGTTTGGGAAAATAAGCATTTTGGTATTATGGATAATGTACTTACTTTTTGTACTGCTTGTTTTGATTATGGTTCTGTTTTCTGTATTTCATGCCTTACATACTTAGTACATATTCCGTACTGACCCCCTTTCCTTCGGGGGCTGCGTTTCATGCCACACAGGTACACACAGATGAGTAGAAGACATTGTTAGAGACGTTCCAGCGGGATTGGCGAGCTCCACTTTCTTCTGGAGTGTTGCCGAGTCAGAGTATACATGTTATGATTTTTCTTGATTGGTGTTAGAGACTTTGCAGACAGAGTCGTGGGTATAGAAAGTCAGTCTTGTAAGCGGCTCTGTAAGCCGACGTACCATTATGCTTTATGTTATAAATTTCATATGATCACCGATTTTACTTGACTTGAGAACGACGAAAAGAATGTTTCTGAAAGCCTTTATTATGTATTTCATTTTTATTTGATTTAAGAGTCCAAAGAGATTATGCTTGGAATAAGAGTCAGCGGGTTCGCTCGGACCTAAATAAGGGTCGAGTGCCCATCATGCCCTAACAAGATTAGGGTGTGACATCAGCGGACCTCGGGCGGCAAATAATGGAGAATGAAAGCATCAACAAACTCTTGCCAAACGGGGGGAGGTGCATTTTCTGTCCTCGACGCTATCCAATTGTTGTACCATAATACCGCCACATCGCGGAGTCTATAAGAGGCCAACTCCACGGATTCAGTCTCAGAGGCATGGACAATCTTCAATGTCCTTAACATCTCATCTACGAAGCTTTACGGATCTTCATCCGGCTTTGACCCGAAGAATTCTGGAGGATTTAAACTCATAAAATCACGGGCCTTCGTACTCGCTGCCCTATCGCTTGAACCCACGTTCTGCCGTTGTGCCTGTGCGGCACCCAATTGTGTCAATAGCTGAATGGTCTCGGTCATTTGTTGACCCGAAGCAGCCGGCGGAGGGATTGGGGCTGGAGCTCCTCCTTGCTCTCCCACATCGGGCGAGGCCTCATTTTGTGATTCGCCCTCCTCTACATTCATCGGAGGCTCTCTTTCTGCCCGCCTCTTTGTCGTAGTCTTACCCTTTTGGGCGGCTGTAAATTTTCCCTTTGGCGGCATTCTGAAATCATAACGCACTATTAGGGAGGATAAAATCTTACCCATGGCTCTATCGCACGATCTCATAGAAAAAGAATGGTCATTTTTCCTAAATGCCCGGTAGCCTCCTGTTTATTGATGTGGCGCGCAACACACCATAAACAAGACTCTACTAGAAACGGCTCGTAGACACTTCCTAGGACGAATTGCATTGATACCACTTTTGTCACGACCCAGCTAGGGGCCGTGATGGGCACCCGGGGCTAGCCACCAAGCACCACTCGTTCTGCTACTCACCTTACCCATTTAATGCTCTTTTATCAATTCATGCTTAGGACATAAGAAGATCATCTTTTCATTTAAGAAAATAAAAATACTTTTATATACATAAGCCTCTTTGCCATCAAAATAATACATACATATACATAAAAGCCTCTCGTGAGACCATCTACCCACACTGCGCATCTACGAGCCTCTACTGACATACTATACATATAGATGGAACAAGACTCCACCATACCCAAAATATACATATACCAAGAGAATAATCATGAGCACCTCCGGATAATGGAGTGCTCGCAATCAGCTGGCAGCTACTAAGAATCTGGATCGAGCTCACCTCCCTGTCTACCTGTAGGCATGAACACAACTTCCAAAGAAAATGGACGTCAGTACGAATATTGTACTGGGTATGAGAGGCATGAACAATAATAATGCATCAAGGAAACAACGGAGGCATCAAGTATGGAGAAACTGTACCTGACTGGGAATTACATGAAAAGTAATGCATGCTGACTTACTTTTAAGTTTATCATCATCTCATGTATGCATATCATATATATATAAACTGCCCGACCATATAGGTGCGGTGTGATAATCAACAACATTAACCCGCGTCCAGGCCTCCCGCGTCCGGGGTACCATCTCATGTCGCCCACTAGTGGTGTCTGCCCATGCCAACTGGCCATGGTGTATCGTATAGCTGCCCGCTTTCGCGGTGACTGCCCGGCCAACTAGGCCCGGTGTAATATGATTATGACATGCTCATTATGAAATAATTATAATAATACGCTTATCAAAATATGCTCATCATTGTGCATGCATAGGGACTCTAGAACAAGTGTATTTTATCGAGGTGACGTAAGGTCATGAACCCTCGATTCCATTATGGGCATTCATGAACATTCTGCCTCACCTTGAAGGGATTAGTATGTAAGGTGAGTGTATAAAATGGACGACATCATTTACTTTATAGGAACTTCCTATCATATCTCTTGACTCATATAGTAGCTATTCATAATCTTAATCTCTTTGTCACACCCCGACCTCACTAGGGTGTGATGGGCACCCGACCCTTACTTAGGGCCGAGCGAACCCTCAGACTCTTGGTACACATAAAATCACGTCATATTTTGTTTTTAAAATCAAATAATAAAGTACATAGCAAAACTTTTCTTTCAGAAAAATTCTTTCCCGTGGCCCTCAGGCCGAACAAATTTGTGAACATACAAAATTTATTACATACACAGACCGACAACCAACACCCACAACACTGTCTGCAAAGTCTCTAACCAGATTCCAAACGCATAACATACAGGCTCTGACTCGGCAGTACTTCGGGAACAAATGGAGCCTGCCATCTGTACTGAGATATCTTCCATCAGTCCTCACCTCAACTGGGAGTACCTGCGCGACATGAAACGCAGCCCCCGAAGGACAGGGGGTCAGTACGGAAATGCACCGAGTATATAAAGCGACCATGTAACAATATAATCAAAACCCGAGCCAGAAGTATAGAAGTACAACAGGTAGGATCGGACCCAAGTCCGAAACAGAAATACAGAGTGTGTGTGCAGGACCACGACATATATCATAAGCACGGGGTGTAGCCGTCTGAATCGTGATATGAAACAGAGGCACAGAGCTTAACTGACAGGATCATCGTGCGGATCGGGGCACAGAGTGCGACTGACGTACCCGCAATCAAAGCTAGGGGTGCAGAACTATAGCCGACTGAATCGTAGTCCGGCTCAGTCATACAGAAGCAACACCGACAGAATCATTCTCTGAATCAACTGTCTAGAAGTGTAACAGGCAGAACCATGCATACAGAATCATAACTTACACAAGTACAGATAATATACATTTATATCAGGTTTCGGCCCTTTAATGAGGGGCGCAGTAGACAGTGCAACGGTGTGTGCACGAATAACCAGGATGCCACAATGTCACCTCTGACGTGCAAGTCACACACAAGAGGTTCCGGCTGACGAATACGACACTTAGAATGCCAAAATGCTTTACTTTCTTTTGAAAATCATTTTTGTTTCATGCATACAAAAGAATAAAACGCACACTTACCGCGGCCATAAGTCCAGCGGTCGCCATCACGCATACCGCGGCCAAGTACCCAGCGGTCATCATCACACATACCGCGGCCAGGGGTCCAGCGGTCACAATCACACATACCGCGGTCAAGTATCCAGTGGTCACAATCATACATACCGTGGTCAAGTATCCAGCGGTCACTACCACAATTTTGACATACCGCGGTCAAGGGTCCAGCGGTCTATGTCGGGCATAATCACAAGTGCGGCAGACGCGGTCAAGGGTCCAGCAGTCAATGCCACACGTCCGGCATGACGCGATCAAGGGTCCAGCAGTCAATGTCGGACACGCCGCGGTCGAGGGTCCAGCGGCCAATATCACATATGTGCATATTCACATAACCGACCCGGGACTCGGTAAAACAGAAAATAACCATACAGGATACCAAATCACTACTTCCCAAACATAAATCACACGTGCCAGGATCATGCGTCACACAAGATTCAGGTATGCCAAAATCGTATATCAGAAAATACAGAAGAGAGGTAGTTTATCCAAATTATCAGGGTAAGATTTTCAAAACGGTTTAGATGTCAAAAATATTTTATAAGGCTCATAAAGGTGGTCATAGCACCTATCGTATAGTGAACAGCATAATAACCAGGAGCTACCTGTGAGCTCCGGACAAAAGTGAGCTGGCTAAAGCCATTCCGAAGATATCAAGGTTTCTGTCTCCACAATCGTTTCAATAAACATTAAATCAAACTCAGAATAGTTAAAATAACTCCCGTTTAGTAGTCGGAACAATAACCATAAGTTCCCTTGACTTATCGTACAAGAATGAAACAAACAGGACCATAGAAGAGAAGTCGGGGATAGCGGGCCCACCTCGGGTCAAGTCGAGGTGGCAGACATGAATCACGCACATTATACTCTACAGAGTCACCCAGGAAAGTTTCAGAGCGATCGGATTACATTTGTGAAAGTTACGGATGCTTAACCATTTTTCTAACAAAATGCACCTTTTGTAGTTCAATTGCATTGAATGAATAGTACCAAAAATCAATCTCGGATTTCTATGAGCAGAATTGCCCCCGAGGCTCAAATCTCAGCCTAGTATGTCTAGGACATGCCAAAGAATGAAGGGGAAGGCTTTACATACCTTAGTTGCGCTCTACGCTCGTCCAGACTCGATTCCCGTTCCGTCCAAAATCTGCAAATGGTCACTTTTACCAATTGTCAAATTCAAGCCTTAAGGGCCCAACTTAAGCACATACTTGCCTACCGAAATTTCGGCAGCATTTCCTTTATATACATAGCATCCCCGAGACTTAGCTCGGCTCCATATGTCAACAACCAAACCAACAACAACACTAACAACAACAACAATCACCAATATAACACATCATAATACAACTAGCTTCCTTTTCGATACAACGCAAAAACTTTCATTCCGACTTCACACTTCGAAACTAATCTCAACGTTTTCATAGTCATCATTAATCAAGATCATTACAATGCCATTTGGAAGCATTTCATATCATTTCTACGAAATATTCACACGATATACCAAATATACCAACTTTCCATCCAAGTCATAAAATCATACAAAACTTCTAATCTTTAACATACATATTCATAACATGTTTCCATCTTCCACTTCATCAACAATCACCATAATTCACACCTCAAAACTTCCATTTCTATATTTACATAAACTACAATAAGGTTACATATTTCCTACAACAACTCAACAACAAACTTTCCATTACAACAAAAACCATTATTCTTCCATTCACTTCACAACGACACAATTAACATACAAAACAACATTAATTCATTTCCATTTCAATTTTCAAACATCACACGGCCAATCATATAAATTTCCAACTTCAACCAAATTCATTCCACTTTCATTCTCAATATGAATTCCATCATAACCACAACTAGATTACAACATAAAATTCAATTCATATTATCTATTCATCAAGGCACACACACGGCCACACATGTATATATATAAATGCCATGTAAACTTCCATATTTTCATAATTTCCACTCATTTCCATGCACTATAACATAAACCAAGCTTTCATAACATCACAAGAACATGAAATCCTTACCTCTTCTTCAATTCTCCACTTGCCAACACAAACACCTTCTTGCCTTGAAAATTATACCATGTTGGAGAGCATACTTGAGTGAGTAATATTACTAGAAAATCATGATTTTTGGACCATGATTCAAGGAGCTAAGATTTTTTTTCTTTTCTTTTTGAAGGGGCCGAAACCCCTCCTCTTGTTCTTGCTCTCTTGCTTTATTTTTTTTTCTTTCTCTCAATTATTCATGAAACTTCTAAAGGATAAAGACCCCCTTAATCTAATATTTAACACATGGAAATTGTGAGGTGTGGGCTTGGGCCCCTCTTTTGGGCCTAATTTTTCATATTTTTTTTTTAGCCCAAAGACTTGTAACTCTCGTTTTGTAATTCCCGAAACTAATTTCTAAAATTCCAAATTTGGCCCTTGGCCTACCTCCGTATTTCCACACCAATATTTCTCATGAACAACACACACATGTGTGAATTCAAATCAACACATGACTTCATTCCTTACAAATCAAAATTATCTCAAATTTTCCCGAACACTCGAAAGTACGGGATATAACACTCTTGGCTTTCCGGACTATAGGAGAATCATGGAAAGGAAGAAGAATCATATCATGGGATTCATGCCATAGAAAGAAAGGACTAGCCTCACATACCTTTAGCATTTAACTGAGCTATCGTTCACGTGTTCTCCTCCAATGTCACGTCGCTACCTTCACGAGAGAATTCGCATTAGCATTAATTAATCGGTTATGAGAACGTATCGTTATTTTTAGGAAACATTGGGCAGCAATTCCTTTGTTTCTACTACTTTTCCCACGTTCTATTTTAACTCCTAACATTTACAACAACACTTCACAATATCATATCACCAATCATCATTCATATACGTTGAGCAAAATCCACCATTTCTCTTCATTTTCCCCACATTTATGGTTATAGTTCGTTATCGCATTTTCTCATATATCGTGCTAAATTCCTAGTCTAAACATCATTTACAACATATTCATAATCATGGCAAATCAACATTTATGATTCCATTCAACTACCATTCAATTGTGACACTATTCATCCATTTAAGACCCATTTTCCATGTCTTTCTACAATTCAAGCATCTTGGATCTCCAATACCTTAAACAACATGATAAAGTCATGAAACTTACCTTAGATGGTGGTGGAACAAGCCTAGAGTGGAGTTCTTCCTTTAGCTCTAAAACCCTATTTCACCTCTTTTGGAATTTCTTGATTTGGATGAACCTCACTTGAGTTTCACACACTTTGTTTCATGGATTTGGTGTTGTTGATCTTGATCTCCCTTTGATTTTCTTAAATTTTGTGGATGAAATGTTTGGATAAGTTGTAGAGGGTTCTTGAAGTATGTAGATGAAATATGAATGAAAATGAATGAGAAAGTCACTTATAATAATCACAAAATCTGATTTTTAATGAACAGTCGTCGGGGTGTACAGTGGTCGTAAACCACAGTTTATGGATCGTATACTAGTTTACGGGCCGTATAACGTGGTCGTATTTAAGCATATCAAAAACAGAAAGGTTTGCTGGAGGTCATGATGGTTTACGGCCACAGTTTACGGGCCGCATTTCAGTTTACGGTCCGTAAACTGGGTCGTATTTTACCATTTAAACTTTGGACAGAAATTTGAAATTTTTTGAACGTTGGAGGACAATGGCAGTATATGGTCCGTAAATCACTTTACTCCCGTATTCTGTTTTACGACCACTGGCTGAATTGAAATTCTACAACTTTCTTATTTCGAAAAATTCATGAAACGTCATTCCCTACTTAGTAAAATGTCGCACACTCATGCCCTTCGTTGGTCTATTCATTGTACATGTACGGGGACTTTTCCGAGGTGTAACAGAATTCTCTATTGAAGATTTTAAAATGATGGAACTTAATGCTGAAGTAGTATACATTCTATATTGTAGTTTGGGGATTGAAGAGTACAACAAAATCCTAGGCACTCAAGTGTTAAGGTAATTTGAAATTCCCGAATGAAAGCTCACGAGCCTAAAGAAGATATTACGAACTCTAACGAAGACTCTGTGAATGAAGCCAATCACATGGCTTTCCTGACCATTGGAGACTGAGAATAAGATACAGATGACCGCTAAACGGTAAATGTTCTTGACTCAAAAGATAAACTTAATGTATTCTCGAAGTAAAAACTCACTTCCCTAATGAGCACTCTAATTGATCAATATCAAGATATGAATACAAAAAGTGTTCAGCCACGTAATGCCTTCACGAGCCTGAAGCACGAATCTATTAAGTTATAGGCTAGTAAAATAAAAGCTGAGAAGGAAGTCCGCTTACTAAAAGAACAAGTCAATTAACATGATACCTTGGGCACGTCCCGTAGGACAGAAATCCAGAAGAAGAAAGAGATAACTAATGGAGAATCTAAAACGAACAAGAAGCAATTGGAGGTAGAAGCTGAGTATAGAAGAATGAAAAATTAAGTGTACTATGAGAGAGAAAAATCTAGAAAATTGTTCTTGGACTTTAAAAGAATGAGAAAAGATCTCGAAAGAGTTGGTCGCTAGACACATTCTGTCATGACCCCAAAAAAAAGGCCGCGACAGGCACCCGGGCCTTACTTGCTGCACACCAACATGACATACACATTTGACCATATCAACACACATAAGTGGGCCAGAAAGGTCGTCACACAACAACCTACTAACTTATAAAAAGTGTAAACCGACATAACAAACCCAAAATGACATATATACACATCAAGACATAAAAATAAGTGCTGACAAGGCCATCCTGATCATCTGTACAAGAAAAGGTACCCCGAAAAGGATATAAAAACATCTATATGCATGACAGTTGACTACAAGCCTCTAAAGGAATACATAAATGTCATAAGGTCGGGACAGCACACCGTCATACCTGTCAAATGTGTACATAACTATGCCAAGAAAAATAGAAACTCCGGAACAAATAGAGTGCTCCCATGTCAACGCTAAGCAAGATAGCCTACTGGTTAGGGCCGCTAACTTGTCTATCAGGACCTGCAGGCATAAAATACAGCGTCCCCAGACAAAGGGATGTCAGTACGAATAAAGTACCGAGTATGTAATGTAGATAACAGCCTGAAGATAAACTAGGGATATGGATATCAACCTGGACATTTGAAATGCCTCTGAGGGCCATGATATGCATAAGTATAGTATAGTTGTGTATATAAAGCCGTCGTACATATATATACGTATATAACGCCATCAAGCCTCTGTGGGCATCATTATTATAGTAACAAAACTGATCTGTGGCGCATTTATAATGTCGTCGTACATATATATTTGCTTATTTAATTCCGTAAGGCCTCTTTGGGCATCATTATCATAGTAACCATATGTTTGTAAATGTATATGAATGATAAAGGATCATTCTAAGTCTATCAGAGTGACGTAAAGTCATTGCCTCCGATTAATATTATGAAATAACATCGTTAACATATTTTCATTTAATAGTCAATGAACCACATGACAAGATTCAGTAATATAATATGGAAAAACAAGAACATAAGCTTCTAACACTTCTAAGAATGGAGCTGTTAAGAGTATCGTTCATTTACATTTCGTTTTGTTAAAAATCATACCAAAAGAATGAAAGAAGGTTCCTTAACATGCCTCTGTCATTTATTTATTGATTCACATATTCATCCCGAAGACTTTCCGTCTACCATAAGGGTAATGAAACTAGAATTAAACCATTGCAAGGTTCAAACATAAAAACTTAAGCTAGCAACTCTCCTATAGAAATTTGGATAGCATTTCCCCTATAACTTTGACTTCCTCCAATCCCAAGCATCAACAACAACAACCAGAGCAACACATCAAGAATAACATTAACAACATTGCACAATATATCACCTATAAATCAATTATATAACATGACGAGCGGAAAGCTTGGATTGAAACCCATATGACCCCTTTATCCCTTACGAATCCTTCACTTTAACTCAAGAACATGAATATCATGATAGCTGATAAGAAATTATATGTTTTGATGATATGACAAACCCTAAGGAATAAGATACAATTAGGTTCACTTGTCTGAACTTGGCTAACCTTATGATATCGGATATGCTGCTATTCCAACATGCTTCATAAAGGATCAGATACCTGCAGGACTTGCTTACATATGAGAGATAAGATACATTGATTCAGAAGGACCAGATAGAAATAGGTCTCCAGCTTGCTCAGCCAACGGTGCAACAGTTGAGCTACTGACAGTGTAGTTGGTACTTATAACGTGTTCTAAGAACAGATGTGTTACACCTCGGAAAAATACTCCGTTGTTGCACAAGTGAATGAACTAGTGAGGAGTACAAGTATACGATATTTCCATGAGTGTGAAATGACATTGATGACACTAAGTAAGATTCCAAAGGCGATTGCAATAAGAGATAGGTTATGCTCCATGAGGACTATCAATAGATTCAAAAAATGTGGAAAGTTGCAGATTTACCGTTTGACCAGTTGAACGTAAAATGAATTACGGACCTTAAAATGGTATACGGCCCGTAAACTGCCATGTCGTATTTCAACTTCCAAAACTTTAACTTTCTGCCAAATGATCAAATGGTTAAATATGACTTGGAATACGAACCGTAAACCGTGATCGTAAATCACCATGACTCCAGCATAACTTTCTGGTTCTGTTATGCTTAAGTACGCCCACAGAATATGGACCGTAAACTGGAATACGGGCCGTAAAATGAGTTTACGACCACTGTAGCACGTTCGATGACTGTTCATTTCAGATCAGATTTTGGGTTATTAAAAAGGGGACCAAGTTTATTATTTCATTTCATTTCACTTCTACATGACACCCCTTCTCTCTAAAACATCTCTCTACATAAATTCCACAAGAATTCAAGGATAATTGGTGATCAACAACATAAACTGAGTGAATCAAGTATAAGGAAACCCATTAAGGATCATACAAGTTAAGGAATCTCATTGGAGATAAACTAGGGTTTTACTCAAGTGGAGTATTATCAACCAAAGCTTGTTCCTACGACATCTAAGGTAAGATTTATGATGTTTCTATGTTGTTCAAGGTATTTATGAATTGAAATACTTGGATTGTAGAGAGGTATGGCAAAATGGGTCATGAATGGGAATAGTGCCATTTTGAGTAATAGTTTGAATTGAGTTACGAGTCTTGATGTATTGTGATGTAAATATGTTATAAATGATGTTGAGAACATGAGATGAACAATGTACGTGAATGGACATAGTCGTGTGATATGACCATGGATATGCATGATTGAAAGTAAGTCTAGAAATATGGATAATGTGGATGAATAATGACTAATGTTATGGTATTGTGAATGTATTATTGACGTTTGGGAGTTGATATGCGTTATGGAGGAATGTCGTATAAATAAAGGAGATGCTGTCCGATTTCCTCTAGTTTTAGTCATATATGCTAGCTATCGATTCTAATGACAGTATGACTTTAATGAAGGTAGAAACGCTAGCATTGGAGGAGAACGCGCAAGTGTAAAATAGTTGAATGGAAAAGGTATGTAAGGCTAACCCTTCATTCATAAGGCATAGTTCTTTGACCAAATATCTAAATTTTCTATAAGACTATAATATTCTTCAAATGATTGATATTCCGAGCTTGTAAGCTCACGACTCTTGATATGCCACGATCATACAAAGTTCCTCATTTAATGAGTAAGCCTATAAAGATATGTGTGACGAATGAGGATAATAATAATGATGATATTGATGACGACTATAATGGTAATAGCGATGGTGATAACGATGACGATGATGATAGTAATGGTAATAGTAAAGATGCTCATGAGTTATATGTATGTATGCCCTTGTATGGCTACTATGAAACACCGAGCTTATATGGTGGGGTAGTATATGTATAGATGTATATATATGTATGTTTACGTATGTATAGATGTATATGTATGTATGTTTACGTATGGTTGGGCAGGTATGTATGATCACCGAGCCTAGGTAGGATCGGATACGTGAAACACCGAACCTTCGAGGTCGAGTATGTTATGCAAACGATATGTGTATGATATGATTATGTATATGATATAGATATGAGCATGAATATGAATTAGAATATGTATACGAACACTATTATGGATACGAAATTTAAAGGAGTACGAATATGAGTACAGATACGGATACGGATGTATGTACACAGTTATGTGCTAGATATGGAAAGTCCCTATGAAAGGAAAGTAAGTTCCCGTGATGATGATATTACTATCTCCCATCTTATGTGGTTTCTTATGTTGCTTATGCTTTACATACTCAGTACATTCTTCGTACTGACGTCCTTTTGT
This sequence comes from Lycium barbarum, assembly GCF_019175385.1. NCBI lineage: Eukaryota > Viridiplantae > Streptophyta > Magnoliopsida > Solanales > Solanaceae > Lycium > Lycium barbarum. The sequence continues at coordinate 77,286,906 of NC_083343.1, forward strand.
TTGTGGACGCTGCGTCATGCCCGCAGGTGCATAGGGAGACAGACTTGATCCATAGCCACATTCTCAGGGACTACATAGCAGAGCTCCATTTCATTCGGAGCCATAGCTTTTGGGTACTAATTCTTTTGTATACATAATGATGGGCATAGCGGGGTCCTGTCCCGCCTATATGATATGTTATACTTTCCTTAGAGGCTCGTAGACATGTGTATATGGTTAGATATGTCGGCCCATGTTGGCCTATATTTTGTATATCATCTTGGTAGCCTTGTCGGCTTATGTACATTGACGTGGTATAGATTCCAACCATGATATAAAAGCATGGTCGTCCAATGGGACTAGCATGAATGATGAATAGAAATTTATGTTTAATCATGTGGTTCACCTAGAAGTAAGTATAAGTGAAGCCAAGGGGTGCCCGGGTGGGCTAGCACCGGGCGCTCGTCGCGGCCCTCTAGACTGGTCGTGACAAAAGTGGTATCAGAGCAGTTTAGTCCAAGGGTGTGTCTACGAGCCGTGTCTAGTAGAGTCTTGGTTATGGGTGTGTTGTGCGCCACACTTATAAATAAGAAGCTGCGAACATTTTAGGAATGAATGACCTTCTTTCTCCATAAGAATCGTGCGATAGAGCTATGATATAAGAAGTTCTTGATCCTTAATCGTGTGTTGTGTATTTCAGAAATGCCTGTAAAGAGAAAGGCTATAGCCGCCCAAAAGGGCAAGACGGTGGTAGTAAAGCGGGTTGAAAGAGCACCGCCACCGGTAGTAGAGGAAAGTGAGTCCCAAAGTGCGGCTCAATATCAGTCCTTCCGATCAGTACCTATATTAGAGGAGCGTGAGGGAGCCTCAGCCCCAGCTCCAACACCTCCAGCTCCTCCACCGGATGCTTCAGGCCAAGATGTGAAAGAGTCCATCAAATTGCTGACTCAATTGGTTGCGGCCCAGACTCAGAGGCAAAGTTCAGGGCAAGGTGATAGGGCTGTTAGCGCAAGGGCCCGTGATTTCATTACTTTGAACCCTCTGAAATTCTTTGGGTCAAAGCCGGAGGAGGACCCTCAGGATCTTATTGATGGTATGTTGAGGACGCTTCGTTTGATACATGCTTCGGACACCGAGTCGGTTGAGTTAGCATCGTATAGATTGAGAGATGTCTCAATCCAATGGTATACGGTTTGGATGGCTTCACGGGGAGCCAATGCACCTCCCCCGGTATGGCAAGAGTTTGTTGATGCTTTCCTCCGACATTACATGCCTCCAGAAGTTCAGCGAGCTAGAGCCGATAAGTTCTTAAATTTGAGGCAAGGTAGCATGAGTGCTCTAGAGTATAGTCTCCGCTTAAATTCTTTGGCTAGGTATGCTTCGGCCATGGTAGTGGATATGGGTGACCGGGTACACCGATTTGCGAAGGGCCTAGGGCCACATTTGATGGATAGATGCTTGACTGCGTCCCTTGAGGACAACATGGACATTGCACGCATTCAGGGCCATGCTCAGAACTTAGAAGAAAGTTTACAACAACAGAGAAGTGAACGCGAGCAAGATAGGGGTCATAGCAAGAGGTCCAGATCTTCAGGTCCGATGAGTGAGTTCAGAGGTGGGCACAGGCTGCAGTTTCCCAGGCATTCAAGTTATTCTATGACTAGTGCACCTCCACGGTTTCCAGGCCAAAGATTCGATAGATCTACTCGTTCCGGGCAGAGTCAGAGTTTTTCAGGGTCCCAGTTCAGAGGTGATTCGGGTCAGTCAAGGCCACCCGTACCACGATGTTCCCAGTGTGGGAAGTTGCACTGGGGTCAATGCCGATTGGGTTCAGAGGGTCGCTATTTATGTGGTCGACCGGGCCATATTATGCGTGATTGCCCCTCGATTCATGACAGAGGTAGGACCCAGCCTTCAGGGTCGGTAGCCGAGTCTTCGTCTTCTATGCGCCCTATGGGGCCAGGTTCACATGCGCCAGTCGGCCATGGTAGAGGCAGAGGGTGAGTTCCCAGTTCTAGTGGTCCTCAGTAACGTGCTTATACTTTGGCTGGACGCCAAGATCTTGAGTCTTCTCCTGACGTGGTCACAGGTATATTATCGGTATTCTCTAATGATGTATATGCCTTGATTGATCCGGGTTCCACATTGTCATATGTTACCCCATATATTGCGGGTCGATTTAGAGTCAATCCGGAGTCGATTAAACCTTTTGAGGTGTCTACACCCGTGGGTGAATCGGTAATAGCTAGCCGAGTATATAGAAATTGTGTAATTGTGATTTGTGATCGTCGTACCATGATTGACTTGCATGAGTTAGAAATGGTGGATTTTGATGTTATTATGGGAATGGATTGGTTGGCTTCTTGTTATGCCAATGTTGATTGTAGAATGAAAATGGTTCGTTTCCAATTTTCAGGAGAACCAGTACTAGAATGGAAAGGGAATACGGTGTCACCAAAAGGTAGGTTTATTTCCTATCTAAAGGCAAGAAAAATGATCACAAAAGGTTGCATCTACCATCTAGTCCGGGTTCAAGTTATAGAAGTTGAATCGCCGACTCTTCAGTCAGTTCCCGTAGTAAATGAATTTCCGGATGTGTTCCCGGAAGAGCTTCTAGGCCTTCCTCCCGAACGGGAGATTGATTATGCCATTGATGTGTTGCCAGGAACTAAGCCTATATCTTTCCCTCCTTATAGAATGGCTCCCGCAGAATTGAAAGAGTTGAAGGAGCAGCTGAAAGACTTGCTTGAAAAAGGCTTTATTAGGCCTAGTTCATCCCCGTGGGGAGCACCCGTATTGTTTGTCCGAAAGAAAGATGGCTCCTTGAGAATATGTATTGATTACCAGCAATTGAATAAGGTGACGATTAAGAACAAGTATCCTCTTCCTAGGATTGACGATTTATTTGATCAATTGCAAGGTGCCAAATGGTTTTCAAAGATTGATTTGAGGTCCGGTTATCATCAAGTGAGAGTTGGGGAGAAAGATATCCCTAAGACACCATTCAGAACAAGATATGGTCATTTTGAGTTCCGGGTAATGTCGTTTGGGCTAACTTATGTGCCGGCGGCATTTATGGATTTAATGAACAATGTGTTCCGACCTTTCCTGGATTTATTTGTGATCGTATTTATCGACGATATCTTGGTGTATTCTAGATCCGAGGCAGAACATGCGGATCATTTGCGTACTGTCCTCGGAATTCTTCGAACTCGAGAGTTGTTTGCAAAGTTTTCCAAATGAGAGTTTTGGTTGAACTCAATGACATTTCTGGGGCATATTGTAGCGGCCGATGGTATTCGAGTAGACAGTCAAAAGATTGAGGCCGTGAAGACTTGGCCAAAGCCCACGACTCCTACGGAGGTTCGCAGCTTTCTGGGCTTAGCAGGTTATTACAAGAAATTTGTTGATGGTTTTTCTTCTATTTCTGCACCACTCACAAAGTTGACCTAGAAATCGGCAAAGTTTCAATGGACAGATGCTTGTGAGCGTAGCTTCCAAGAGTTGAAAAGTAGATTACCTTCCGCACCAGTCTTGACACTTCCAGAGGGATTGGAAGGATATGTTGTTTATTGCGATGCTTTAGGCGTTGGGATAGGTTGTGTATTGATGCAACATGGTAAGGTGATTGAATATGCTTCAAGGCAATTACGGAAACATGAGAAGGATTACCCAACCCATGATCTAGAATTAGCCGCAGTGGTCCATGCGTTAAAGAAATAGAGACATTATTTATATGGTGCCCATGTGGATATTTATACAGATCATAAGAGCCTTCAGTATATCTTCAAAGCAGAAGGAGTTAAATTTGCAGCAACGACGATGGTTGGAACTGCTAAAAGATTATGATGTTGATATCTTGTATCACCCCGGAAAGGCAAATGTTGTAGCTGATGCTCTTAGCCGTAGAACGATGGGAAGTTTATGTGATGTACGACCAAAGAAGAGAGAAATGGCCCATGAGCTCCAGCAGCTAACTAGCGTAGGAGTTCGAGTAGTGGACTTAGGTAGCAGGGGAGCTACTATTCAGAATTCAGCAGTCTCATCGCTAGTAGCAGAAGTGAAAGAGCGACAATACGAAGATTCCATGCTAATGCAGCATAGAGATACACTCCCTCAGAAAGAGGAGTCATCATTTGATATCGCAGGAGATGGAGTTCTTCGATGTAGAGGCAAATTATGTGTTCCCAATGTGGCAGGTCTACGCCACCAGATTTTGAGAGAAGCTCATTGTTCCCTCTATTTTGTCCACCCCGGAGCGACAAAAATGTATCATGACCTTAAGTCTATATATTTGTGGAATGGAATTAAGAAAGATATAGTGGAATTCGTAGCTCAATGTCCCAATTGTCAACAAGTCAAAATCGAGCATCAAAAGCCGGGTGGTTTGTTGCAAGCTATAGAAATCCCAACTATGAAGTGGGAAGTGATTAATATGGACTTCATTTCAGGTTTATCCCGTTCTCGACATAAGTCTGATTCCATATGGGTGATTGTGGATAGACTCACCAAGTTAGCTCATTTCTTACTAGTCAGAACGACCTATGTGGCAGAAGATTATGCAAGGTTTTATGTTAAAGAGATAGTGAGACTCCATGGTGTTCCAGTATCTATTATCTCTGATAGAGGGACTCAGTTCACAGCCAATTTTTGGAAGTCTTTACAAGAGGGTCTAGGGACCCAAGTGAGCCTTAGCACGACATTTCACCGGCAGACCGATGGACAGGCTGAGCGCACCATTCAGACTCTTGAAGATATGTTACGGGCATGTATAATAGATTTTGGGGGAAATTGGGATGATCATTTTCCACTCATTTAATATGCTTACAATAATAGTTACCATTCTAGCATTCAAATGGCACCGTATGAAGCTTTATATGGGCGAAAGTGTAGGTCCCCAATTGTGTGGTTTGAAACAGGAGAGGCTAGATTGATAGGGCCAGACTTGGTCCAGCAAGCCATAAAGAAGGTCAAGCTCATACAAGATCGGTTGTTAGCAGCCCAAAGTCGTCAAAAGTCCTATGTGGATAATCGTCGAAGAGACTTAGAGTTCCAACTGAAAGATTGGGTATTTATGAAAGTGTCGCCAATGAAGGGTGTTATGAGATTTGGCAAAAAGGGGAAGCTTAGTCCCCGATATATTGGGCCTTATGAGATTGTGCGCAAAGTGGGAAAAGTGGCCTATGAATTAGATCTACCTCCGGATTTGGAGTCAGTCCATCTAGTTTTCCATGTCTCGATGCTTCGAAAATGTGTTGGAGATCCTACTAAGATCGTGCGAATAAGTGATGTGCAAGTGACAGAAAAGTTGACTTATGAAGAGGTACCCATTGCCATACTAGATAGGCAAGTACGGAGGCTTAGAAACAAAGAGGTGGCCTCAGTTAAGGTTTTATGGAAAAACAGTAAACAAGAAGAAATGACATGGGAAGCGGAAGAAAGTATGCGATCCAGATACCCGCATTTATTTCAGCCCTTGGAAGAGATCTGAGATGAGACGTCGAGATTTTAAGGTATGTATGTTTTCCTTTTATGCTTTTGGGTCGTGTGTGGACATCAGTATTATGGGTTGTTGTGACAGGATGGTAGTGCCATGTTATAGGTGAGACTCTGGCGAAATTTTTATAGAATCCCCGAGGACTTTAACATTCGAGGACGAATGTTCTTAAGAGGGGGAGAATGTTACACCTCAGAAAAATCTTCCGTTGTTGCACAAGTGAATGAACTAGTGAGGAGTACAATATACGATATTTCCCTGAGTATGAAATGACATTGATGACCCTAAGTAAGATTCCAAAGGTGATTGCAATAAGAGATAGGTTATGCTCGATGAGGACTATCAATAGATTCTAAAAATGTGGAAAGTTGCAGATTTGCACTTTGGCCAGTTGAACGTAAAATGAATTACGGACCGTAAAATAGTATACGGCCCGTAAACTGCCATGTCGTATTTCAACTTCCAAAACTTCAACTTTCTGCCAAATGATCAAATGGTTAAATACGACTTGGAATACGGACCGTAAATCGAAATACGGCCCGTAAATCGTGATCGTAAATCACCATGACTGCATCATACCTTTCTGGTTCTGTTATGCTTAAATACGCCCACAGAATACAGACTGTAAACTGTAATACGGCCCGTAAATTGAGTTTACGACCACTGTAGCACGTTCGACGACTGTTCATTTCAGATCAAATTTTTGGTTATTAAAAAGGGGACCAAGTTTATTATTTCATTTCTTTTCACTTCTACATGACACCCCTTCTCTCTAAAACATCTCTCTACATAAATTCCATAAGAATTCAAGGATAATTGGTGATCAACAACATGAACTGAGTGAATCAAGTATAAGGAAACCCATTAAGGAATCTCATTGGAGATAAACTAGGGTTTTACTCAAGTGGAGTATTATCAACCAAAGCTTGTTCCTACGACATCTAAGGTAATATTTATGATGTTTCTATATTGTTTAAGGTATTTAAGATGTGAAATACTTGGATTGTAGAGAGGTATGGCAAAATGGGTCATGAATGGGAATAGTTCCATTTTGAGTAATAGTTTGAATTGAGTTACGAGTCTTGATGTATTGTGATGTAAATATGTTATAAATGATGTTGAGAACATGAGATGAACAATGTACGTGAATGGATATAGTCGTGTGATACGACCATGGATATGGATGATTGAAAGTAAGTCTAGAAATGTGGATAATGTGGATGAATAATGACTAATGTTATGGTATTGTGAATGTATTATTGACGTTTGGGAGTTGATATGCGTTATGGAGGAATGTCGTATAAATAAAGGAGTTGCTGTCTGATTTCCTCTAGTTTTAGTCATATATGCTAGCTATCGATTCTAATGACAGTATGACTTTAATGAAGGTAGAAACGCTAGCATTGGAGGAGAACGCGCAAGTGTAAAATAGTTGAACGGAAAAGGTATTTAAGGCTAATCCTTCTTTCATAAGGCATGGTTCTTTCACCAAATATCTAAATTTTCTATAAGACTATAATATTCTTCAAATGATTGATCTTCCGAGCTACTGAGCTCACGATTCTTGATACGCCGCGATCATACAAAGTTCCTCTTATGACAAGTAAGCCTATAAAGATATGTGTGACGAATGAGGATAATAGTAATAATGATATTGATGACGACTGTAATGGTAATAGCGATTATGATAACGATGACGATGATGATAGAAAAGATGCTCATGAGCTATATGTATGTATGCCCTTGTATGGCTACTATGAAACACCGAGCTTATATGGCCGGGTAGTATATGTATAGATGTATATGTATGTATATTTACGTAACGCGCGCACACCATTTAAGTTGAGTATGGACAACACTGAGCCTTGGTAGGGCCAGGTATGTGTAACATTGAGCCTTGGTTGTCCAGGTATGTATGATCACCGAGCCTAGCTAGGATCGGGTACGTGAAACACCGAACCTTCGAGGTTGGGTATGTTATGCAAACGATATGTGTATGATATGATTATGTATATGATATAGATATGAGCATGAATACGAATATGAATTAGAATATGTATACGAACACGATTATGGATACGAAATGTAAAGGAGTATGAATATGAGTACAGATACGGATACGGATGTATGTACACAATTATGTGCTCGAAATGGAAAGTCCCTATGAAAGGCAAGTAAGTGCCCGTGATGATGATATTACTATCTCCCATCTTATCTTATTTCTTATGTTGCTTACTATGTTTCCATATTTATATTGATCATGCTTTACATACTCAGTACATTCTTCGTACTGACGTCCTTTTATTTGTGGACGCTGCGTCATTCCCGCAGGTGCACAGAGAGACAGACTTAATCCATAGCCACATTCTCAGGGACTACATAGCAGAGCTCCATTTCATTTGGAGCCATATCTTTTGGGTACTAATTGTTTTGTGTACATAATGATGTGCATAGCGGGGTCCTGTCCCGCCTATACGATATGTTATACTCTCCTTAGAGGCTCGTAGACATGTGTATCCGGTTAGATATGTCTGGCCATGTCGACCTATATTTTGTATATCATCTTGGTAGCCTTGTCGGCTCATGTACATTGACGTGGTATAGATGCCAACCATGATATAAAAGCATGGTCGTCCAATGGGACTAGCATGAATGATGAATAGAAATGTATGTTTAATCGTGTGGCTCACCTAAAAGTAAGTATAAGTGAAGCCAAGGGGTGCCCGGGTGGACCAGCACCGGGTGCTCGTCGCGGCCCTCTAGACGGGTCGTTACAAGATGAGGGACCAGGTTCCTCCAGATAAAGGTCCTGGTCACTGAAGCATTGAAAGTCCAAAATCTACAACTGTAAAGTCTGCTGTTGAAAAGTACAATGAAGTTGTACAGCTGCACCTCAGCAAGGCCGATTGAATAACGGTATAGATTTCAGTAGTGGTCACCTTTGCTCTCTCTCTGTCTCACTCTCTCTCTCTCTCTCTCTCTCTCTTGCGCAACTCAAAAATTGCTCCATCCAAAGTACAAGTCTCCACCTTTCAAGGTGTTCCTCAAGAACAGAGCCTCAGCAACTGGAAGGACCAGATCTAGAACTGAAGATGCTTTTGGTCTTTAGGTCATTGAGTCTTTGTTCTTTTGTGCTTAAATTGTAAACCTAATCTTACATAAAAATAAGTTGATTTTATGTGTTTTTAAAGTCTCACAGGTTGCTTGTTGGAAGTGTGTTTCCTCAAGCCTTGAGTGGTACACTAGGCTAGAGTTAGCTTAGCTGTATTAGTTTATGGGTGGCTAGTGTTAGTCACTGTTGTGAATTGTTATATCCCGTAATTTCGCACATTCGGAAATTTTGAAATAATTTTGACTTGTGAGAAATAAGGCCATATTTTGATTTTATTAATATATATATATGTGTGTGTTGTTCGTGAAAAATATTGATGCGAAAATATGGAGGAAGGCTAAGGGTAAAAATTGGGATTTCGGAAATTAGTTTCGTGAATTACAAAATAAGATTTATAATGAATTGGGCTAAAAAAATTGAATGAAAACAAAGGCCCAAGAGTTTAGGGGTGGCCGGTTATGGCCCAAAGGAAAATAATAACCCAAGCCCATGATTTTATAATTAAAGCCTAGCAAATAAATAAAGGGATTAGTTGTTCATTTCTAGAGTTTTCAAGAACAAACAAGAAAAATAAGGAAAGAGAGAGCAAGAAGGAGAGGCCTACGGCCAAAGAAGAGAAAAAGGAAAAAAAAAAAAAATTGGAGCTCAAATTCTTAGTTCAAAAAAATTCATCTTTTGTGGAATTACTACTAAGCTCAAGGTTCTCTTCATTGTGATACAAATTTGGGAGCAAGAGAGTATCTTTTTTTATCAAGTGAAGAGTTTGGAAACAGGTAGGAATTCTACTTCTTTTATCTTGGGAGAATTCTATATATATGTTGTAGTATGTGTAAATGAATGAAAAGTATGAAAATTTGTGTGTTGTGGGTGTTGTGTGTGGTGGCCGTGTGGGTCACATTAGTGAAGGAGCAAGAATTAAATTATTTAGTATGCTAATTGTGTTGTTGTGACCTTGTGATGTAAATGGAAGGCTTATGATTTTAGTTGGTGCGGAAATTTGTAGTAAGGTTGTTGTAGGAAAGTAATGTGATTTTAATATGATTTTATCTAATTGCGGGAGTGAAGTTGTTACGTGTAAAGTATTGTTTTAGTTGTGAAATTGAAAGAAGGAAATGTATCGTCGTTGTTTTATCGCACTGGTGGGAAATTTGGGTGATGTATGTGTTGGTGGAATAGTTTGAATATTTTGTGGATTGAATGAAATTCTTATGAACTGTGTTTGGTTGATCTTGGATTAGTAATGAATATGTGAGCGTTGGAATTGGCTTGAAAATGTGTAGTGAATTGAATGTTAATGGATTATGTAGCAATGAAGACTACTAATGTTAGAATATGTCTTAAATTGATTGTTGGTATTATTGGTATTTGTTGTTGTATTTCTGGCCGAGTTGAATTCTCGGGGATGGCGCATTCACAGGGGAAATGCTGCCGAAATTTCCGTAGAAATAAGGTGTTGGATTGGAATTGAGTTCTTAAGTGTTTGTAACTAATGTTTGGTGCGCCTTAATGTGGTTGTAGATTTTGTGGAGCCAAGGGCTTGAATTCGGATTTGCGTAGAGAGCGGGCAAGGTATGTAAGGCTTACCTTTCTTCCCTTTGGCATGATCTTCGAAATGAACAAATAACATATATGTATGTCACTAAAGAGAAACTCTATTCTTAGAGCCACTAGGATGGCCATCGTCCTTGACTTCCATAAGTATTCCATGTGGTTTGATATGCATATGTATATATGATGACGTTCGAAGAATTCAGTTGTTATATTTCCGAACGTGGGTCGAAAGCAAATCGATATGACTTGAGTCCTTGGTAAATAATTCGATATGTATACATGGTTCTAGAGTCTCCATTCGGTTTGGTCCATAATGATATTGGAAAGTTACTTAATATGTTTGTTACTTGAATCTCCAAATACGGCTTACGAAATATCGTTAGGAGGCCCCGTACTTCAAAGGCTCTAATTAATAAGTTCCGAGTTTGTCTACGATCCCTATTGGTCTATCGATACGAGTAAACGTAGAATGGTTAAGATTATTGCATAATTGGGTATTGAGCTAAGTATAAGAATTCATGACCTTAAAATAATTCTATAAGTATTAATGTTCTTAACTTTTGTATACAATCTCGGATCGGGCCGAACGTTCTTCGGCACTAATACGTTATATCCGTGGATCGGGCAGTACGTTCCGCAGCAACACACTGTATGATATTCTATGAGTATGCGTGTATGAATCTGTTACATATGTATATGATATATGATGTCGGTACCTTGATATGACTAAAGTTTGATTATTAAATGCCAGCACGTCGATTATTTTACCGAGTCCTTGACAGTCCTTGATACGTGTGAATGATTCCAAGAGTTCTATTTGGTTTGATCCATAACCATGTCTAAAAGGTAGTTAACCTGATTACAGCTTTGACTTTCCAGAAAGAGCTTTTGAAACGATTGTAGAGCGTTCTGTACTTCAAACGCTCGTAACTTTTGTATACAAATTCCGATTGACCCGAAACTTGTTCTGAACCCTCATATGTCGATAAGCATGTTGTATATAAGTATGTTGTATCTCGGGTCTTGATTTACGAGTATTTGGTTTCGTACTATTCTGTTCGTGCAAGATTGATATGTCTATTCACTGAGCCCGGGCCAGGACATGTTATCGTGCGTACTTCTTTGCATTATTCACCGAGTCCCTCTCACTTGCGGGCCGGGACATGTTATATGTATATGCATGTGATGATATGATGATACAGGGGTGGTGGCCAGGATGGCACGTGATGAATTTATCCACCGAGACCCGCAATAGAGGGCCGGGACACGTTATGTACATATATATGACATATGACTCTACCATGCATGATTCTATCTACCGAGTCCCTTAGAAAAGGGTCGGGACACGTTATGTATACATATGATATATGACTCTGCCATACATGATCCTATGCACCGAGTCCCTCACAAAAGGGCCGGGACACGTTATATGAATGTATGGTATGTGATGTTGATATGTCTGACCTTATTCACCGAGTCCCTTACTAAAGGGCCGGAACACGTCGTATATATGCAGGTATGTATATGTATATGTATATGATTCATGACTTGAGAGATATTACTCCGTTACCTAAGAGAAAACGTAATGATGCTTTTATACAGTTTTACCGGTTCTGTAAAGTTTCCATTTCTGACTATGTTTCTTCGTTCTATACTTCATGCCTTACATACTCGGTACATTTTCCGTACTGACCCCCTTTCTTCGGGGGCTGCGTTTCATGCCCGCAGGTACAGGCACAGGTGATCCACCACTGTAGGCTCCACTTCCTGTTATTTTCGGAGTACTCCCTTTTGATCCGGAGTGTACTTTTGGTACATACATCTTTTGTTATGAATATATTTCTGTATATCTGACTATTTGGGTACGGCGGGGCCCTGTCCCGTCATATGATTCTGTCAGTCTGTTTAGAGGTCTGTGGACATGTTTGTGGGTTTGGGTCTTTCTGTTCGGATGTGTGTATATGATGTGTTTGGGCGATCCCATTCGCCGCGGCGGCCGGTCCGCATATGTTTACATGTTGCCTTGTTGGCCGGCGTGGCCTTTGTTGGTATTTTCTGTGCGCAGGGTTATTTTGGATAGCCTGTAAAATAAAGGAAACTCTGCCGAAATTTTTCTGGAAATTATCTAAATTTAGAATATAGCCTTGTCGGCTTCTGTTATATACTTGAATGCATTTGATAGATGGGTTTGGGTGCCCAGATCGGGCACCAGTCACGGCCTACGGGGCTGGGTCGTGACATGAATTCTCAAAGGGTGTCTTTGAGTGGTACGCTAGGCTAGAATTAGTCTAGGCGTATTAGTTGAATTCTCAAAGGTTGCTTGTTGGAAGAGTGTCTTTACAAGAACATTGAGTGCAACACTAGGCTCGAGTTAGTCTAGGCGTATTAGTGTACTTGGCTTGGGTTAGTCAAGTATGACGGTTGCATAAGCATTATTGTCAGGGTGAGGGGTTATGGGAGTTAACTTCTGGCTTCCAATAGAGTTGTAACCCGAGTTTGCTCAATTAGTGGAGTTAAAATCCTATTGGTGTAGGTCGTGATTTTTAAGCCCTTGAGCAAGGAGTTTTCCACATAAAAATCTTGTGTTGACTCTTGTACTGGACTACATAAGGGAAGTGGTACACAACCAGGTCCCTCCATACATTGTTTGGTGGACACATAACTTTTATCAATTGGTATCAGAGCAGGTTCTTTCTAAAAGATTAACACATAGAAAGGATCTCCATCACGGCTATTTCACCAAATATGGGGAAAAGGGAATCTATCACAAGCCACCAAGATCTAACAAAGAATATCATGGATCGTGGAAGGGGAGAAGGCATAACTTGTCACGCCCTCATCTTGATAGGGCATGATGGGCACCCGACTCTCATCAGAGTCGAGTGAACCCTTAAACGTTCGCTTTACCAAAACCTGTCATTTCAAAAAAATTTAAAAATATGAAACTTTTCCAAATAAAGATCATTGTCTTTATACAAATTATGAAAACTTTCAATTAATTACGCACATCAAATCAACTGAAATCATCTAAAAGTACATACTCTTTTAACATCTATAAAAAATTCGCACTTCTCGACGCCCTATCCACAGGACACTGTCTGCAAAGTCTCTAACATATACAAAATACCATGACATAAGTACTTTGACCCGGCAACACTCCGAACTGAGATGGAGCTCGCCAATCCCGCGTGAACACCTTTAGCACAATCTTCTACTCATCTGGGTGTACCTGCGTGGCATGAAACGCATCCCCCGAAGAAAGGGGGTCAGTACGGAATATGAACTTAATATTTAAAGCATCACTGAATCATAAACAAGGAAAGGTGTAACAGTAAACAAGTTTAGAGGCAACCCGGAGTAACCTGGAACAGCATTTTGAACCGTGCCATGTAGTGCCTTACACAAATTTTAGCACACAATATAAGTATAGCATACCCAAATTCTAGAATACACAATGTGAATATAGTATCATAATAGTCCCTTCGGACAGCCTCTTCCGGCGGAGTAACAATGATGGCCCCTTCGGGCATGCCGCCGGCATAATAATGCTAGTCCTGGCCCCTTCTGGCATGCCAGTTCCGACATAATAATAATGATGATGGCCCCTTTGGGCAGGCCGGTTCCGACATAATACTACCCTGGCCCCTCCGGGCATGCCGGTCCCGACATAATAATAATGACGATGGCCGATTCGGGCATGCCGCATCCGGCATTATGATAATGATGGCCCCTTCGGGCATGCCGCTTGCAACATAATAATACTAGTCCTGGCCCCTTCGGGCATGCTGCTTGCGACATAATAATAGTCCTAGCCCCTTCGGGCATGCCGCTCGTGACATAATAATACTGGTCCTGGCCCCTTCGGGCCACCTGCGACATAATACTAATAATGGTGTCTACACTACTCAATCCACAAATATCAATACAAAGAGATACCGCTATGGAGTGTAAACTAAAATAGTAAATGAAACAAATAGTAAGATCTGGCACCCCCTTCGGAGTGGTTTAGAAAATCTAAATCATAAAATCTCGCACCCCCTTCGGAGTGGTTTTGAAAATCAACTTTATGTTTCCTTTAGTACAAAACAAATTTTCTTGAAATCATTAATAACCCACAAACACGTTTCAAGTAAATCCGAGTTAGTATAAGAAAGTTAACAACCATATGCACGAGCAGAGTAGCGCGAACTAAATACACATAAATCAACCTATAAGTCTCGATGAACATTTCTAAAACAATCCGAGTTCGCTTATGAAATTTATGAACGTTATTCATTATAGGAACCTCTACAACCATTTTCAAGCAATCCGAGACCGTCTACAAAAGTTAGGGACATTACTACTTACAGAACTCTTTAGACTTTTCTTGTTATTCAATCATACAATAAGCTCGGCCATACTAAGTATAATCACATCAAGAAGTGAATAAGAATCATCAACAAGCTCGGAATCGGGAATAGAATTTCCCCAAGGTAAGTATCATAGCTTACTTAGCTCTAGGACATGCCAAAAGAAAGAAAATGTAAGCTTTACATACCTGTCCCACGTCCAATTAGCCACGCTTATTCGTCCAACTTGCTAGTCTACATTCAAGAGAATTGACATAATCATTAGACACATCGACATATGCTTGTCTTAGTCCCTCAAATGAATTCATTTATATTCTGCCGAAATTTCGACAACATTTTTGTTCCTGTAAATACACCATCCCCGAGAATCGAACTCGGCCAATTTATCAACAACAAATCCCAGAATTCAACTCGGCCAAACTATCAACAACAATACCAACAATCATATCTCCAACTCAACAATTATTTCAAAATACATTCTAATATTAGTAGCTCCTTTTGCATAATTCGACGACATTTCATTTATATTCAATTCAATCACATACGATCAAGCCAGCATAAATGCTCACACGTCCAAAAACTTGCCCAAGACCTTACAAACAAGACTCCAGAACACTTCAAACAATCCGCGCAATGACCAAAACAACCCAACCAATGCACAATACCACTCGAAACCTCCCAAATGCAACAAGAACAATAACGACACATTTTCTTCCTTCAAATTCATGAACTACACCAACAATCCACACACTAACAACATTGTTTTCCATAATTACAGGAAAACTATATTCAAATCACATTAACTTCTAAAGCAACTCTCCAACCAATACAACTTCAATAGAATCATTAAACTTTCTTTCTTAACATAGAATCCACAACAACAACAATCAAAACACTAAATAAAATAATTGACTCAAGTTACTACACAACCCACATATACACGGCCACAACCAACATCCATATTTTCATGAATTTCACCCATTTTCTACATACTACAACATACACAACCATCCATACTATATAAAAGAAGATTAAATCTTACCTTTCTCCCTTAACTTCTCACTTGGCTTTGGTTGTGAATTTGTAACAAAGAATGATCTACTTGCTCCAACAACTACTCCATGTTATAGAGGACCTTCGAATTGGTAGAAAAGCTAGAAGAAAATAATTTTTGGATCAAAATTTTTGGACTTCAATTTTTTTTCCTCCCATGGCCGAATAAGCCCTTGTTCTTTTTCTTTCTCTCCAAGCTTCTTCAAAGTTCCAAAAGATGAGAATGAAAATATGTTACATAAGTCATCTTTGACTTATTTATTTTAATTCCATGTGGGCCTTGGCCTACTCCAACATGGCCGGCCACTTTTGCCCAAATTATCCAAGCCCAATCTTTTTTTTTTGTTTTGAAATTCATGAAAATTTATTTTCCAAATTCCTAATTTGCCCTTGGCCTTCCTCCATTTTTCTCTAAGCCATCTTGCGAATTTCCCTTTTTGCCCCCTAGCCTTTCTTAATATTTCCACTAATAAACAACTCATACATTAAAATAAATTGGAAAATAGTCTTACCCTTAACTTCTTGCAATTGTCTTGAATTATCCGAATACGCAAAATACGGGATATAACATCCTCCCCCCCTTTAGAACATTCGTCCTCGAATGTTCAACTGGCCTCATGGGGTGTTATAATACTTCGGGAGGGTCTCTCTTATAGTTTTCCTTTCCTTTATGTCCATTCCTTATCTTTCACCCTGTTTTCTTTATAATCGAACTCCTCAGTCTCCACATGTATCCTCACTCCATGTCATGGGTTTTCTAATCAATTGCGCCAACTCATTATCCTTGTCCTTCGTACTCCCACATGTTCTTCCTATTTGTCTCTTATATCTACATTTATAGAACCTTTAGTACACTTCCCAGGGGGTCACCCATCCTAAAATTTCTCTCGCCCTAGCACGCTTAACCTTGAAACTTCGGTGAAATGCAGTGCATTAATGCCGAAATAATCGCATCCACCTCTTCGCGTGACCTTCATTACATGATCTGGGGCAAGTCGAAGTCTTACAGATTCCAAGACATTCTCGTAACACGTCTTTTTCCTTAACAATTACTAATTTAGCCTTTTTGAAAAGAACCCCAAATATTTACCTTCACTTTCATTCCCCCAACTTTATATTTCAATCAGATTCTAATATTCTTACCTTGTCCAACATGCCTCTTCCGCACCGTTACTTACCACTGTACTTTGTAACTGCGAATGTCATTGGTCGCTTTCTTCCGTCGATGTCGTCCCTTAACTGAAATCAAAGGTTAGTACAAGGGACTTCATTTTCTACGACTGGGCTCTATCGGACGATCTTAGATATGAAAGAAAGAATGACACCCTATTAATGTCTCGTAGCCTCCTGTTTATAGATGTGGTGCACAACACACCGATAAACAAGAATCTACTAGACACGACTTTGCAGACAACCCCTAGGACGACCTGCTCTGAAACCACTTTGTCACGCCCTCATCTTGATAGGGCCTGATGGGCACCCGACTCTCATCAGAGTCGAGCAAACCCTTAAACGTTCGCTTTACCAAAACCTGTCATTTCAAAAACTTTTAAAAACATGGAAATTTTCCAAATAAAGATCATTTTCTTTATACAGATTATGAAAACTTTCAATTAATTACGCACTTCAAATCAACTGAAATCATCTAAAAATACATACTCTTTTAACATCTATAAATAATTCGCACTTCTCGACGCCCTATCCACAGGACACTGTCTGCAAAGTCTCTAACATATACAAAATACCATGACATAAGTACTTTGACCCGGCAACACTCCGAACTGAGATGGAGCTCGCCAATCCCGCTGGAACACCTTTAGCAAAATTTTCTACTCATCTGGGTGTACCTGCGTGGCATGAAACGCATCCCAACGAAGAAATGGGGTCAGTACGGAATATGTACTGAATATGTAAAGCATCACTAAATCATAAACAAGGAAAGGCGTAACAGTAAACCAGTTTAGAGGCAACCCGGAGTAACCTGGAATAGTATTTTGAACCGTGCCATGTAGTGTGTCACGACCCAACTAGGGCCGCGACGGGTACCCGATACTTATACCGAGCACCCCTTATCTATCATCTTACCTGTATTACTGAGCGGGCCGTATGAACTATACCATATATTTTTCTTGTTTACTAAACGTTAACATTAGGAGCATACTGATAAACATAGGCTAATAAGCTTTACTAGCACAGTATACAGCGATTAGGACCATCAAAAGTACAAAACATCTAACTGTACATATCTGTCTACGAGCCTCTAAACATAGTATACATATACATAGGAAGGGCCGAGTACTGCCGTGCCCGAACATATATACACAAAATAGTACCAAGAAACTGAGGCTCTGGGACAACTGGAGCGCTGCCGATAACCGCTGATAGAACTCCTAGAAATCAGGTCCGTCTACCTGCTGACCTGCGCGGCATGAAACGCAGCGTCCACAAGAAGGGACGTCATTACGAATAGTGTACCGAGTATGTAAGACATGGAAATTAATACAAACAGAAACATAGATTATGATTACCAATATCATGGGGTCGTAGACATATAATAAGACAAGAAAGTAACCTGTGCATAGGACTGCCCCTTTCAGGCCGGATACCATGCATGCTTGGCTGTCTTTTGAAAACATTTCTTTTTCATATTCATAGAAAATAGAGCTTATTTCACTGTGTAACTTGTCATAGCATATCATAGTATATTATGTAATATCATAGCACCGAACAATGTCGGCTCGCCCACATTGCGCCGAAATACATCGGCTCGCCCATATATATATTTATATCCCGAGTCCGGGCATCCCGCGTCCGGGATGATATGCCAGCTGACCAGGTGGCAGTGAAACATTTTTCCCTTCCCATCCCCATGTATCCCTTCGCCCCACCCCATGTTTATATTCATATTTCATAGCTTATATATATATATATATATATATATAAGCATGCAAGAGAGCCCAAAGAAAATCATATATCCATCGGAGTGACGTAAGGTCGGTGACCTCCGATTGCATTATGGAATAACCGTGACCGCATTGTCTCACCTTGAAGGAACGAGTATTTTAAGGCGAGACTACCAACGAAGAATAGTACTAGAAGAAAAATGTAGTATGAAATCATAGGCATCATAGACGTCAATTCATAGGCTTTGAAATCCTTAGGAAATAGTGTCATAGCTAAGAAATAGAGATAAGGATCAAGAACTAGTTAGTCACCTTCGTATTCACATTGAATCCTTTGCTTAGAAATCTTGGTCATGGAATCATTCTAGTCATACTTATCGTAGGCATATCCTCTTTTCTAATATCATCGTTATCATTATCGTCATAGAAGTATTCTCGTTGGGATAGGTATAGTACTTGTCATTTGGTAATGGAATAAGGATCGAAGGTTTCTTTTGGATTCAGCTTCAAGTAAGTCAAGCGGAACAATAAGGAAAATCCGGGAACAATGGGCCCACCTCGGGTCAAATGAGGCGGCGTACGAAATTTACATATGTTACATGTCATGGCGTTACTTGTGAGGGTTTTAGGGTAGGCGGGTCCTATTTGTGCGAGTTCTAGAGGTTTAGGAAGTTCTTCCAACATTTTACACAATTTATAATTCAATTCTTCTGAATGAAAAAGGGGAAACTTTAGGCGCGGATTCCGGAGGGTAGAGTTATCCCCGAGGCTCACATCCAACATATTACGTCTAAGACATGCCATAGAAAGAAGGGTGAAGCCTTACATACCTCTTTCCGCTCCTTATGCTATTCCAAATTCAAGTTGCAAATCCGCCAAAATCTACAAATTGGTCACATTTACCAACTTTGGTTAGAACATTTGGAATTGGAATCTTAAGATAATACTTGGCTACCGAAATTTCGGCAGCACTTCCCCTGTAAATATATGATTCCCAAAGATCAACTTAGCCAATTCTCATCAACAACAATCCGGGAATTCAACCCCGCCAAACTATCAATCATAATATCAACAACCATACTAACAATTTCCATACTCAATCCAAGATATATTATAACAACTTAATCAATTTATCACTTCCTTCAAAACCTTCCAACTCCAATAAAAACAATAACAACCTTATAATATATATTCCAATAACACCATACTAATATCATTATCTTCCATACATGTAAGGACATAATTTCAATTTACATAATCTTCCAAGACAAGCCTCCAACTACTAATACTTCACTAAGGTCATTAGGCTTTTATTTGCAACATAAAGTTCACAACACAACAACCAACATACTAAATAAAACTTGCTCACCATTCCTTCATAATTCAACACATATACACGGCTATACATACAATATACACCACACGGCCACCATTATGCAAACACAACTACAACCTTTCCAAAATCATTCAACTTCCATTATCAACATAACATTCACAACAATAACAACCAAACACTAAACAAAATACTTGGCACATAATTTCCACACACACACATATATCACACGGCCACCACTCCCATATTCACAGTCCTTATTAATTTCATCCATTTTTGTACCCTACAACATACATATACATCCATAACATATAAAAGAGTATAAATTCTTACCTCCTTCTTTGATTCTCCAACTTTCTTGAATTTCCAACTTATGAATATAGACCTTTCTTGCTCCAAAGACCACTCCACCTTACTAGGGGCCCTTCAATTGGTAGGAAATGATTTTTAAAGAAATTTTTGCCCTTGGCCGAAATGCCTATGGAGTTTTGCTCCTTTTTTTTTTTTTTTTTTTGCTCTTGAATTCTCTAGAAAGTTATGGAATTAAGATGACTAATTCATCTTTTAATACCATTCATTAATTCTTTATGGGCCTAAGCCCAACCATATGGATGACTAGGTGGTCCATTTAATTTCCAAGCCCATATATTAATTTGGTCTTACAACTAATGAAAAATTATTTTTCTCCAAATTCTAAATTTTCCCTTCATCTTCCTCCATAATTCCACGAATAATATTGCGAATTTCCCTTTATGCCCTTGACCTTTCTTAATATTCCTGCTTCTAAATTCTTCATAAGCAACTCATATGCCAGGCAAAACAAAAATAGGGCCTTGCTAGTAGTCTTCCCGCGATTGTCTTGAATTATCCAATTATACAAAAATGCGGGAAATAACATCCTCCCCCCCCCCCCCCTTTAGAACATTCGTCCTCGAATGTTAAACTGGCCTCATAGTGTATCACAATACTTCGGGGAGGTCTCCTTCGTAGACATCTCACATGCCGCTTAACATATCCCTTTTAGGAGCTTAGGTTGCCTTTATGTCGTAGGTCAACTGAGGTAGCTCCAAACGCTGGCCCTGCGTTAATAAGTCCCCTTCTACTAGTCTAGTCCGTCTCAACCTACATGTCTTCTATAGGGTTTCTGACCACTCCATACACTCTAATTTACATCAGGCAACCTAATTTCACATTGGTCTCTTGTTCCCACATTTATGAAATTTTCAGCATATTTCGCAGGGGGTCACCCATCCTCCCGCCTTAGCACGCTTAACCTCGAAACTTTAATACATTTCACTTTCTTAGTGTTAGTATTTTCGCCTCCACTCCCCCGCACTACCTATATCACACAATATGGGACAAGTTGGGGTCTTAGCAGTTTTCAAAACGCCCGCGTAACACGTCTTTTCTTTTAATTACAATTCTAACCTCCGCAATCCCCAATATTCATCCTTTTACCTATGTATATGGCTACTTTTGTCCTACATTTCCCGAATTCCTAATACGTTCAGTAGTACAAGGAACAGTGCATGATAAAGAAAAATCCAGTTCAATTTAACACCTACACATCGTAGAAAATGCCGAAAGTGTACCTGTGGCCGCATCTGCGGAAGGTTCAGGATCCCGTCATCCTGCCAATGCGTATATACGGTGCGGAGGGCCGGCTGAACTAGATGCCCCTCCTCTGCCTCGACCACGACCTGTTGGAGCCTGGGAGGCCTGTCCCGGAGGGCGTACAGACGGTGACGAACCCACTGCTGACCCGGCGGGTTTGGGTCTACTTCCCTCATTCCTTAGCGGACAATCTCGCATCAAATGGTCGGTCTGTCCGCAGGCATAACATGCACCTATATCCCGGTAACACTGTCCAGAGTGTGACCTGCCACACCGAGCACACCGTGGTGGGGATTGCCCTGTCCTGCTGGAATCAGCTCCATACTGGGACCCCGAATGTCACGACCCAACCCCGTGGGCCGCGACTGGTGCCCTACTTAGGCACCCCAAACAAACTCACAACCCGATCATCGAATTCGAACTCAACCAAACTCAGCATGCGTTATCCGAACTAGAAATGAGAAACAGTCGCCAGACACAAACATTATCGAACATTTATCTTAAGCGGTCGCCCGTTCAGATTAGTCAAATCAACATCAGAAAGGTGGCGGAATATACGTCGCCCAAATGCACGCACACACACATCTGAAAGGGGCGGAATGTACATCGCCCAAATGCACACACACACATACAAACTCAGAGGCCGACTTGGCCATAGTAGCGTACGGGCCGCTTAAGATCGCAAAACAGACTCACATACAAACACACCGGACCCACGACCCACAATTCTGACTACAGGCCTCTAAACAAAACAGAACATATGAACAGATGACGGGACAGGGCCCCGCCGTACCCACACATCCACAAATGTACCGAACACACACATACAACAGAAGATATGTACCAAAAGTAGGCTCCGGATCAAGGGGAGCTCTCCAACACAGCAGAATGAGTAGCCTAAACTGGAGGACCACCCAAACAAGCTTCTGTACCTGCGGGCACGAAACACAGCCCCCGAAGAAACGGGGGTCAGTACGGGAGAAGTACTGAGTATGTAAAGCAGAAGGTACAGAAATTACAAACACAGCTGGAGTCAGAAAGAACAAACACACCAACATCGTAAGCAAAGCAAACCTGCGCGGGAGGCGAACGTACAAATGCAAATCAAATCATGTATAGGGTTTAGGAACGTGGTCACCCCCCGACGCTGGTGCCACAACACATCATAACTCCAGAAGTTTTCAAATCTCCGTATAGTCTCCAGACACATCATATCACACACACATCATATCATCAGAACATATCAAATGCCATATCACATCATAACTCCATAAACGGTAACCGGCTCTATGGCGAGGCCTCGGAAACCGTAACACATCATGACTCCCGAATATATTATAGCGCGCACGATCACAAAGTCGGCCCGGGTACCGACGAACGAAGTCATAGCAGACAGCACGAACAGAGTAATGCAGAAACCATATGCATATCAAAAATAATTTGTCGGACTCAACATATAGTTTACGTATAGGTATATACTGATGCCAGAAGGCTCGGAGCAGGAATCAGATTGATCAAAGCTTATGTGTAAAAGTTACGAAGTTCCAAACTGCCACATTCTCAAGAAAAAACGTTCATAAGTCATTTCCCGAAAATCTCACATCATTCAGAGGGGAAAACGTACATTAATGGCATAGGAAGTTTCAAACGCATCTTTGGTCATAAACAGACGGTCGCAGATTATAACGGACACGAACGGACCAAACAAACCGAATAAGGGGAGCCTCGGGGCTCGCGGGCCCACCTCGGGTCAAATTGAGGCGGCGGACACAAATCACAGACTTTCGGCTCCATAGAGCCATCTACGAAAGTTTCGGAGAGTTTCGGACACAACAGCACAAGTTAAGGATGTACGAACATTCTTTTAACCAAATGCGACAAAAAGGGTTCAATCGCGCTGAGTGAATAGTGCTCGAACTTGAACTTCGATTTCCAAGAGCAGGGTTATTCCCGAGATTCCGATATTAACCTAGTATGACTAGGACATGCCAAAAGAAGGATAGGTAGGCTTTACATACCTGGTTGGCGCCTTACGCTCCTCAAATCGCAATTCCCGTTTCGTCCAGAAACTGCAAATGGTCACTTTTACCAGTTACTATTCATGAGAATTAACATTTTAGTCTTTGGGCTATATTTGGCTACCGAAATTTCGGCAGCACTTCCCCTATAAATCTAACATCCCCGAGACTTAGCTCGGCTCAAAATACAATAACAACAACAGCCCAAACATCATCAAACTATACAAACCACAATCATACTATATTAACTTCAAAATTTCACTTTAATACATAAGTTGGCAAATTCTTGATTCAACTTCAAAATTCCAAATCCATTTCCACATTAGTCCATTCATTCACTCATTCCCAATTATGCAAACACACTACATACAAGTTCCAAACCACACACAAACATCCCCAAAGTTCACTACTTTCCAATTTTCATTCAACACACCAATAGTTACGACAAACGTTCTAACTTGCGCCGTTTCATTCCAAATTCGTTATCATCAACCATAAATCATATTTAAAGTCTTTAATATCATAAATATACTATGATATACACAAATATCCTAAAGGTATACATTTTTCCGATAACGTCCGAAATCATTTTCTAACACCAACTCAATTCTCCTTACATTCATTTACGTTATAAAGGTTACAACGACACCTCAAACGACTAAACGGAATTAAGTTCACACAGTCTTGCACTACCTACAAGCCACGGCCAAACACACCCCTTCTACACACACACACCATGCACAAACACAACCCCATCCCATAATCTTCACACTAACCCAATCACTAACATATACATGTCCATTTCATAACATCAAAACATAAAAATCTTACCTTGTTCTTAAGATTCCGATTCGCCGCAAACGTCGCCCTTTCGTCAAACTAATTGTACCACAACGAAGAGCACCTCGAACTCATCAATCTTTCCAAAAGTGACTAGGTGATTGGATTAGAAACAAGCCACGAAAATTTTTTTCTTTCTTTTTTTTTTTTTTCGGCCGAGAGCACCTTCAATGGTGTTCTTGAATTTTTTTTCTTGTGTTTATCTTGAAAAGTCTCAAGTATGCATAATATATATCCAACTAGGAGTCATGAGCATAGCACATGACTCTTTAAAAGTGGGCTTGGGCTTGCCCCCCTTGGCCGGCCACTTTAATCCCTTGGGCCTAAATTTTGTATTCAATTTTCTTGGCCCGATTCATTAAAAGTCCCGTTTTGTAATTCCCGAAACAAATTTCCGAAATTCCAAATTTACCCTCGGCCTTCCCCGAGGTCTTAACATTAACGACTCCATAACCAACATAGTCATATTCACCAAAATCCAAATATTTCCTCAACACACACAAGTCTTATTTATTTCTTGATTTCCCGTTATACGAAAATACGGGACATAACATTCTCCCCCCCTTAAGAACATTCGTCCTCGAATGTTAAACCGACCTCATGGGTGTCGTACTACTCCGGGAGGGTTCTCTTGATAGTTGTCCTTCATTGATTTCTCCGACATAGTTTCTTTACCAATACTAGGGTAGATTTTTCACATCACTGACTCAAATACCTTCATAATACATTTTCTCATACTCTACGCCATCACTGAACCATACGCTATATTCTTGTAATAGACGAACGCTTTCCAGACATCATAGTCAATATCATTTTCTTGTCACACTCCTGAGTTTCCTTACCACATCGTCGTAATCTCACTTTACTTCATATCAGACACTTCATGCCAAACAGATTCAGAACTAAAACCGGACGCGCATAAGTATATCGGACGGATCCATAGTCAGAGGCAGACATACTCAACTATGGCGGACGGATTCGCAGTCAACATCAAAGGTACGGAAGTATATCAGGCACATCTGAGATCGGAGTCAGACGTACAAAGGCGTATCAGACGAATTCGTAAGCAGAATCAACACACTAAGATATACCAAACAGATTCACAATCGAAGTCAGACGTACGGACTCATATCGAACAGATCCGAAATCAGAAGCAAATATACAGAATTGTTTCATACCGACTCGTGATCAGACAAACCGAAGTGTATCACACACACACGCGGTCAAAATCAAACACACAGAAGTATATCAGACGGATTTATACCCAGAGTCAGACATACAGAGGTGTGCCAGACAGAAACGGCTTCAGAATCAAACGCACAAAAGGTTCATCGGACAGGTACATGGTCGAACTCAGAATTACAGAGGCGTACTAGGCAGAGCCTTATTGGAATCGGAAGTGCAGAAGCACCAGAGATAGATTGTCAATTTAGGATCAAATCGTTCATATTAAGGCTCCAATAATTCATGAGAATTTCCCTTCATTTGCAAACTCACTCACCAAGTCGTCACACAATTCGTCTTGCGTCTTACGTATCGACTTCCTTCAAAAATTCCACTTACTCACACTGTTTATCTTTTATTTATCACAATATTAGTTTCCGGGGCTCGGCTCTTAGCCCTCATAGGCACCAAATGAGAATCATACACACACACATACACATACATATACACATACACACGTTTATTCATACCTTACTGGCGAACAGCTCTGACTGTTATTCAAATTCGTTCAATTTCCCAAGCAGTGTTGTACCTTTTTCTCTTTGCCCATTCAGTCTACCTCGTTCCGCGCGACTCCCGAAAGGGCGCTAATTATTCCATACACATTCTATTTACCTTTTGGTTACCCCAAATTTTCATTTACCTTAATCATACTTACACTTATGAAAGACTTTGCATTACTTCCCAGGGGGTCACCCATCCCAGAATTGCTCTGGCTTGAGCACGCTTAACCCTGAAACTTTTACACATTTTGACGCGTTAGGGCTGATATAATTTCGTCAATTGCCCCGCACGACCTTTGTCACGTAAGTTTAGGCCAAACGGGGTCTTAGCAAATTTTTCGGAAATTTTTCGTAGCGGGTCCCACTCTGTCCCAAAGAGGTCGTTTGCTTTTCTGGCTGTGTGGTCTATCGTTATAGCCTTCCAAATCCCATATATTTTCCTCCCACATGTACAGATAACTGTCTCAGATATTTTCATCAATTCGGATTCTTACCCCACCTTTACTGACACACAGAAAGAGAATATCGCATAATACTGAGGTACAAACCTATCATTGCACATATTTATTAAGAAAAGGGTTAGTAATATACCTGGGTCTGTGTCTGGGGGTGCCTCTGGGTCTCGCCGACCAGTCAAAGCATAAATGCGGTTCGAGGGACCGCTAGAATCTGAACCCCCACCACGGCCTCTACCGCGGCCCGCTGGTGCTGGCATACCTCGCCCCGTAGAGCGCGTGGCCGAAGGGGTAGATGACGAACCCGCAACAGATCTCATCGGCGGTGCTGCGCTACCGGAACCGCCTGCCCACGGACAATCCCGCATGATATGGCCCTGGCGGCCGCAAGCAAAACAGGCCCCTGTGGCCCTGAAGCAGTCACCTGGGTGCGATCTCCCACAATACGAACACTGGGGTATGGGTGGCCTAGACTGACTGGGACCCCTGCTCGCCTGAGGACCTGGGGCTCTGGAACTCTGGTCTTCCCTGGACGGTCCTGCGCCATCAAATCTCTTACTAACAGACTGAGTGTCCCGGCCTGAAGGAGGAAAGTACCCACTGGACTGATTTGAGGCTGCCCGCCCCGAGAATCTCCAGAATACCCCGCTGATCTGGCCCTCTTGGGCCGTCTCCCATCATACTCTATGCTGGGCCGATCTGCTCGGTGCCGGTTCTCCATCCCCTGGGCGTAGGCCTGTAAACGGGCAATGTCCATATCTGTCTGCAATGACACCGCCATACACCCGTCAATCAAGTAACGATCCAGCCCCATAACATATCTATGCATCCGATCTATCATATCTGCCACCACGACAGGGGCATACCGGGCCAGGGAATCAAACTCCAAATTATACTCACGGACGCTCCGACCCCTCTGCTGCAGATGTAAAAACCGATCAGCTCGCTCCCGTCGTAACTCTGGGGGCAGAAAGTGGCGGGTGAAAGCAGTCACAAACTGATCCCACATAGCTGGAGGAGCACCCTCACCCCGGGATAGCTCCCAAGTCTCATACCAATGCGCGGCAACATCCCGAAGTCTATGCGAAGCTAGCTCAACCGACTCGGTCTCTGACGCCCTGACCAAGTCTAATGCACGCCGCATCCCCCGAATGAAGTCATGGGGGTCCTCGTCGGGCTTAGACCCGAAAAACTTTGGAGGGCCGCATAACAAGAACTCCCGAACTCTCAGGCTTTCCCGCCTGTCCTTATCATTATCGTCCCTCCGCCCGCGTCTGCGAGCCTGTCCGGCTACAATCGTGGTCAACAACTGTACAGCCTCCCTCAGGGTCCTATCCTCCGCCCCTGGCTGAGGAGCTGGAGTCTCAGGAGCGGGTACACGGACCTCTGGAGCTGCTGAAGGTCCCGCTCCAGGCTGTACTAATGGGGGTGTAGCAGACCCCTCAGAATGAGGTGTAACCTCAGGCAAATCATAAACACGAGCCCGAGTAGCCCGTTGTGCCTGACTAGTCTCTCCCACCTTCGCCTTGCCCTTCTGGGCCGCCGTTGCCTTCTTCGGAGGCATCACTGCAAACACAACAACGGGTCAGATCAGAATGACCCTAATAACACAGCTCTATCGCACGATCTAAGATTCCAAAGAAAGGGTAACACAACATCCTAGATGTCCTGTAGCTTCCTGTTTATAGATGCGGTGCACAACACATCGATAAACAAGACACTACTAGACACGGCCTGTAGACATTCCGAGGACAAACCGCTCTGATACCACTTTTGTCACGACCCAACCCCGTGGGCCGCGACTGGTGCCCTACTTAGGCACCCCAAACAAACTCACAACCCGATCATCGAATTCGAACTCAACCAAACTCAGCATGCGTTATCCGAACTAGAAATGAGAAACAGACGCCAGACACAAACATTATCGAACATTTATCTTAAGCGGTCGCCCGTTAAGATTAGTCAAATCAACATCAGAAAGGTGGCGGAATATACGTCGCCCAAATGCACGCACACACACATCTGAAAGGGGCGGAATGTACATCGCCCAAATGCACACACACACATACAAACTCAGAGGCCGACTTGGCCATAGTAGCGTACGGGCCGCTTAAGATCGCAAAACAGACTCACATACAAACACACCGGACCCACGACCCACAATTCTGACTACAGGCCTCTAAACAAAACAGAACATATGAACAGATGACGGGACAGGGCCCCGCCGTACCCACACATCCACAAATGTACCGAACACACACATACAACAGAAGATATGTACCAAAAGTAGGCTCCGGATCAAGGGGAGCTCTCCAACACAGCAGAATGAGTAGCCTAAACTGGAGGACCACCCAAACAAGCTTCTGTACCTGCGGGCACGAAACACAGCCCCCGAAGAAACGGGGGTCAGTACGGGAGAAGTACTGAGTATGTAAAGCAGAAGGTACAGAAATCACAAACACAGCTGGAGTCAGAAAGAACAAACACACCAACATCGTAAGCAAAGCAAACCTGCGCGGGAGGCGAACGTACAAATGCAAATCAAATCATGTATAGGGTTTAGGAACGTGGTCACCCCCCGACGCTGGTGCCACAACACATCATAACTCCAGAAGTTTTCAAATCTCCGTATAGTCTCCAGACACATCATATCACACACACATCATATCATCAGAACATATCAAATGCCATATCACATCATAACTCCATAAACGGTAACCGGCTCTATGGCGAGGCCTCGGAAACCGTAACACATCATGACTCCCGAATATATTATAGCGCGCACGATCACAAAGTCGGCCCGGGTACCGACGAACGAAGTCATAGCAGACAGCACGAACAGAGTAATGCAGAAACCATATGCATATCAAAAATAATTTGTCGGACTCAACATATAGTTTACGTATAGGTATATACTGATGCCAGAAGGCTCGGAGCAGGAATCAGATTGATCAAAGCTTATGTGTAAAAGTTACGAAGTTCCAAACTGCCACATTCTCAAGAAAAAACGTTCATAAGTCATTTCCCGAAAATCTCACATCATTCAGAGGGGAAAACGTACATTAATGGCATAGGAAGTTTCAAACGCATCTTTGGTCATAAACAGACGGTCGCAGATTATAACGGACACGAACGGACCAAACAAACCGAATAAGGGGAGCCTCGGGGCTCGCGGGCCCACCTCGGGTCAAATTGAGGCGGCGGACACAAATCACAGACTTTCGGCTCCATAGAGCCATCTACGAAAGTTTCGGAGAGTTTCGGACACAACAGCACAAGTTAAGGATGTACGAACATTCTTTTAACCAAATGCGACAAAAAGGGTTCAATCGCGCTGAGTGAATAGTGCTCGAACTTGAACTTCGATTTCCAAGAGCAGGGTTATTCCCGAGATTCCGATATTAACCTAGTATGACTAGGACATGCCAAAAGAAGGATAGGTAGGCTTTACATACCTGGTTGGCGCCTTACGCTCCTCAAATCGCAATTCCCGTTTCGTCCAGAAACTGCAAATGGTGACTTTTACCAGTTACTATTCATGAGAATTAACATTTTAGTCTTTGGGCTATATTTGGCTACCGAAATTTCGGCAGCACTTCCCCTATAAATCTAACATCCCCGAGACTTAGCTCGGCTCAAAATACAATAACAACAACAGCCCAAACATCATCAAACTATACAAACCACAATCATACTATATTAACTTCAAAATTTCACTTTAATACATAAGTTGGCAAATTCTTGATTCAACTTCAAAATTCCAAATCCATTTCCACATTAGTCCATTCATTCACTCATTCCCAATTATGCAAACACACTACATACAAGTTCCAAACCACACACAAACATCCCCAAAGTTCACTACTTTCCAATTTTCATTCAACACACCAATAGTTACGACAAACGTTCTAACTTGCGCCGTTTCATTCCAAATTCGTTATCATCAACCATAAATCATATTTAAAGTCTTTAATATCATAAATATACTATGATATACACAAATATCCCAAAGGTATACATTTTTCCGATAACGTCCGAAATCATTTTCTAACACCAACTCAATTCTCCTAACATTCATTTACGTTATAAAGGTTACAACGACACCTCAAACGACTAAACGGAATTAAGTTCACACGGTCTTGCACTACCTACAAGCCACGGCCAAACACACCCCTTCTACACACACACACCATGCACAAACACAACCCCATCCCATAATCTTCACACTAACCCAATCACTAACATATACATGTCCATTTCATAACATCAAAACATAAAAATCTTACCTTGTTCTTAAGATTCCGATTCGCCGCAAACGTCGCCCTTTCGTCAAAATAATTGTACCACAACGAAGAGCACCTCGAACTCATCAATCATTCCAAAAGAGACTAGGTGATTGGATTAGAAACAAGCCACGAAATTTTTTTTTTCTTTCTTTTTTTTTTCGGCCGAGAGCACCTTCAATGGTGTTCTTGAATTTTTTTCTTGTGTTTATCTTGAAAAGTCTCAAGTATGCATAATATATATCCAACTAGGAGTCATGTGACTCTTTAAAAGTGGGCTTGGGCTTGCCCCCCTTGGCCGGCCACTTTAATCCCTTGGGCCTAAATTTTGTATTCAATTTTCTTGGCCTGATTCATTAAAAGTCCCGTTTTGTAATTCCCGAAACAAATTTCCGAAATTCCAAATTTACCCTCGGCCTTCCCCGAGGTCTTAACCTTAACGACTCCATAACCAACATAGTCATATTCACCAAAATCCAAATATTTCCTCAACACACACAAGTCTTATTTATTTCTTGATTTCCCGTTATACGAAAATACGGGACATAACACCGAAGCTCTAGTACCCTGATCTGGTTGCGAATAAGTAGAACGACCAAATCCCCCATCCGCAAATCGGGGTGGCGCACTGGCCACTGATTGGCCTGAATACCTAGATTGCCCCTGTGCCTGCCCCCCTCTGTACTCGCTTCTAGTCCCGGAAAATCTGCCCCCTTTTCTGGAACCCCTATCAGGATAACGCTCCCCTCTCTACAACTGATACTGTCCCTCCAGGTTTTGGGCGTGGGCCTGGATACGAGTAATAGTCATCGCATCCTGGAGTGAAGCCGTAAAGCACTCCTTGACTAAATGTGGCCCCAGCCCACTCACAAATCGGTGCACGTGATCTCCCATATTAGCTATCATGGCTGGGGCATACCTGGCTAACGAGTTGAAACGAAGACTGTATTCTCAGACGCTCATATTTCCCTGTTTAAGGTTCAAGAACATATCGGCTCGAGCCCGTCGAACCTCCGGTGGTAGAAAATGTCGCAGAAATGCCTCAGTGAACTCCTGCCAAACCGGGGGAGGGGCATTTGCTCCCCTCGAAGATATCCAACTACTATACCACAGAACTGCTACATCCCGCAATCTGTATGAAGCCAATTCCACTGACTCTGTATCCGAGACATGTATGATTCTCAGTGTCCTCAGCATCTCGTCTATAAAACTCTGCGGGTCCTCCTCCGGTTTCAATCCATAAAACTCCGGAGGTTTCAGGGTAATAAAGTCACGAGCCCTTGCACTCACCACCCTGTCTCCCGGGTCTACATCTTGCCGCTGGACCTGTGCGGCAACTAGCTGAGTCAATAGCTGGATGGCCTCTGTCATCTGCTGGCCCGGAGCTGCTGGCGGTGGAGCTGGAGGTGCTGGGGCTGGAGCTGGAACTCTTTCCTGCTCTGCTGATACAGGGGAAGCAGGAGGAGTCTGATGGGGAGCTTCATTATACGACTCGTCTTCTTCTGGCTCCCGTTCAACTCTGCTTCCAGCCGCCAACTTGCCCTTCTGGGCCGCCGTAGTCTTCCCTCTCTTCGGCATTACTGAAACCGTAACATAGAATTAAGTAAAGAACAAGGAAGCCTGGTAACACAGCTCTATTGCATGATCTAGAGTACAAAGAAGGTCATATTTCCTAAATGCCCTGCAGCGTCCTGTCTATAAGTGTGGCGCGCTACACACCCATAAACAGGACTCTACTGGACACGGCTCGTAGACAAACCCCTAGGACCAAACTGCTCTGATACCACTTTTGTCACGAGCCAACTAGGGCCGCGACAGGTACCCGATACTTGTACCGAGCACCCCTTATCTATCATCTTACCTGTATTACTGAGCGGGCCGTATGAACTATACCATATATTTTTCTTGTTTACTAAACGTTAACATTAGGAGCATACTTATAAACATAGGCTAATAAGCTTTACTAGCACAGTATACAGCGACTAGGACCATCAAAAGTACAAAACATCTAACTGTACATATCTGTCTACGAGGCTCTAAACATAGTATAC
Organism: Lycium barbarum; assembly: GCF_019175385.1. Taxonomy (NCBI): domain Eukaryota; kingdom Viridiplantae; phylum Streptophyta; class Magnoliopsida; order Solanales; family Solanaceae; genus Lycium; species Lycium barbarum. The sequence continues at coordinate 77,319,671 of NC_083343.1, forward strand.
ATATACATAGGAAGGGCCGAGTACTGCCGTGCCCGAACATATATACACAAAATAGTACGAAGAAACTGAGGCTCCGGGACAACTGGAGCGCTGCCGATAACCGCTGATAGAACTCCTAGAAATCAGGTGCGTCTACCTGCTGACCTGCGCGGCATGAAACGCAGCGTCCACAAGAAGGGACGTCAGTACGAATAGTGTACCGAGTATGTAAGGCATCGAAATTAATACAAACAAGAACATAGATTATGATTACCAATATCATGGGGTCGTAGACATATAATAAGACAAGAAAGTAACCTGTGCATAGGACTGCCCCTTTCAGGCCGGATACCATGCATGCTTGGCTGTCTTTTGAAAACATTTCTTTTTCATATTCATAGAAAATAGAGCTTATTTCACTGTGTAACTTGTCATAGCATATCATAGTATATTATGTAATATCATAGCACCGAACAATGTCGGCTCGCCCACATTGCGCCGAAATACATCGGCTCGCCCATATATATATTTATATCCCGAGTCCGGGCATCCCGCGTCCGGGATGATATGCCAGCTGACCAGGTGGCAGTGAAACATTTTTCCCTTCCCATCCCCATGTATCCCTTCGCCCCACCCCATGTTTATATTCATATTTCATAGCTTATATATATATATATATATATATATAAACATGCAAGAGAGCCCAAAGAAAATCATATATCCATCGGAGTGACGTAAGGTCGGTGACCTCCGATTGCATTATGGAATAACCGTGACCGCTTTGTCTCACCTTGAAGGAACGAGTATTTTAAGGCGAGACTACCAACGAAGAATAGTACTAGAAAAAAATGTAGTATGAAATCATAGGCATCATAGACGTCAATTCATAGGCTTTGAAATCCTTAGGAAATAGTGTCATAGCTAAGAAATAGAGATAAGGATCAAGAACTAGTTAGTCACCTTCGTATTCACATTGAATCCTTTGGTTAGAAATCTTGGTCATGGAATCATTCTAGTCATACTTATCGTAGGCATATCCTCTTTTCTAATATCATCGTTATCATTATCGTCATAGAAGTATTCTCGTTGGGATAGGTATAGTACTTGTCATTTGGTAATGGAATAAGGATCGAAGGTTTCTTTTGGATTCAGCTTCAAGTAAGTCAAGCGGAACAATAACGAAAATCCGGGAACAATGGGCCCACCTCGGGTCAAATGAGGCGGCGTACCAAATTTACATATGTTACATGTCATGGCGTTACTTGTGAGGGTTTTAGGGTAGTCGGGTCCTATTTATGCGATTTCTAGAGGTTTAGGAAGTTCTTCCAACACTTTACACAATTTTTAATTCAATTCTTCTGATCGAAAAAGGGGAAACTTTAGGCGCGGATTTCGGAGGGTAGAGTTATCCCCGAGGCTCACATCCAACATATTACGTCTAAGACATGCCATAGAAAGAAGGGTGAAGCCTTACATACCTCTTTCCGCTCCTTATGCTATTCCAAATTCAAGTTGCAAATCCGCCAAAATCTACAAATTGGTCACATTTACCAACTTTGGTTAGAACATTTGGAATTGGAATCTTAAGATAATACTTGGCTACTGAAATTTCGGCAGCACTTCCCCTGTAAATACATGATTCCCAAAGATCAACTTAGCCAATTCTCATCAACAACAATCCGGGAATTCAACCCCGCCAAACTATCAATCATAATATCAACAACCATACTAACAATTTCCATACTCAATCCAAGATATATTATAACAACTTAATCAATTTATCACTTCCTTCAAAACCTTCCAACTCCAATAAAAACGATAACAACCTTATAATATATATTCCAATAACACCATACTAATATCATTATCTTCCATACATGTAAGGACATAATTTCAATTTACATAATCTTCCAAGACAAGCCTCCAGCTACTAATACTTCACTAAGCTCATTAGGCTTTTATTTGCAACATAAAGTTCACAACACAACAACCAACATACTAAATAAAACTTGCTCACCATTCCTTCATAATTCAACACATATACACGGCTATACATACAATATACACCACACGGCCACCATTATGCATACACAACTACAACCTTTCCAAAATCATTCAACTTCCATTATCAACATAACATTCACAACAATAACAACCAAACACTAAACAAAATACTTGGCACATAATTTCCACACACACACATATATCACATGGCCACCACTCCCATGTTCACATTCCTTATGAATTTCATACATTTTTGTACCCTACAACATACATATACATCCATAACATATAAAAGAGTATAAATTCTTACCTCCTTCTTTGATTCTCCAACTTGGTTGAATTTCCAACTTATGAATATGGACTTTTCTTGATCCAAAGACCACTCCACCTTACTAGGGGCCCTTCAATTGGTAGGAAATGATTTTTGAAGAAATTTTTGTCAATTTCCTCGGAAATTTTTGCCCTTGGCCGAAATGCCTATGGAGTTTTGCTCCTTCTTCTTTTTTTTTTTTTTTTTTTTTTGCTCTTGAATTCTCTAGAAAGTTATGGAATTAAGATGACTAATTCATCTTTTAATACCATTCATTAATTCTTTATGGGCCTAAGCCCAACCATATGGATGACTAGGTGGTCCATTTAATTTCCAAGCCCATATATTATTTTGGTCTTACAAATAATGAAAAATTGTTTTTCTCCAAATTCCACATTTTCCCTTCGTCTTCTTCCATAATTCCACGAATCATATTGCGAATTTCCCTTTATCCCTTGACCTTTCTTAATATTCCTGCTTCTAAATTCTTCATAAGCAACTCATATGCCAAGCAAAACAAAAATAGGGCCTTGCTTGTAGTCTTCCCGCGATTGTCTTGAATTATCCAATTGTACAAAAATGTGGGATATAACATAGTGCCTTACACAAATTTTAGCACACAATATAAGTACAGCATACCCAAATTCTAGAATACACAATGTGAATATAGTATCATAATAGTCCCTTCGGACGGCCGCTTCCGGCAGAGTAACAATTATGGCCCCTTCGGGCATGCCGCCGGCATAATAATGCTAGTCTTGGCTCCTTCGGGCATACCGGTTCCGACATAATAATAATAATGATGGCCCCTTCGGGCATGCCGGTCCCGACATAGTAATAATGATGATGGCCCCTTTGGGCATGCCGCGTCCGGCATTATGATAATGATGGCCCCTTCGGGCATGCCGCTTGCAACATAATAATACTAGTCCTGGCCCCTTCGGGCATGCTGCTTGCGAAATAATAATAGTCCTAGCCCCTTCGGGCATGCCGCTCGTGACATAATAATACTGGTCCTGGCCCCTTCGGGCATGCGACCTGTGACATAATACTAATAATGGTGTCTACACTACTCAATCCACAAATATCAATACAAAGAGATACCGCTATGGAGTGTAAACATAAAATCGTAAATGAAACAAATAGTAAGATCTCGCACCCCCTTCGGAGTGGTTTTGAAAATCCAAATAATAAAATGTCGCACCCCCTTCGGAGTGCTTTTGAAAATCTAAATAATAAAATCTCGCACCCCCTTCGGAGTGCTTTTGAAAATCTAAATAATAAAATCTCGCACCACCTTCGGAGTGGTTTTGAAAATCGACTTTACGTTTCCATTAGTACAAAACTAATTTTCTTGAAATCATTAATAAACCACAAACATGTTTCAAGTAAATCCGAGTTAGTATAAGAAAGTTAACAACCATATGCACGAGCAGAGTAGCGCGAACTGAATACACATAAATCAACCTTTAAGACTCGATGTATAAGTATACTTACCGACGCCTGAAGACTCAGAAACAAGTTTCGTGTCAATCTGACTTAGTATAAGAAAGTTATGAGCGTTTGAAGTACAGAACCTTCTACGAACGTTTCAGAAGCTATTTTTGGAAAATTAAAGCAACAACCATACCCCGTACCTTTCAAATATCGTTATGGACATCATTCATTATAGAACCCCCCATGAACATTTCTAAAACAATCCGAGTTCGCTTATGAAATTTATGAACGTTATTCATTATAGGAACCTCTACAACCATTTTCAAGCAATCTGAGACCGTCTACAAAAGTTAGGGACATTACTACTTACAGAACTCTTTAGACTTTTCTTGTTATTCAATCATACAATAAGCTCGGCCATACTAAGTATACTCACATCAAGAAGTGAATAAGAATCATCAACAAGCTCGGAATCGAGAATAGAATTTCCCCAAGGTAAGTATCATAGCTTACTTAGCTCTAGGACATGCCAAAAGAAAGAAAAGGTAAGCTTTACATACCTGTCCCACGTCCAATTAGCCACGCTTATTCGTCCAACTTGCTAGTCTACATTCAAGAGAATTGACATAATCATTAGACCCATCGACATATGCTTGTCTTAGTCCTACAAATGAATTCATTTATATTTTGCCGAAATTTCGGCAGCATTTCCCCTATAAATACACCATCCCCGAGAATCTAACTCGGCCAATTTATCAACAACAAATCCGAGAATTCAACTCGGCCAAACTATCAACAACAATACCAACAATCATATCTCCAACTCAACAATTATTTCAAAATACATTCTAACATTAGTAGCTCCTTTTGCATAATTCGACGACATTTCATTTATATTCAATTCAATCACATACGATCAAGCCAACATAAATGTTCACACGTCCAAATACTTGCCCAAGACCTTACAAACAAGACTCCAGAACACTTCAAACAATCCGCGCAATGACCAAAACAACCCAACCAATGCACAATACCACTCGAAACCTCCCAAATGCAACAAGAACAATAACGATACATTTTCTACCTTCAAATTCATGAACTACACCAACAATCCACACACTAACAACATTTTTTTCCATAATTACAGGAAAAACTATATTCAAATCACATTAACTTCTAAAGCAACTCTCCAACCAATACAACTTCACTAGAATCATTAAACTTTCTTTCTTAACATAGAATCCACAACAACAACAATCAAAACACTAAATAAAATAATTGACTCATCTTCCTACACAACACACATATACACGGCCAAACCCAACATCCATATTTTCATCAATTTCACCCATTTTCTACATACTACAACATACACAACCATCCATACTATATAAAAGAAGATTAAATCTTACCTTTCTCCCTTAACTTCTCACTTGGCTTTGGTTGTGAATTTGTAACAAAGAATGATCTACTTGCTCCAACAACTAATCCATGTTATAGAGGACCTTCGAATTGGTAGAAAAGCTAGAAGAAAATAATTTTTGGATCAAAATTTTTGGACTTCAATTTTTTTTCCTCCCATGGCCGAATAGGCCCTTGTTTTTTTTCTTTCTCTCAAGGCTTCTTCAAAGTTCCAAAAGATGAAAATGAAAATATGTTACATAAGTCATCTTTGACTTATTTATTTTAATTCCATGTGGGCCTTGGCACACTCCAACATGGCCGGCCATTTTGGCCCAAATTATCCAAGCCCAATCTTTTTTGTTTGTTTTGAAATTCATGAAAATTTATTTTCCAAATTCCAAATTTGCCCTTGGCCTTCCTCCATTTTTCTCCGAGCCATCTTGCGAATTTCCCTTTTTGCCCCCTAGCCTTTCTTAATATTTCCACTAATAAATAACTCATACATTAAAATAAATTGGAAAATAGTCTTACCCTTAACTTCTTGCAATTGTCTTGAATTATCTGAATACGCAAAATGCGGGATATAACATGCTCCGCCCCTTTAGAACATTCGTCCTCGAATGTTCAACTGGCCTCATGGGGTGTTATAATACTTCGGGAGGGTCTCTCTTATAGTTGTCCTTTCCTTTATGTCCATTCCTTATCTTTCACCCTGTTTTCTTTATAATCGAACTCCTCAGTCTCCACATGTATCCTCACTCCATGTCATGGGTTTTCTAATCAACTGCGCCACCTCATTATCCATGTCCTTCGTACTCCCACATGTTCTTCCTGTTTGTCTCTTATATCTACATTTATAGAACCTTTAGTACACTTCCCAGGGGGTCACCCATCCTAAAATTTCTCTCGCCCTAGCACGCTTAACCTTGAAATTCGGTGAAATCCAATGCATTAATCCCGATATAATCGCATCCACCTCTTCGCGTGACCTTCATTACATGATCTGGGGCAAGTCGAAGTCTTACAGATTCCGAGACATTCTCGTAACACGTCTTTTTCCTTAACAATAATAATTTAGCCTTTTCGAAAAGAACCCCTAATATTTACCTTCACTTTCATTCCCCCAACTTTATATTTCAATCAGATTCTAATATTCTTACCTTGTCCAACATGCCTCTTCCGCACCGTTACTTACCACTGTAATTTGTAACTGCGAATGTCATTGGTCGCTTTCTTCCGTCGATGTTGTCCCTTAACTGAAATCAAAGGTTAGTACAAGGGACTTCATTTCCTACGACTGGGCTCTATCGCACGATCTTAGATATGAAAGAAAGAATGACACCCTATTAATGTCTCGTAGCCTCCTGTTTATAGATGTGGTGCACAACACACCGATAAACAAGACTCTACTAGACACGACTTTGCAGACAACCCCTAGGATGACCTTCTCTGAAACCACTTTGTCACGCCCTCATCTTGATAGGGCGTGATGGGCACCCGACTCTCATCAGAGTCGAGCAAACCCTTAAACGTTCGCTTTACCAAAACCTGTCATTTCAAAAACTTTTAAAAACATGGAACTTTTCCAAATAAAGGTCATTGTCTTTATACAGATTATGAAAACTTTCAATTAATTACGCACTTCAAATCAACTGAAATCATCTAAAAATACATACTCTTTTAACATCTATAAATAATTCGCACTTCTCGACGCCCTATCCACATGACACTGTCTGCAAAGTCTCTAACATATACAAAATACCATGACATAAGTACATTGACCCGGCAACACTCCAAACTGAGATGGAGCTCGCCAATCCCGCTGGAACACCTTTAGCAAAATCTTCTACTCATCTGGGTGTACCTGCATGGCATGAAACGCATCCCTCGAAGAAAGGGGGTCACTACGGAATATGTACTGAATATGTAAAGCATCACTGAATCATAAACAAGGAAAGGCGTAACAGTAAACTAGTTTAGAGGCAACCCGGAGTAACCTGGAATAGTATTTTGAACTGTACCATGTAGTGCCCTACACAAATTTTAGCGCACAATATAAGTACAGCATACCCAAATTCTAGAATACACAATGTGAATATAGTATCATAATAGTCCCATCGGACGGCCGCTTCCGGCAGAGTAACAATGATGGCCCCTTCGGGCTTGCCGCCGGCATAATAATGCTAGTCCTGGCTCCTTCGGGCATGCCGGTTCTGACATAATAATAATGATGATGGCCCCTTCGGGCATGCCGCGTCCGGCATTATGATAATGATGGCCCCTTCGGGCTTGCCGCTTGCAACATAATAATACTAGTCCTGGCCCCTTCGGGCATGCTGCTTGCGAAATAATAATAGTCCTAGCCCCTTCGGGCATGCCGCTCGTGACATAATAATACTGGTCCTGGCCCCATCGGGCATGCGACCTGCGACATAATACTAATAATGGTGTCTACACTACTCAATCCACAAATATCAATACAAAGAGATACCGCTATGGAGTGTAAACATAAAATCGTAAATGAAATAAATAGTAAGATCTCGCACCCCCTTCGGAGTGGTTTTGAAAATCTAAATAATAAAATGTCGCACCCCCTTCGGAGTGCTTTTGAAAATCTAAATAATAAAATCTCGCACCCCTTTCGGAGTGCTTTTGAAAATCTAAATAATAAAATCTCGCACCACCTTCGGAGTGGTTTTGAAAATCGACTTTACGTTTCCTTTAGTACAAAACTAATTTTCTTGAAATCATTAATAAACCACAAACACGTTTCAAGTAAATCCGAGTTAGTATAAGAAAGTTAACAACCATATGCACGAGCAGAGTAGCGCGAACTGAATACACATAAATCAACCTTTAAGACTCGATGTATAAGTATACTTACCGACGCCTGAAGACGCAGAAACAAGTTTCGTGTCAATCCGACTTAGTATAAGAAAGTTATGAGCGTTTGAAGTACAGAACCTTCTACGAACGTTTCAGAAGCTATTTTTGGAAAATTAAAGCAACAACCATACCCCGTACTTTTCAAATATCGTTATGGACATCATTCATTATAGAACCCCCCATGAACATTTCTAAAACAATCCGAGTTCGCTTATGAAATTTATGAACGTTATTCATTATAGGAACCTCTACAACCATTTTCAAGCAATCCGAGACCGTCTACAAAAGTTAGGGACATTACTACTTACAGAACTCTTTAGACTTTTCTTGTTATTCAATCATACAATAAGCTCGGCCATACTAAGTATACTCACATCAAGAAGTGAATAAGAATCATCAACAAGCTCGGAATCGAGAATAGAATTTCCCCAAGGTAAGTATCATAGCTTACTTAGCTCTAGGACATGCCAAAAGAAAGAAAAGGTAAGCTTTACATACCTGTCCCACGTCCAATTAGCCACGCTTATTCGTCCAACTTGCTAGTCTACATTCAAGAGAATTGACATAATCATTAGACCCATCGACATATGCTTGTCTTAGTCCTACAAATGAATTCATTTATATTTTGCCGAAATTTCGGCAGCATTTCCCCTATAAATACACCATCCCCGAGAATCTAACTCGGCCAATTTATCAACAACAAATCCGAGAAAGCAACTCTCCAACCAATACAACTTCACTAGAATCATTAAACTTTCTTTCTTAACATAGAATCCACAACAACAACAATCAAAACACTAAATAAAATAATTGACTCATCTTCCTAAACAACACACATATACACGGCCACAACCAACATCCATATTTTCATCAATTTCACCCATTTTCTACATACTACAACATACACAACCATCCATACTATATAAAAGAAGATTAAATATTACCTTTCTCCCTTAACTTCTCACTTGGCTTTGGTTGTGAATTTGTAACAAAGAATGATCTACTTGCTCCAACAACTACTCCATGTTATAGAGGACCTTCGAATTGGTAGAAAAGCTAGAAGAAAATAATTTTTGGATCAAAATTTTTGGAATTCAATTTTTTTTCCTCCTATGGCCGAATAGGCCCTTGTTCTTTTTCTTTCTCTCAAGGCTTCTTCAAAGTTCCAAAAGATGAAAATGAAAACATGTTACATAAGTCATCTTTGACTTATTTATTTTAATTCCATGTGGGCCTTGGCCCACTCCAACATGGCCGGCCATTTTGGCCCAAATTATCCAAGCCCAATATTTTTTTTTTTGTTTTGAAATTCATGAAAATTTATTTTCCAAATTCCAAATTTTCCCTTGGCCTTCCTCCATTTTTCTCCGAGCCATCTTGCGAATTTCCCTTTTTGCCCCCTAGCCTTTTTTAATATTTCCACTAATAAATAACTCATACATTAAAATAAATTGGAAAATAGTCTTACCCTTAACTTCTTGCAATTGTCTTGAATTATCTGAATACGCAAAATGCGGGATATAACATGCTCCCCCCCTTTAGAACATTCGTCCTCGAATGTTCAACTGGCCTCATGGGGTGTTATAATACTTCGGGAGGGTCTCTCTTATAGTTGTCCTTTCCTTTATGTCCATTCCTTATCTTTCACCCTGTTTTCTTTATAATTGAACTCCTCAGTCTCCACATGTATCCTCACTCCATGTCATGGGTTTTCTAACCAACTGCGCCAACTCATTATCCATGTCCTTCGTACTCCCACATGTTCTTCCTATTTGTCTCTTATATCTACATTTATAGAACCTTTAGTACACTTCCCAGGGGGTCACCCATCCTAAAATTTCTCTCGCCCTAGCACGCTTAACCTTGAAATTCGGTGAAATCCAATGCATTAATGCCAATATAATCGCATCCACCTCTTCGCGTGACCTTCATTACATGATCTGGGGCAAGTCGAAGTCTTACAGATTCCGAGACATTCTCGTAACACGTCGTTTTCCTTAACAATTACTAATTTAGCCTTTTCGAAAAGAACCCCTAATATTTACCTTCACTTTCATTCCCCCAACTTCATATTTCAATCAGATTCTAATATTCTTACCTTGTCCAACATGCCTCTTCCGCACCGTTACTTACCACTGTACTTTGTAACTGCGAATGTCATTGGTCGCTTTCTTCCGTCGATGTTGTCCCTTAACTGAAATCAAAGGTTAGTACAAGGGACTTCATTTCCTACGACTGGGCTCTATCGCACGATCTTAGATATGAAAGAAAGAATGACACCCTATTAATGTCTCGTAGCCTCCTGTTTATAGATGTGGTGCACAACACACCGATAAACAAGACTCTACTAGACACGACTTTGCAGACAACCCCTAGGACGACCTTCTCTGAAACCACTTTGTCACGCCCTCATCTTGATAGGGCGTGATGGGCACCCGACTCTCATCAGAGTCGAGCAAACCCTTAAACGTTCACTTTACCAAAACCTGTCATTTCAAAAACTTTTAAAAACATGGAACTTTTCCAAATAAAGATCATTGTCTTTATACAGATTACGAAAACTTTCAATTGATTACGCACTTCAAATCAACTGAAATCATCTAAAAATACATACTCTTTTAACATCTATAAATAATTCGCACTTCTCGACGCCCTATCCACATGACACTGTCTGCAAAGTCTCTAACATATACAAAATACCATGACATAAGTACATTGACCCGGCAACACTCCAAACTGAGATGGAGCTCGCCAATCCCGCTGGAACACCTTTAGCAAAATCTTCTACTCATCTGGGTGTACCTGCATGGCATGAAACGCATCCCTCGAAGAAAGGGGGTCACTACGGAATATGTACTGAATATGTAAAGCATCACTGAATCATAAACAAGGAAAGGCGTAACAGTAAACTAGTTTAGAGGCAACCCGGAGTAACCTGGAATAGTATTTTGAACTGTACCATGTAGTGCCCTACACAAATTTTAGCGCACAATATAAGTACAGCATACCCAAATTCTAGAATACACAAAGTGAATATAGTATCATAATAGTCCCATCGGACGGCCGCTTCCGGCAGAGTAACAATGATGGCCCCTTCGGGCTTGCCGCCGGCATAATAATGCTAGTCCTGGCTCCTTCGGGCATGCCGGTTCCGACATAATAATAATGATGATGGCCCCTTCGGGCATGCCGCGTCCGGCATTATGATAATGATGGCCCCTTCGGGCTTGCCGCTTGCAACATAATAATACTAGTCCTGGCCCCTTCGGGCATGCTGCTTGCGAAATAATAATAGTCCTAGCCCCTTCGGGCATGCCGCTCGTGACATAATAATACTGGTCCTGGCCCCATCGGGCATGCGACCTGCGACATAATACTAATAATGGTGTCTACACTACTCAATCCACAAATATCAATACAAAGAGATACCGCTATGGAGTGTAAACATAAAATCGTAAATGAAACAAATAGTAAGATCTCGCACCCCCTTCGGAGTGGTTTTGAAAATCTAAATAATAAAATGTCGCACCCCCTTCGGAGTGCTTTTGAAAATCTAAATAATAAAATCTCGCACCCCCTTCGGAGTGCTTTTGAAAATCTAAATAATAAAATCTCGCACCACCTTCGGAGTGGTTTTGAAAATCGACTTTACGTTTCCTTTAGTACAAAACTAATTTTCTTGAAATCGTTAATAAACCACAAACACGTTTCAAGTAAATCCGAGTTAGTATAAGAAAGTTAACAACCATATGCACGAGCAGAGTAGCGCGAACTGAATACACATAAATCAACCTTTAAGACTCGATGTATAAGTATACTTACCGACGCCTGAAGACTCAGAAACAAGTTTCGTGTCAATCCGACTTAGTATAAGAAAGTTATGAGCGTTTGAAGTACAGAACCTTCTACGAACGTTTCAGAAGCTATTTTTGGAAAATTAAAGCAACAACCATACCCCGTACCTTTCTAATATCGTTATGGACATCATTCATTATAGAACCCCCCATGAACATTTCTAAAACAATCCGAGTTCGCTTATGAAATTTATGAACGTTATTCATTATAGGAACCTCTACAACCATTTTCAAGCAATCCGAGACCGTCTACAAAAGTTAGGGACATTACTACTTACAGAAATCTTTAGACTTTTCTTGTTATTCAATCATACAATAAGCTCGGCCATACTAAGTATACTCACATCAAGAAGTGAATAAGAATCATCAACAAGCTCGGAATCGAGAATAGAATTTCCCCAAGGTAAGTATCATAGCTTACTTAGCTCTAGGACATGCCAAAAGAAAGAAAAGGTAAGCTTTACATACCTGTCCCACGTCCAATTAGCCACGCTTATTCGTCCAACTTGCTAGTCTACATTCAAGAGAATTGACATAATCATTAGACCCATCGACATATGCTAGTCTTAGTCCTACAAATGAATTCATTTATATTTTGCCGAAATTTCGGCAGCATTTCCCCTATAAATACACCATCCCCGAGAATCTAACTCGGCCAATTTATCAACAACAAATCTGAGAATTCAACTCGGCCAAACTATCAACAACAATACCAACAATCATATCTCCAACTCAACAATTATTTCAAAATACATTCTAACATTAGTAGCTCCTTTTGCATAATTCGACGACATTTCATTTATATTCAATTCAATCACATACGATCAAGCCAACATAAATGCTCACACGTCCAAATACTTGCCCAAGACCTTACAAACAAGACTCCAGAACACTTCAAGCAATCCGCGCAATGACCAAAACAACCCAACCAATGCACAATACCACTCGAAACCTCCCAAATGCAACAAGAACAATAACGATACATTTTCTTCCTTCAAATTCATGAACTACACCAACAATCCACACACTAACAACATTGTTTTCCATAATTACAGGAAAAACTATATTCAAATCACATTAACTTCTAAAGCAACTCTCCAACCAATACAACTTCACTAGAATCATTAAACTTTCTTTCTTAACATAGAATCCACAACAACAACAATCAAAACACTAAATAAAATAATTGACTCATCTTCCTACACAACACACATATACACGGCCAAACCCAACATCCATATTTTCATCAATTTCACCCATTTTCTACATACTACAACATAAACAACCATCCATACTATATAAAAGAAGATTAAATCTTACCTTTCTCCCTTAACTTCTCACTTGGCTTTGGTTGTGAATTTGTAACAAAGAATGATCTACTTGCTCCAACAACTACTCCATGTTATAGAGGACCTTCGAATTGGTAGAAAAGCTAGAAGAAAATAATTTTTGGATCAAAATTTTTGGACTTCAATTTTTTTTCCTCCCATGGCCGAATAGGCCCTTGTTCTTTTTCTTTCTCTCCAAGCTTCTTTAAAGTTCCAAAAGATGAGAATGAAAATATGTTACATAAGTCATCTTTGACTTATTTATTTTAATTCCATGTGGGCCTTGGCCCACTCCAACATGGCCGGCCACTTTGGCCTAAATTATCCAAGCCCAATCTTTTTTTTTTTGTTTTGAAATTCATGAAAATTTATTTTCCAAATTCCAAATTTGCCCTTGGCCTTCCTCCATTTTTCTCCGAGCCATCTTGCGAATTTCCCCTTTTGCCCCCTATCCTTTCTTAATATTTCCACTAATAAGCAACTCATACATTAAAATAAATTGGAAAATAGTCTTACCCTTAACTTCTTGCAATTGTCTTGAATTATCCGAATACGCAAAATACGGGATATAACATCCTCCCCCCCTTTAGAACATTCGTCCTCAAATGTTCAACTGGCCTCATGGGGTGTTATAATACTTCGGGAGGGTCCCTCTTATAGTTGTCCTTTTCTTTATGTCCATTCCTTATCTTTCACCCTGTTTTCTTTATAATCGAACTCCTCAGTCTCCACATGTATCCTCACTCCATGTCATGGGTTTTCTAATCAACTGCGCCAACTCATTATCCTTGTCCTTCGTACTCCCACATGTTCTTCCTATTTGTCTCTTATATCTATATTTATAGAACCTTTAGTACACTTCCCAGGGGGTCACACATCCTAAAATTTCTCTCGCCCTAGCACGCTTAACCTTGAAATTTCGGTGAAATCCAATGCATTAATGCCGATATAATCGCATCCACCTCTTCGCGTGACCTTCATTACATGATCTAGGGCAAGTCGAAATCTTACAGATTCCGAGACATTCTCGTAACACGTCGTTTTCCTTAACAATTACTAATTTAGCCTTTTCGAAAAGAACCCCTAATATTTACCTTCACTTTCATTCCCCCAACTTTATATTTCAATCAGATTCTAATATTCTTACCTTGTCCAACATGCCTCTTCCGCACCGTTACTTACCACTGTACTTTGTAACTGCGAATATCATTGGTCGCTTTCTTCCGTCGATGTCGTCCCTTAACTGAAATCAAAGGTTAGTACAAGGGACTTCATTTCCTACGACTGGGCTCTATCGCACGATCTTAGATATGAAAGAAAGAATGACACCCTATTAATGTCTCGTAGCCTCCTGTTTATAGATGTGGTGCACAACACACCGATAAACAAGACTCTACTAGACACGACTTTGCAGACAACCCCTAGGACGACCTGCTCTGAAACCACTTTGTCACGCCCTCATCTTGATAGGGCGTGATGGGCACCCGACTCTCATCAGAGTCGAGCAAACCCTTAAACGTTCGCTTTACCAAAACCTGTCATTTCAAAAACTTTTAAAATCATGGAACTTTTCCAAATAAAGATCATTGTCTTTATACAGATTATGAAAACTTTCAATTATTTACGCACTTCAAATCAACAGAAATCATCTGAAAATGCATACTCTTTTAACATCTATAAATAATTCGCACTTCTCGACGCCCTATCCACAGGACACTGTCTGCAAAGTCTCTAACATAGACAAAATACCATGACATAAGTACATTGACCCGGCAACACTCCAAACTGAGATGGAGCTCGCCAATCCCGCTGGAACACCTTTAGCAAAATCTTCTACTCATCTGGGTGTACCTGTGTGGCATGAAACGCATCCCCCGAAGAAAGGGGGTCAGTACGGAATATGTACTGAATATGTAAAGCATCACTGAATCATAAACAAGGAAAGGCCTAACAGTAAACCAGTTTAGAGGCAACCCGGAGTAACCTGGAATAGTATTTTGAACCGTGCCATGTAGTGCCTTACATAAATTTTAGCACACAATATAAGTACAGCATACCCAAATTCTAGAATACACAATGTGAATATAGTATCATAAT
Organism: Lycium barbarum; assembly: GCF_019175385.1. Taxonomy (NCBI): domain Eukaryota; kingdom Viridiplantae; phylum Streptophyta; class Magnoliopsida; order Solanales; family Solanaceae; genus Lycium; species Lycium barbarum. Next base: position 77,334,970 of record NC_083343.1, read on the forward strand.
AGTCCCTTCGGACGGCCGCTTCCGGCAGAGTAACAATGATGTCCCCTTCGAGCATGCCGCCGGCATAATAATGCTAGTCCTAGCCCCTTCGGGCATGCCGGTTCCGACATAATAATAATGATGATGGCCCCTTCGGGCATGCCGGTCCCGACATAATAATAATGATGATGGACCCTTCGGGCATGACGCGTCCGACATTATGATAATGATGGCCCCTTCGGGCATGCCGTTTGCAACAAAATAATACTAGTCCTGGCCCCTTCGGGTATGCTGCTTGCGAAATAACAATAGTCCTAGCCCCTTCGGGCATGCCGCTCGTGACATAATAATACTGGTCCTGGCCCCTTCGGGCATGCCACCTGCGACATAATACTAATAATGGTGTCTACACTACTCAATCCACAAATATCAATACAAAGAGATACCGCTATGGAGTGTAAACATAAAATCATAAATGATTTTAAAATCTAAATAATAATATCTCGGGTTTTGAAAATCTATATAATAAAATCTCGCACCCGCTTCGGAGTGGTTTTGATAATCTTAATAATAAAATCTCGCACCCCCTTCGGAGTGGTTTTGAAAATCTAAATAATAAAATCTCGCACCCCCTTCGGAGTGGTTTTGAAAATCGACTTTATGTTTCCTTTAGTACAAAACTAATTTTCTTGAAATCATTAATAAACCACAAACACGTTTCAAGTAAATCCGAGTTAGTATAAGAAAGTTAACAACCATATGCACGAGCAGAGTAGCGCGAACTAAATACACATAAATCAACCTTTAAGACTCCATGTATAAGTATACTTACCGACGCCTGAAGACTCAGAAACTAGTTTCGGGTCAATCCGACTTAGTATAAGAAAGTTATGTGCGTTTGAAGTACAGAACCTTCTATGAACGTTTCAGAAGCTATTTTTGGAAAATTAAAGCAACAACCATACCCAGTACCTTTCAAATATCGTTATGGACATCATTCATTATAGAACCCCCCATGAACAGTTCTAAAACAATCCGAGTTCGCTTATGAAATTTATTAACGTTATTCATTATAGGAACCTCTACAACCATTTTCAAGCAATCCGAGACCGTCTACAAAAGTTAGGGACATTACTACTTACAGAACTCTTTAGACTTTTCTTGTTATTCAATCATACAAAAAGCTCGGCCATACTAAGTATACTCACATCAAGAAGTGAATAAGAATCATCAACAAGCTCGGAATCGAGAATAGAATTTCCCCAAGGTAAGTATCGTAGCTTACTTAGCTCTAGGACATGCCAAAAGAAAGAAAAGGTAAGCTTTACATACCTGTCCCACGTCCAATTAGCCATGCTTATTCGTCCAACTTGCTAGTCTACATTCAAGAGAATTGACATAATCATTAGACCCATCGACATATGCTTGTCTTAGTCCTTCAAATGAATTCATTTATATTCTGCCGAAATTTCGGCAGCATTTCCCCTGTAAATACACCATCCCCGAGAATCTAACTCGGCCAATTTATCAACAACAAATCCGAGAATCCAACTCGGCCAAACTATCAACAATAATACCAACAATCATATCTCCAACTCAACAATTATTTCAAAATACATTCTAACAGTAGTAGCTCCTTTTGCATAATTCGAAGACATTTCATTTATATTCAATTCAATCACATACGATCAAGCCAACATAAATGCTCACACGTCCAAATACTTTCCCAAGACCTTACAAACAAGACTCCAGAACACTTCAAACAATCCGTGCAATGACCAAAACAACCCAACCAATGCACAATACCACTCGAAACCTCCCAAATGCAACAAGAACAATAACGACACATTTTCTTCCTTCAAATTCATGAACTACACCAACAATCCACACACTAACAACATTGTTTTCCATAATTACAGGAAAACTGTATTCAAATCACATTAACTTCTAAAGCAACTCTCCAACCAATACAACTTCACTAGAATCATTAAACATCCTTTGTTAACATAGAATCCACAACAATAACAATCAAAACACTAAATAAAATAATTGACTCATCTTCCTACACAACACACATATACACGGCCACAACCAACATCCATATTTTCATGAATTTCACCCATTTTATACATACTACAACATACACAACCATCCATACTACATAAAAGAAGATTAAATCTTACCTTTCTCCCGTAACGTCTCACTTGGCTTTGGTTGTGAATTTGTAACAAAGAATGATCTACTTGCTCCAACAACTACTCCATGTTATAGAGTACCTTCCAATTGGTAGAAAAGCTAGAAGAAAATAATTTTTGGATCAAAATTTTTGGACTTCAATTTTTTTTCCTCTCATGGCCTAATAGGCCCTTGTTCTTTTTCTTTCTCTCCAAGCTTCTTCAAAGTTCCAAAAGATGAGAATGAAAATGTGTTGCATAAGTCATCTTTGACTTATTTATTTTAATTCCATGTGGGCCTTGGCCCACTCCAACATGGCCGGCCACTTTGGCCCAAATTATCCAAGCCCAATATATTTTTTTTTTTTTTGAAATTCATGAAAATTTATTTTCCAAATTCCAAATTTGCCCTTGGCCTTTCTCCATTTTTCTATGAGCCATCTTGCGAATTTCCCTTTTTTCCCCCTAGCCTTTCTTAATATTTCCACTAATAAAAAGCTCATACATTAAAATAATTTGGAAAATAGTCTTACCCTTAACTTCTTGCAATTGTCTTGAATTATCCGAATACGAAAAATACGGGATATAACATAACTATTCATGGCTGAGGATCTAAGTTGTGGGACATCACTTGTGATGGACCGTATGTTCCTATAAAAAGTTGTGTGGCTGGATCTGGGGCTGGCTAAAAGATTGAGAATGAGCCAAGAGTTGACCAACCCAGTTTCCAGAAAAGGAAGAAGGCTTGAGTGAGAAGAGGCAGTCAAAAGGTTACCTGTAAGGAGACTGCTCGAAGCATATAACTAGGAAAATAGGTGATTCCCCTCATTCAAGAACTTTCAAGTGGGAGTGTGTTTTATTTTTTCAAATGACGCTGAACAAGAAGCACTTTTGAAGAAATCGATAAAAGATGGGTTTGATCGAGCTCAACTTGCTGCCACTCCTCAAATTTTCTCATGCTTGGCTACGTTAAGAGGAAAGGTAGAATGTTAAAAGGTGTTTTTTGGTGGCATCTAAATTACTCTTGTACCTTTACAGGTACACATGCGTGGCAGGGTCAGGATAACAAAATCATAAATGACATTGCACATCTCAGAGCTCTTGCCTCGTCTTCAAAATTGTCAAAGGACCTGGTCCCTACGACTCAGGTGAGCAGCCTCTTCTGTGCTTAGTATGTCTTGAACTGTCTAGAATACCACATCATTAAGACTATTTCGCTTCTTATTCCAAATTAATCCTTTTAAATGCTTGACCATCTTGAACCTCTTCACACTCCAAAAGAAAACCCTTCTTTCTTCAGATTTTGCCAAAAGAAATCACCATTTCTTAAATCTAACTCGTCCTTCCTCACTCGACAGAATCTAAACCCCACCATATCACTACTAGATCCCCAAAATAGTCTGACTCTACTAAGTCCCACTTCCATTGATCATTCTAGATCAGAAAAAGGACTTTATGAGCCCTGTGTATACCTTCTCCATGATGACTCTAAATGAGAGGGAGAGAAAAAGATCTAATATCATGGAAAATGGAACTGAAATTGTTAAGGGGTTTGTAGAGGCCTTGAAGGAACTCAGACGGATCTAATGACTAAACTGATGAAGGAGAAGGAACCTAATAGGGAAGAAATGGACGCAATCCGCAAGGCATGCAATCTATTAGAAGAAGGGTATTTGTCACAAGTAACCCTTGTGGTAGTACAGAAGAGACATCATACACATATACTCCCTGCAAATCACAATGGTCCTAACATGACAAACAAGGATGGAAACACCTTGCCAGGTACTGTGATAGATACTAAGATGTGCCACCTTATGGAGCCCAATGTTTACTGGTATAGCCATGCTAAAATCTGAGATACTAGCCGTCCAGGTCATTACCATTTACTAGTTGATAAGAACATATTCGACGCAGCTACAAACTTGCTATGCTACATATCTAAGGTGCACACGTTCAGTCTCCATGGTTCCACCAGTCTATTATGCACATTTGGTTGCTCGTTGTGCACAACATTGCATTGAGAATGATGTGGTAATCATGGAGAAATTAAAATGCTCAAGAAGGCAAAGGGAATAGGTCTCAGTGGTGTTGCAAAGGAAGCCGACTCTTAGCTAAAGAATGAAAATATTTGTCTAGAACCACCCCTCCTTAGTTCTTGAGCCACTCCCAGTCCCCCTAAATATTTGACCCTTTGTATTCCATCCCTTAATGACTATGGCACTTATGGTAGTTTAAGCATCATATTTTGTACTTACTAAGACTTCTATGTTTTTGATATACTTAATCTAATCTGGCCAATTACTGTGATTTGTGCAATGATCTTAAAACTTGTTATTACTATTCATGCTTATGTTGTGTTAACCTTGTGGCCATGAGCTAACACTATTGAACTTATTTTTGGCTTATGCTACTTTTCTTACTCTTTTTAATGATACCAAAAGGGGGAAGGAAAACAAAGGGGTGGGAAAGGGAGGAAGAATGATGAGAGAGAGCAGTATATAAGATAACGTCTCTAAGTTTGTCATCATTAAAAAGGGGTAAAATGACTATTTGTTTTAATGATTGTTAAACCTGGTGAAACCAGAGAGAGTGAGAAACTCGGTCCTCAATATGGCCTCTCCATACATCTCACAGTCTCAAGAATATAATCAATATATGTGAGAGAGACATATGCGGAAGATAGGGGGAACCGTGAAAAAGGGAAAGAGGACTGGAAGCTAGGCAATTGAAAGACTGATCCGTAAAGGAACAAGTGGGAATCTGGTTCTCAGGGGGAACTTTGTCTATGAGTTTATCATCATCAAAAATGGGGAAATTGATATTCCATGACATGTTTTGATAATTTGACAAACCTCACTCAAAGAACCAAAATACTATTATGTATCTCAAGATCTGAGTCTCAAGGGGATCAAATGAGGCATCTGGGTAAGGGATTTGGTCCTTAGGGGGAATACAAAGGATGTTGCTTTGTCATCATCAAAAAGGGAGAAGTTGATAAGAAATGATATGTTTTGATGACATGAAAAAACCTAAGGAACCAGATACAATTAAGTTCACCTGTCTGAACTTGGTTAACCTTATAATATCTCATATGTTATTATTCTAACATGCTCTTTGATGGATCAGATGCCTACAGGACTTGCTTATATATGAGTGACCAGATACGTTGATTGAAAAGGACCAGATAGTAACAGGCCTCTAGCCTGCTCAGGAAACAGTGCTGCGGTAGAACTACTGACAGTATAGCCAGCAATTACAACTTGTTCTAATGACAGATGAGGTACCAGGTTCCTCCAGATAAAGGTCCTGGTCACTGAAGCGTTGAAAGTCCAAAATCTAAAATTGTAAAGTGTACTGGTTAAAAGTTCAACAAAGTTGTATAGCAGCACATCAGCAAGGTCAATTGATTAACGGTTCAGATTTCATTAGTGGTCACCTCTGCCCTCTTTCTTCTCGTGCATATAAAGACATCATCTTCCAAGAGAAGACTTATTCTTGGACAATCCAAAAATTTCTCCATCCAATGTGCAAATCTCCACCTTTCAAGGTGTTCCTCAAGAACAGAGCCTCAGCAACCCAAAGGACCAGATCCAGAACTGAAGATGCTTTAGGTCCTTAGGTCATTGAGTCTTTGTTCTTTTGTGCTTAAATCGTAAACCTACTGTTCCATAAAAAGAAGTTGATTGTAGGTGTTTCTGATGTCTCAAAGGTTGCTTGTTGGAAGTGTGTTTCGTCAAGCCTTGAGTGGTACACTAGGCTAGAGTTAGCTTAGTTGTATTAGTGTATGGGTGGCTAGTGTTTGCCACTGTGGTGAATTCTCAAACGATGTCTTTGAATGGTATGCTAGGCTAGAGTTAGTCTAGGCGTATTATTTGAATTCTCAAAGGTTGCTTGTTGGAAGAGTGTCTTCATAAGAACTTTGAGTTGCACACTAGGCTAGAGTTATAGTCTAGGTGTATTACTGTGCTATTCTAGGGGTTGTCAAGTGTGAGGGTTGCATAGGCATTATTGTAAGGGTAAGGGGTTATGGGAGTTAACTTCTAGCTTGCAATAGAGCTGTAACCTGAGTTTGCTCGGTTAGTGGAATTGAAATCCTACTGGGGTAGGTCGTGGTTTTTAATCCCTTGACTAAGGAGTTTTCCACGTAAAGATCTTGTGTCGATTCTTGTACTCGACTGCATAAGGAAACTGGTGCACAACTAGGACCCTTTATACATTATTTGGTGGACGCATAGCCTGCATCAATAACAAATATATATTCACATGATTTCCAGCTTTATACTCAATATAAATAACAAGAAAACAGTCCATGAAACTCAATAAATCAAATTAGCATCTCTATGAGCTAGTTTAGTCTTTCTTCATCTAACACATTAACCAAAATCAATACAAACATAAAAACAAGAAAGAAGATGAATGTACTTACCTTATACAACAACTATAACTCGAAATCCCAGCTCCTCTTAACTTACAGTAACCCTCAAAGCCACCACAACACCATAGAATTGTTGTTCTTCATCTAAGCTATCTCTTGTGGTGAACTTGGGTAGAAACATATGGATTTACTCTTGGATGCATACGAACTTTTTACGGAGGGTCTTGGGAGTATGGAGATGAAGTTTGAGTAGAAAATGATTTAAAATGAACTCTCAAGTTTATTTAAAACAAAAGAAGGTCGACTACCGCCTCAATGTACGTCCAACTTGTATGGGCCATACATATCATGTACGGGACATACATTGGGACGTACCTAGCAAGGAAATGTTCCCACTTTTTATTTTAGGAGATACGATGGTACCCCCATAAAGGTACGGTCCGTACCACACTTGTACGGTTCGTGCAACTTGCCCCAAAATCCAATTTCTGACGAAATGTTTTTTATTTGATGCGTTCAAAACTGCAACCTTAGGATACATGCTTAAAACTTGCTTAATACCTTTCTTAATATTACAGGAGTTCCATGGCATCTTTGACTTACATTAGTTTACTTACGAAGCAAACGACGCGAAAAATACGAGGTGTAAGATCCTTCCTCCCTTAGGAACATTCGTCCTTGAATTTTAAGGCATATAAGGATGCAACTACCTTTAGGGAATCCTGGGGAGATTTTGGCAGAGTCTCCCTTAAATTATAACTATCCAAGTCCTATAGAGAAGTAGAAAAGTCCCAATTTTGCTTTACCACGCCACATATCATAATATACGGACCATTCTCATTTGAATATCAAAACATCAAGTGCAATTACTAAGATATTTACCTCATATACAAGGAGTATCGTATCTGGTTATACCACGCCCTTTTCTTGATTATCATCTAGGTACGAAGAAAATGGTTAGTACAATTTCATTAACATATCGAAATAAAAACATAACGAGTCATAATTATTTAGGTTTTTCAGGCTGAAATAGATATGGATATTTTAATTTCATTACCTCTTTTGCCTCCCATGTAACTTCTTTGACATTCTTGTTGCACCATAGAACTTTTACAGAGGCTACTTCTTTTGTTCTTAACTTACGGGCTTGTCGGTCCAGTATAGCTACTCGAACCTCCTCGTACAATAAGTCTTCCATCACCTGTACATCATCTGCTGGTATTATCCTTGGAGGGTCTCCAATGCACTTCCTTATCATGGAGATATGGAAGACTGGATAAACGGATTCTAACTCCGGGTGTAACTCCACTTCATAACCCATTTGGTGTACTCATTGAATGATCTGATAGGGTCCGATGTATCTTGGGCTGAGCTTGCCCTTCTATCCAAATCTCATTATGCCCTTTATATGCAAAATCTTTAGAAAAACCAAATCATCTACTTTGAACTCTATATTTCATTGCCCTACATCTGCATATGACTTTTGACGATTTCGGGAAGCCAATAATCGATCCTTAATAACCTTAACTTTCTCTATTGCTTAGTGCACCAAGTCAGGTCTGAATAGCTCTGAATGTCCAACCTTGAACAACCCAATGGGAGATCTATACCTCCTCCCGTACAAGGCCTCATAAGGGGCCATTTGATGCTGGCGTGGTACCTATTGTTATATGCAAACTAGATAAGCGGTAGGTGATTATCCTAACATTCTTTAAAATCTAGCACACAAGCTCGCAGCATATCTTTGAGCGTTTGAGTCATGCACTCTGCTTGCCCGTCCATCTATGGATGAAAGGTTGTGCTAAGATTAACTTTTGTACCCAAACTCTTCTGAAAAGATCTTCAGAAGTTAGCGATAAATTGAGCACCTCTGTCAGATATAATGGAAACGGGAATACCATGCAATCGAACAATCTCCTTAATGTATAGCTTTGTATAATCCTCAGCCATATATATGGTCTTGACCGGTATGAAATGAGCTGACTTCGTCAGTCTGTCCATCATCACCCATATAGAGTCATAATGGCAATAAAAACGAGGTAAACCCGTAATGAAATTCATATTAATCGTTTCCCATTTTCACATAGGAATCTCTATATTTCGATCTTCACTAATTGGCAATTGGGACATTGCGCTACAAACTCAGCAATACTTCTCTTCATAGCATTCCACCAACATATATCCTTTATATCATGGTACATTTTTGTTTCCCCTGGATTGATGGAATAGCATTAATAGTGAACCTTATTCATAATCTTGCCACATAACCCTATTACATTAGGAACACACAGTCGGCCCTGGTATCTTAAGACCCTTCGTTCATCAAGTTCAAAGGCTGAGATCTTCTTTTGGTGAATACCTTCCTTAATTTTCCCTAAAATGGGTTCCTCGTGCTGGTGCTCTTTCACTTCGGCTATAAGGGATGGCTATATTTTATTATGAACCACTGCGCCCCCATCATTTGCTACTATCAACCGGACTCTAAAGATGGCTAGCTGATGAAGTTCTTTGGTCAATTGCTTCTTTTCTGCCTGTATATCTACCTAGCTACAATGGACTTGCGACTAAGCGCATCTGTTACGATATTGACTTTATCGGGATGATATAGGATATCCACATCATAATCTTTCAATAATTCAAGCCACCTTCTTTGTCTCAGTTCAACTCTTAATGTTTACATATGTATTGGAGAGTCTTGTGATCCGTTAAGATATCTATACGAACACCATGTAAATAATGCCGCCAAATCTTTAGTGCATATACCACAGCTACTAACTCCAAATCATGGCTCGGATAATTCATATCATGCTTTCTTAGCTGCCTCAAAGTATAAGCAATGCCCTTCCGGTGTTGTATTAGTACACACACTAAGTCTGTACTTAAAGCATCGCAATATACCACATAGCCTTCTGTAATCTCTGGAAGAGTAGGAATAGGTGTTGTCGTCAACCGAGTCTTCAACTCTTGAAAACTCCGTACACAAGCATCAGACCACTGAGACATAGCCTCTTTTTGAGTTAACTTCATCAATAGCCCTGATATAGTAGAAATTCCTTCTACGAACTTCCTGTAATAACCTACCAAGCCAAAAAAACTATGAACCTCGGATGGAGTTGTGGGTCTCGCCAAGTTCTTTACGGCTTCTATCTTCTGAGTATCAACCCGAATGCCCTCATTGAAAACTATATGACTGAGGAACGCTAATGAATTCAGCCAGAAATCACACTTGGAAAATTTTGCATATAACTTTTGATCTTGGAGTATCTTTAATACCTTCTATAAATGATCTGCATGCTCTACTTCCTTACGAGAATAAACCAGAATGTCATCAATAGATACAATCATGAACACATCTAAGAATGGACAAAATTGACTATTCATCAGATCCATGAATGTTGTTGGTGCATTCGTCAGCACAAACAACATTACTAAGAACTTAAAGGGCCCATATCTCATTCGAAAGGCTGTCTTAGGAATGTCCTTCTTCTTAACCCTCAACTGATGATAACCCAACCTTAAACCAATCTTCAAAAAACACTTAACGCCCTGTAACAGACCAAACAGTTCATCAATTCGGGGAAGGGGATACTTATTCTTGATGGTAACCTCAATCAGCTACCGATAATCGATAAACATGCGCAACGAGCCATTTTTCTTACCCACGAATAATATAGGTGCACCCCAAGGTGAAGTGTTGGGCCTAATAAATCCCTTCTCAAACAAGTCCACCACCCACACCCTGACGTGGGGCCTGAACGGCCACCAATCGAGTCAACAACTACACTACATCTCACATATCCTTATTAGGTGCCTTAGGTGGAGGAACTAGGGGTACTGCAGCCCCTCAGAGCTCCTCTGGAGCGGGCAGAATTTGAGAAGTCTGGGATGGACCCTCACTCTAAAACTCACCTTGGCCCACTTTAGCGGGTGGCACTTGACTGGTTCTATCTCTCGCAGCCACATCTAATCTCTTACCCACTAACTTGTTTCTCGTAGTCGTAGGCATCTCTATAATCAAAACATAATATCAGAAGATGATCTCTTATGACACAGTTCGAGGGCACAATCTAGGATAAGAAGGAAAGACAACCATCCTAAATGCCCTACAGCCTTATGTTTATAAGTGTGGTGCACAACAAACCCACAAACAAGACTATTAGACACGACTGGTAGACACCCTAGGACAGGCCTGCTCAAATACCAAGTTTCTCATGAGCCGAACCGGGTGGCCGCGACGGGCACTCGGGCCTTACTTGCCGAGCACCAACATGACATACACATTTGACCATATCAATATACATAAGTCGGCCAGAATGGCCGTCACAAAATAACCTACTAATTTATAAAAAGGGTAAACCAACATAACTAACCCAAAATGAAATATATATACACCTCAATACATGAATGTACGGGCGGGCAAGGCCATCCTGATTATCTGTATAGCAAAAGGTAGACCGATACGGCCATACAAACGTCTATATACATGACAACTATCTACAAGCCTCTAAAGGAAGACATGAACGTCATAAGGTTGGGACAGGAGGCTGCCATACCCATATAATGTATACAAAACCATACCAAGAAGAAATGGAGTGCTCCTAAGTCAACGCTCAGCAAGATAGCCTACTGGTGAGGGTCATCAACCTATCTATCAGGACCTGTAGGCATGAAATGCCGTGTCCCCAGGCAATGGGACGTCCTTACAAATAAAGTACCAAGTATGTACGATAGATAACAACATTAATAAGACATGAAGATAAGATAGGGATAAGGAAATCAACCTGGACATTTGAAATGCCTCTGAGGGCCATGATATATATAAGTATAGTCTATATGTGTTTATAACGCAGTCGTACATATATATGTGTATATAACGCCACCAAGCCTCTGTGGGCATCATTATCATAGTAACAAACTGATCAGTGGCGCGTATAAAATGCCGTCGTACACATATATATGTAAATAAATTGCCATTAAGCCTCTGTGGGCATCATTATCATAGTAACGATCTGTCTATAAATGTATATGAATGATAAAGGAACATTCTGAGCCTATCGAAGTGACGTAAGGTCGTTGCACCTCCAATTAATATTATGAAATTAACATCGTTAACATATTTGCATTTAAGAGTCAATGAACCATATGACAAGAATAAGTAATATAATATGGAAAAAAAAAAGAACATAAGCTTTTAATACTTCTAAGAATGGAGTCGTTATGAGTATCGTCCATTTACGTTTCGTTTCATTAAGAAGCATGCCAAAATAATGAAAGAAGGTGCCTTAACATACCTTTGTTGTTTACTAAATGATTCACGTATACTTCCCGAAGTCTTTCAGTCTACCACAAGGGTAATGAAATTATAATTAAACCATTGCACGGTTTAAACGCAAACACTTAAGCAAGCAACTCTCCTAGAGAAATTTGGGTAGCATTTCCCCTATAACTTGACTTCCTCCAATCCCATACATCAACAACAACAACCTGAGCAACACATCAAGAATAACGTCAACAACATAGAACAGTATGTCACCCATAAATCCATTATATAGCACGACGAGCGGCAAGCTTGAATTGAAACCCATATGACACCTTGATTCCTTATGAATCCTTTACTTTAACGCAACAACATGAATATCATGATAAAAAATTATATTCACATGATTTCCAGCCTTATACTCAACATAAATAACAAGAAAATAGTCCATCAAACTCAATAAATCAAATTAGCATCTCTATGAGCTAGTTTACTCTTTCTTCATCCAAAACATCAACCAACATCAACACAAACTTAAACACAAGTAAGTAGATGATGTACTTACTTTGAACAACAAATAGAACTCAAAATTTTAGCTCCTCTTAATTTACATTAACCCTCAAGGAACAAGCAATAAAATAATCCACAATAGGGGACTTATGCACACGTTATGGTAAAACTAAACATTCAAAGACAAGTGCCTAGTGGACATAAGGCATACTGAAAGGAACCTGAAGGGAATTGACAGAAGAGATGACATAAACATAAAACGAATAGAAATCAAGTCCTCATATGTGCCGGCAAGGTGGACAACAAGAAGTAGGACTCAACCTCAAAAACTATGGAGAGGATTTGAGATAATAAAAATAAATATCAGATCTCTAAAACAAATAAAATAGGAAACAAGAACAGGTTCCCTTATATGCCTTCTCATAGGACAATAAGAGATATGACGTACACTCTCAGTAAAAAGAAAGAGGTCTTATGGAGATATAGAGATACTAAGCCTTTCAAGACCACTGATACACAAAAAAGAAACTGGACTTCTGATGTATTTTCAGGATGGACAAGGGGAGATTCATTTCATCCTACTGGAAATAAGATTGGGATGAGGCCTGTTAATAGAAGGATAAAATCTGCGATATTGACTGGAACAAGTGAGAGAAACATGTCTTTTCATGAGACTTCAGTTGAGACCAAGAAAATATCAAAGAATTCTGCAACAGGGGTAAGAAACATGTTCACTTCGGCTATGCCAAAATGGACGAAGAAAGACTTGATTCACCCTTTTGTACAAGGAAAAGGACCCAAGCTAGTATGGTTCCTAATCTCTGATTACCTAGAAATTTTAGTGAAAGGGAGCGAGCACTGACAACATAAACTTAAGACTTGCTCAAGAAAGTGAGACGATTCAAATAAAGGGTCCTTTCGCCTACAACATTTTTTTAAATGTAGGAGATACAAATTAAGAAGATGACAAGCAATAATCAAACGCACTGGCACTCTGACATGAGGAATCTTCAAGGAATCATGCAGAGGAAATGGGTCAGTCAGCACATTTGTCAACCTCTTTGAGAAAATAATGTGGGGAAAGGACACTAATAGGGGGAAAACAAGGTTGAGCAACTATGGGAGATGAATCTCAAACTAAATATTCATAAACATTGTACAAGAAATATGTTAAGGAGAACCAGTTAGACGAAATGGAAAAGAGATACCAGCGGAATAAGTAGTCAGAACAGGTCCAGGTTCAAGGAAGTAAGCAATTAGCAAGTGACCTCAAAATTGAATACTGTGTGTCAGAGAAAAACAAGGAATTCCTATGATGGTAGCTAGAAAAATTGAGCTACTGATAAATTGATAAAGGTTTAAGAAGTTAAGATGATGACCATGCTAAAATGATGAAGATACCAGTCTTCCTCAAATCAATTAGCTAGAATCCCTGGTTTAGATAAACAGAGTGCTTCAAATTTGAAATCGTAAAATATATTCCTCAGTCTTGTAAAGTTTATTATATGGCCATACCCTAATTGGTTCATGATCTCAAAATAGTTTTAGAAAGTATTTTGTCACAACAATTGGGCTGAAAAACAAGATTGCACATGGTTAGTCATTATCACTTTAGGTATGTATTCCTTTCTTTGAAATAAATTGTACAGTTAGATCATGCGTTGACAATCTGTTCTACCTACCCCAGTCAAGAACCTAGCAGTCATTAAAAGAGCCTTGAGAAGAGAGAAAAATAGTCATGATGGCTTCTCTTGAAAACGACGCAAATCAAATTTATCCTCTTCCCAAAAGATTCTTCACCTCTTCTATACCATGTCCAGAAATCCTTAAAATCTCACCCATTTCACGTTCTCCTTTATCACAACACCAGATCGGAAAAGAGAAATGCCTCTTTCTTTCTCCTTCTCCGATAACCCTAGGTTCCCTATTCATTCTTATAACACAACCAATTTTGACTTCGCACTCTATCTCACTGTCATCAACCATTCATTCCCTTCTATATGAATCTACTCACCTGAAATGAAAAAAAAGGAAAGAAAAATGGTTGGGGCCTATGGAAAGGGGTAAATTTCTAAAGATCCCAAAACAGGGGCAAATACGAAAGGAGTTAGTGTCATAACAACTCTTCAAGAAATTAGGTTGCTGGACATTACATGTTCAATCCAAGATAATGTCGGAGGCCTATTGGGAAAAAGAAGTGAAGGAGATATAAGGGTTCGTGAATAAATATTGAAGGAGAAAACAGAGAAGAACCCTCGACTATCAGGGAAAGAAAAGCAATTCGGATTTTAGTCCTCATGGGCAAAACCAGTGGAAAAAGATGGTGGATAGTCTTGGGGGTAAAAGGTGGATAAAGATGGTGGTTCTTGAAGAAGCTATCCAACAAAAATATATACCTCCCTTCCTCTTCAACGATACTTCTATCAGCTCATCTTAGGACTCACTAGTTACTAGTCTTAGAATATAGAATCCATCCAGGTCACAGTCCCGTGCAAAGTGACCAGATTCGTTATAAGTGTTTCCTCAAAACAATGTATCCTATTTTGTCTAAGTTCTAAGTTTCACAAATTGATCTCTTTGTACAATTGTAATCAAGGGACTGGAACAATTTAATGAAAAACAATTTTTTATCTTATGAAAGTATGCCTTATTTGTGTGATTTGAATTTTTCTAATATAAACTTGTTTGAGTGACTAATTCTGCCTGTGTGTGAATATGAGATAGCCCCAGTGCCAAAGAGTAATGTATTTCATACTCGGTTTGAACTTAAGTAATCTGAATTAACTTTTTAATGATGCCAAAAGGAAGAAGATTAGTTAATTGTGTGCTTACATGCTTTCTGACTCAATTGTTAAACTGGGCTATGAGATAATTTGAAACAAGTTATGGTATCGGCCTGTTTGGGTGATTAGGAGATTTTACCCTTTTATCCCAGTTGACCATTCCCCCCAGCCTCTTTAGAGTGTACTTGACTTGTGAGGCTGGGTAGCGTGGTACCCGAGGTAATCGGGCTGGTTTTGAGGAATTTAGAAGCCTTTAAGTTGAACAAGTGAAAAAGTGTTGACCAATAGCTGACTTTTGCGTAACTGAGTCTTTATTGAGATTTTTGTCAGTTCCATTAGGTCTAGAAGGTCGATTATAACTTGGTAGGGTATTTGGTTAAGCTCTCGAGACACTCGGGGCTTTTTGGTCCTTCGACTGGAAGCCTTGCCTTTGGGTGTTTGGGGGTTGCTTGGGTCAAGCAGACCTATTTTTTGAATTTTGAGGTTGTGAATAGGTTCGTAGCATGTTTTTATAGTGTGTTGCATGTTTGATTTTTATCCAGGAGGTCTCGGATGCGTTTCGGGTTGAACTTGGTGAAACACCAGATTTTTGTCGGTTTCTTGTGTACCGCACCTACGGGCTCGAATCTACAATGCTTGGTCCGTAGGTGCTACATTGTGTGAGGTCAGCCAGGTTCTGCACCTGCAATGAGTTTTTCGCAGGCACGGGACCGCGTCTACGGAAGTCCTACCGCACAAGCGTGTTTCAAATATTTTAGTGGGTTTTGCCTCTGAGGGTAATTTTCCATAGATGCGATCACGTATCTACGAAGGAAGTTCCGTAGATGTGGGATCACTGGATCAGAAAGTTCTTATTCAATCTTTCCCATCTCCGAAACCCATTCACCCTAAATCATTTCTTTGACCTAGTAGTCTGTTGGAAGTGGAAAATTTGAAGGTTTCTCAAGGTATATCATTGGGGTAAGTTCCCTAACTCCATTTATTATTTCATCTTATATTATTTAAGGTTTTCATGGTGGGGAACTCATTTTAATGAGGGTTTGATGATTTGTGAACCCTAGGTTAGTAAAGGCCTTTCTTAACTTAATTATGGATGTTTTTTTTTTTTTGAAGATTTCATAGTTTGTAGCTTGGGCAAATATTTCCAAACTTCAATTTCAACTTTTAAGAGGATATTCAAATTGAGTAAATGAGGGTTCTTCTCCAAATTGGGGGTTATGAGAAATTGATGAAACTAGTGCCAAATTTAGGTTTAGTTTGTGATGAATCTTGGTATTGTGACACCCTAGACTTTGGGTAAACAGTTGTCAATATAAATTTCTATTTTTGGCCTTGTGGTCCTGGTGTTACACCTCGAAAATTTTCCCGTGAACGCACAACGAATAGACTAGCGAAGGATACGGGTATATGGTGTTTTAATGAGAAGGGAATGGCGTTTGACGACCCTAAGTAAGATTTCAAAGGCAATGGGAACAAGAGCTAGGTTATGCTCTACAATGACTAATTATAGGTTTTGAAGACTTGAAAGTTACAGATTTGCACTTTGGCCCAATTGGTCGTAAAATGAAATACGGACCGTAAAGTAGTATACGGCCCGTAAACCACCATGTCGTATTTCAACTCACAAAAATTAAACTTTTTGTCAAATGTGTAAATGGTTAAATACGACTTGGAATACGGACCGTAAATTAAAATACGGCCCGTAAACTGCGGTCTTAAATCACCATGATCCTCAGCATACCTTTCTAGTTTTGATATGCTTAAATACGACCACGATATACGACCCGTAAACTGGAATACAGACCGTAAACTGGGTTTACGACCACTGTGCACTTCGATTACTATTCATTCTGGATCAGATTTTAAGTCATTAAAAGGAGACCTAAGCTCATTAAATTCATTTCATCTTCACGATATTTCTCTCTAGAAACCTCTAGAATGCTCTCTACTCTTCATCACAAGAAAACCAAAGGAAATCCATGATCAATAACACCAAATCCATGAAATGAAGTGTATGAAACCTAGCTAAAGTTCATCTCTCTCAAGAAAACCCAAAGGAAGTGAAGTAGGGTTTTGATGCTAGAGGAGTAATTCCATCCAAGGCTTTCTCAACCATCATCTAAGGTGCGTTTCATGACTAAACCATGTTTTTTAAGGTATTGGAAGGTTAAGATACTGGAATTGTAGAGAGACATAGGAAATGGCTCATTCATGGGTGAATAGAGTCATGGTTGGATAGTAGTTGGGTTGAATTATGAATGTTGGAGTGTTGTGATTATGAATACGTTATAAATGACATTTAGACCATGAAATAAGTAATATATATGAGGAAACATGATAGTAAGCTATAACCATAAATATGGAGAAATGGAAGAGAAATGGTGGATTGTGGTCAATGTACACAAAAGACGATTGTTGATTTCAATATTGTGAATGTTGTTGTGAGCGTGTGGGAGTTAATATAGAATATGGGAAAGTAGTATAAACTAAGGAAGTCCCGCCCAATTTTCCCTAGAAATAGTAGCGCGTTCTTATAGTCGATTAACTAACGCAAATGCGAATTCTCTTTTGAAGGTAGAAATGTGATATCGAAGGAGAACAAGTGAAAAATAGCTTAGTTAAACGTCAAAGGTATGCGAGGATAGTCCCTTCATTCTAATGGCATAAATCTTCTAGCATGATTTTCCTTCCTCTTCATGAGTTCCTATATTCCGGAAAGCTAAAAGCCTATATCTATGAATGGTAATATAAGATAAGGGATATGATATGATGATCCTAAAATGTCATGATGTTATTTATTGCTCACACTCACCTTATACATTAGTTCCTTCAAGGTGAGGCACGATGTCGATAATTGCTTCATAATAAAATCGGGGGAAATCACGACCTTACATCACCCCGATAAAGTAAAGTTGTTCATAAACCTTAAGCATGTATTGTGATGAGTATGTATGATGATGATATAACAGTGCGCCTAGTTGGCCGGGCAATCACCGCTAAGGCAGGCAGCTATACGATACACCATGGCCAAATGGCATGGGCAGACACCACTAGTGGGCGGCATGAGATGATACCCCGGACGCGGAAGGCCTGGACACAGGCTAATGTTATGATTATCACACCGATCCGATATGGACAGGAAGCTTATACATTATTACACCGTACCTATATAGGCAGGCAGCTTATATATTTATGCACACATAACCTGATGATGACTATGAGTAAGCCAGCATGCATTATTTCTTTTACACTTGATAGTCAGATACAGTTATTCCGTATTGATACTTCTTGTACTTCTTGGACGCTGTGATCATGCCCACAGGTACACAGGGAGGAGAGCTCGACCCAGACCAGCAAGAGCTGTCAGCTGATTGAAAGCACTCCTTTGTTCGGAGGTGCTTCTGATGATCCTTTTGTGTATATTAATGTATATGTATTTTTGGGCATGATGGGGTCTTGTCCCGTTCTTATGTGTAGCACTCCAGTAGAGGCTCGTAGATGCGCAGTGTGGGTTAGATGGTCTCACGAGATGCTATTATATGTATATATTATTTTGATGGCTGAGAGGCAGATGAATATAAAAGTATTTATGTTTCAATATAAAGTATGATTTTCCTACAATTTGAGCATAAAGTTGATAAAAGAGCATTAAATGAGTAAGATGAGTAGTAAAACGAGTGGTGCTCGGTGGCTAGCCCCGGGTACCCGTCACGGCCCCTAGCTGGGTCGTGACATGGGGACACGTTTAAAGTTGTTTTTTATTTCGGTTTGAAATTATTTCATTATGGATATCTTTAGCTTCATAATCTAATGTAGATTAACTGACTAATAGACTTTGATCGTTCGGAAGCTATTCGGAAAGGAAAGGCTCTAGCGGATTAGTTCGTGGCACCTGTTCGGCTTTCGAGGTAGATTATGTCTTACTTATGTTTAGACTCCGGTTAGAGAAATGTATGTAAATGTTATTTTTTTATGGGGAAAGCATGATAGGCCTTCAGTTATTGATGTGGTGTTAAATCGACTGGTTTGGTGTGATTGTTGTTATATGGGCTTATCTCCATGTTCGTTATACTTGTGAGTTGGGCCGTATGTATCTCTGTCTCTTGATATCGCTTATGTCACGACCCGTCTAGAGGGCTGCGATGAACGCCCGGTGCTAGCCGACCAGGGCGCCCCTTGGCTTACACTTATGCTTACATCTAGGTGAGCCATACAATTAAACATATGAATCTATTCGTTCATCATACTAGTCCCATTGGACGACAATGCCTCTATATCTGTTATGTCCCGTATTTTTATACATTGGGACAACCCGGATTAACTATGATAAGTTAGGGCCAAGACCATTCCGGGACTTGAAGTCGAGACTTTTGACCTTCGATTTTATTTTGAGACATAAGTTGTTCATGAAATTGTTGGCATGGAACAATTAGGAAAAGTTGGGACCACAAGTCACAAATTTGGAAGTTGAAAATCATGTAAGAAGTCCCACACTTTGTGGCCAATTTTAAATGGTCCAACACTTGTGTTACACCTCGGAAATTGTTCCGTTAGCATGTGCAAAATAGGCTAATAAGGATAAAATGTGTGTGTGGCATTTCGAAGGCAAGTAATAAGGTCCCGTAGATTGGTATCGAGGAGTTGAACAACTTTTAAGAAGGTTCCATAAGGATCGGAAATGAAACAAAGTAAAGAAAATAAGATTCAGTGAACTGGGAGTATACGGTCCATTATACGGACCGTAAAAGTGTTTTACGGTCCATTATACGGACCGCAGAAGCGTCACAGAAGAGACTGACTGAAGGGTGAGTTTTACGGTGTACTATACGGACCGTATAACGGTTTGACGGTCCGTAAAATGAATCGTCAAAGTGTCACAGAATGAGGTTGAGAGAAGGTCAGTTTTACGGTGAATTATACGGACCGTATAACGATTATACGGCCCGTCAAATGGATCGTCAAATGGTCACAGAGAGGGGCGACCACTGAGTCCATTTTACGGTCAGTTATACGGACCGTATAACGAACCGTATAATGACATCGGGACTGAAGTGTGTTTTATAATAATATGATCCAAAGTTTCATTTTTCATTTCCCATTTTCTCCTACACGATCCTCTCTCTCTCTAGAACCTTCCACACACTTCTAAACCAAGAATTCAAGTAAGAATCAAGATCAATAACAACCAAATTAGAGGAATTAAGAGTGTGGAACTCCTCATTGTTCATTTAAGCCAAGAAATTCCCTAGATGGTGGAACTAGGGTTTTGTGAAAGTGAAGTATTTCAACTCAAGGTTTGTTCAATCACCATCCAAGGTATGTTTCATGACTTTATCAAGTTATTTAAGTGTTAGAAGACTAAGGAAAGCTTGAATTGTAGAAAGACATGGAAAATGGGTCTTAAAAGGGTGAATAATGATGGAATTAAATCATGGAAGTGAGGTGTTATAGTTATGAATATGCTAGAAATGTTGCTTTTATCATGAAATAAGTATTAAAAGTGCGGAAACACGATAATAAGCTATATGGATAAATATGGGGAAAATTGGAGGAAATTGGTGGAATGTGATGAGGGTATGTAAATGATGTTTGTTGATTGTGATATTGTGGTGAATGTTGGATGTTGATATAGAACATGGGAAAAGTAGCATAAACAAAGGAAGTGCCGCCCAATTTTCTTTAGAAATAGCGACGCGTTCTTATAGTCCATCAACTAATGATAATTCGAATTCCCTTATGAATGTAACGACGCGATATTGAAGAAGAGCAAGTGAATGATATTTAGCTAAGCAAACAAGGTATGTTAAGGCTTGTCCCTTTCCTTCAAAGGCATGACTCCAATGTTACGATTTCATGAATGCTTCCATAGCTTCCTCATTTTCCAAAGCTAAACGTTTATGATTCCTGTTATATCCTGCATTTTCGAACGTCGAATTATTTGTAAGCTGAGGTGGGGCCCACACGTCAAGATTTTTTTTGGGACATGTGACAAATTATATGAATCACGTATGTGAAGTTAAACACAACTCAAGAAGGACCCTTGGGTCAAATCAAAGTGGAAGCCCTCCAAAAGGACAATTTAAGGAAGCATTTTCGGATGATCTGACTTCTAGGGGCAAAAACGGCATTATAAGTTTGGAATTTGGGAAAACGCCCAGAAATAAAAGTTGTAGATAATTGATATATCTTTCCATCCATAGGTCGTGGGCCCTCATACGATATCGGGATCAAGAGTTATGACCGTTTTACTGAACGAACATCCAGTCAGAAATTTTAACCCTCCGCGAACGCGCCCAGAGGGGGCGCGAACGCGCAGAAGGAAATCATTTAACTCTACGCGATCGCGCCAGAAGGCAGCGCGATCGCGATGAGCACTTTTCTAGCTGCTTCTGGCAGCTTCCAAAACAATTATAAAGAGGGGGAGACCCCCTCATTTTCAGTCTAAAACCACGAACACCACCCCAAAAATCCCAGAAAACTCTCCAACTTTCCACCACCAAATTTTAGCCCAAACCAGGTATAATTTCCCAATTTCAGTCCGGATAGCGTATAATTTTCACTGCAGAATCGTATGGCGGTGTGTTGTGGCATAAAAATAAGGTGAAAAAGGGAAGATACAACAATATTAAAAGGAGAAAGGTATGAATCTCTTCCTATTTGTGTTAATACTAGTTTATTTACGAAGAAGACGCGATTAAATAATTGTATACTGAGTTAATTACTTATAAAAGTTGGAAAACAGCGTGTGGGCTGTTTTATGGAATATGTTGATATGAAAAAAGGATATTATTGATGTTGGTATTGTTGTTGTGTTGTTGACTGCTGAATTAAAAATTCGGGCTAGGCATATGAGCAGGGGAGATGCTGCCCAAATTTCTGTAGACAAATAGTGAATTAAAGAATGCTAAAAGTCTTACTATTGACAATTGGTAAATGTGACCATTTGTAGATTTTGAGCGAAACGGGAATTGAATTTGGACAAGCGTAAGACGCAACTAAGGTATGTAAGGTCTTTCCCTTCATTCTTAGGCATGTTCTGAACATAATAGGCTCGGCCGCGAGCCTTAAATACGACTCCGTTCCTCGGAATTCGATATGGAAATCTGCTCCAATTCCTTCAGTAAGATTGAAACCATGTCCTTATAAAATATCTTTAAAGTGTGCTTTTGTACGAAACCTTCCTAAACGGAGTCGGAATACTTCCGAATGATTATGGATGACCTCATAAGGTCTTTTATCAGTAATTTATGTATCTTGCCTCGAGTTGTTCCGAGGTGGGCCCACGGAGCCCCGATACCCCGTGAATGATCTAAATTGCCTCATTTCCGTCCGTTTTTCACAGGCAACATCTGAACTATCATTTTGAACATAATATGACTGTTTTTATATAAATCTCACAATATGGTTTTGATATCTGAAAATCTAGTTCGGGTTATGATCTGTCGTACCTCCCCAAGTGACGTGTAGGCGCGTAGTTTGAAAACTATCTGAATACTTTGAATCGATCTGCCAGTTGGCCTATTTCTGTTCCGTTGAATCTGTACGACGATCTGTACGTATGTGGTTTTTCATTAATCAGTTCGTGCATGTGCTATGATTCCTTTCACCGGATCCCGGGCCGGTATGTATATCGAGCGGATGGGCCGCCGAGCCCCATATGTGAAATTCGAAGTATGATGTGTCCGGTTCCGGGGTACTGTGGTATATGTCCGTCCCCGGTTACCGAGGATATATTATGAAGTATGATGTGTCCGGGCTCGGGGTGCCGTGTTATCTGTCCGCCCCCGAGTACCGTGGTTATGTTATGATGTATGACGGAGATCGGAGAAGAATTTCTGATATGTGTTGTGTTGTGGTGCCAATGGCAGGAGTGGCGACCACGTTCCTGTACCCTATATACGATTCTGTCTGTCCGTCCGGATTATCTGTCCGACTGGTTATGATTCTGTCTGTCCGTCCGGATTATCTGTCCGACTGGTTAAGATTCTGTCTGTCCGTCCGGATTATCTGTCCGACTGGTTATGATTCTGTCTGTCCGTCTGGATTATCTGTCCGACTGGTTACGATTCTGTCTGTCCGTCCGGATTATCTGTCCGACTGGTTATGATTCTGTCTATCCGTCCGGATTATCTGTCCGACTGGTTATGATTCTGTCTGTCCGTCCGGACCATCTGTCCGACGGGTTACGATTCTGTCTGTCCGTCCGGATCATCTGTCCGACTGGTTATGATTCTGTCTGTCCGTCCGGACCATCTGTCCGACTGGTTATGATTCTGTCTGTCCGTCCGGATTATCTGTCCGATTGGTTATGATTCCGTATGTCCGTATGGATTCCGATTCTGTATGTCCGTAGGGATTCTGATTTTGTCTGTCTGGACCATGATTCTGTCCGTCTGTCGGGACTATGACTCTGTCTGTCCGGCTTATGAGCCTGTCTATTATATTTTTGTGTTTCCGGTCCAGATACTCGGTACATTTTTGTACTGACTCCCGGTTCTTCGGGGGCTGCGCTACATCCCCGCAGGTACAGACGCACCAGGTGATACGCCGCCAGCGTAGGTTTCTGACTCTGCTGTTTGAAGAGCTCCTTCGATCCGGAGCATATACTTTTGGTATATATCTTCTGTTCTTCCGTATGTTCTGTATGTATGGATATTCTGGGTACGGCGGGGCCCTGTCCCGTCATATGATTCTGTATGTCTGTAGAGGCCTGTAGATAGATGTGTGGGTTACGGGTTTTGTCTGTATGTTAGCCTTATCGGCTTATCTGTAAATGTCTGCATGTTCAGGTATATACATATATATATATGTTGCGCGCGTGTCGTATCTGTATCGGCCTACTTCTGTAACATCTGTTTAAAAAGAAAAAAAAAATCTGTATGATATGAGATTCGGCCAGGTAGGTATGTACGGGTACCCAGTTAGGGTACCAGTCGCGGCCCACGGGGTTGGGTCGTGACAGAAGTGGTATCAGAGCGGTTAGTCCTCGGAATGTCTACAGGCCGTGTCTAGTAGAGTCTTGTTTATCGATGTGTTGTGCACCACATCTATAAACAGGAAGCTACAAGGCATCTAGGATGTTACCCTTCTTTGAATCTTAGATCATGCGATAGAGCCAGCTGTAGGATATGAATTCCTTTCGACTAACTTTTAATTTCAGCCAAAGGACGACATCGACAGAAGGCAATGGCTGATGATATTGGAGGCCGCACAGTACTTAGGTAAGCAATAATATGAAAGCTGTGTGTCGGAGAAGTTGTTTGAAGTGTGGTAGAAATATAAGGTTGAAGATCGAACAGAAAAGTGAACAGGAAGGAGCCTCCGATGTTGTTTGAGTAGGGCATGTGAGGTAAGCCTCGACATCTGTATAATTTTATCGGTAATTGTTAGCCCCGTGTGGCTACGAGATGACATGATATGATGTATATATATGCGTATATGTGTTGGCCCTGTGAGGCATGGTTGGTATTTCTTGTGTACAGGTTTCGGATAGTAATAAATACAGAGGAACCTCTGCCCAAATTTTTCCAGAGATATGGAAGTAAATATATATATATATTAAGTACCAACAGGTTCCGCGATACTTGTCGGAATTTAGTTTTCTTCTGTCGGTGGTTGGAGAGCACCTTATGGTGATATTTTATCAGATTTCACCGACTATTTGGAGATGGAATTCGTGGGACGAAGACTTAAATCTGTGGACTGTCTGTAACCGTAGGTATACGTGTATGAAAGTGAATATCGAAGATTCAGAAAAGCAACAGGGTAATTGTATGACTTGGCCCGGGGTGGGACCCGCTACGAGAATTTTCCGAAAATTTGCTAAGACCCCGATCTGCCCTAAATTACGTGACAAAGGTCGTGCGGGGCAATCGACGAAATTATATTAGCCGTAACGCGCTAAAATGCATGAAAGTTCCGAGGTTAAGCGTGCTAAGGCCAGAGCAATTCTGGGATGGGTGACCCCCCTGGGAAGTAATGCAAAATTTTTCACAAGTGTAAGTATGATAGATATAAACGGAAATTTGGGGTAACCTATGAGAAAAGAGAATGTGTGGAGTAACTAGTGCCCTTACAGGAGTCGCGCAGACCGATGTGGACTAAATGGGCGAAAAGAAGAAGCGCAATACTGCTTGGAAATTGGGCGAGTTTGAACAACGGACGAAGGCGCTCGCAAATAAGATATTAGTAAATGTATACGTATATGCGTATATGTATGTGTATGATTTTCGTCTGGTGCCCATATGAATCAAGAGCCGAGTCCCGGTAACTAATGTTGTGATAGACGGAAGGTTTTACTAAATCGAATACATGAAACGAAGCGGGGGTGAGGACACGAATGTTGTCAAAGAATAGAAAAACCCCTATTCCATTATAATTCAGTCTGGTATGACGATGTCTGAAAAAGAAAATGAGTATGGATAGTAGGAAAGATGAAAGATAAGAAGTGTGAATAAGCGGAATCTCTGAAAGAGTCGATAAGCGACACGTGAGACGATTTGTATGACAATTTGACGAACAAGTTTGTGAATGAGTGAACATATTTCGACGAGATAATCCGTGGTATAATTGTCAGGGTGAACAATGAAATGTCGACAAAAGGGAAATTTTCGTAAATCACTGGAGCCTTAATAGGAGTGATCTGATTTTAATCAAAACTCTATCTGTTATACTTTTGCACCTCTGACTTTGATGAGGTTCTGCCTATTACGCCTCTGTACTTCTAGATCCGATTACGCTTCTGTCTGATATGCCTTTGTATCATTGACTCTGGATACGAATCTGTCTGATGCACCTCTGTACGCTTGATTCTGATTACGAATCTGTCTGGTACATCTTTGTACGTCTAACTCTGATTGTGGATCTGTCTGATATAATTCTATACGTCTGACTCCGACTACGAATCTGTCCGACATAGTGCAGTACATCTGTCTCTGATTATGGATCTGTCCGATATGCTTTTGTGCGTCTGGCTCTAGTTATGAACCTTTTTGATGTAACGTGAAATTATGATAACGTTGTAAGGAACCGAGAAGTGTGACAAGAGGTGAAAGATGTTGATGGCAATCGTAATGTTGAAAGGAATTTTGAAGGAAAGAAAGGAACCTCCCCGAAGTGTCACGAGACCCCCTAAGGTCAATCGAACATTCGAGGACGAATTATTTGTAAGCTGAGGTGGGGCCCACACGTCAAGATTTTTTTTGGGACATGTGACAAATTATATGAATCACGTATGTGAAGTTAAACACAACTCAAGAAGGACCCTTGGGTCAAATCAAAGTGGAAGCCCTCCAAAAGGACAATTTAAGGAAGCATTTTCGGATGATCTGACTTCTAGGGGCAAACACGGCATTATAAGTTTGGAATTTGGGAAAACGCCCAGAACTAAAAGTTGTAGATAATTGAATTATCTTTCCATCCATAGGTCGTGGGCCCTCATACGATATCGGGATCAAGAGTTATGACCGTTTTACTGAACGAACATCCAGTCAGAAATTTTAACCCTGCGCGAACGCGCCCAGAGGGGGCGCGAACGCGCATAAGGAAATCATTTAACTCTACGCGATCGCGCCAGAAGGCAGCGCGATCGCGATGAGCACTTTTCTCAACAATATTAAAAGGAGAAAGGTATGAATCTCTTCCTATTTGTGTTAATACTAGTTTATTTACGAAGAAGACGCGATTAAATAATTGTATACTGAGTTAATTACTTATAAAAGTTGGAAAACAGCGTGTGGGCTGTTTTATGGAATATGTTGATATGAAAAAAGGATATTATTGATGTTGGTATTGTTGTTGTGTTGTTGACTGCTGAATTAAAAATTCGGGCTAGGCATATGAGCAGGGGAGATGCTGCCCAAATTTCTGTAGACAAATAGTGAATTAAAGAATGCTAAAAGTCTTACTATTGACAATTGGTAAATGTGACCATTTGTAGATTTTGAGCGAAACGGGAATTGAATTTGGACAAGCGTAAAACGCAACTAAGGTATGTAAGGTCTTTCCCTTCATTCTTAGGCATGTTCTGAACATAATAGGCTCGGCCGCGAGCCTTAAATACGACTCCGTTCCTCGGAATTCGATATGGAAATCTGCTCCAATTCCTTCAGTAAGATTGAAACCATGTCCTTATAAAATATCTTTAAAGTGTGCTTTTGTACGAAACCTTCCTAAACGGAGTCGGAATACTTCCGAATGATTATGGATGACCTCATAAGGTCTTTTATCAGTAATTTATGTATCTTGCCTCGAGTTGGTCCGAGGTGGGCCCACGGAGCCCCGATACCCCGTGAATGATCTAAATTGCCTCATTTCCGTCCGTTTTTCACAGGCAACATCTGAACTATCATTTTGAACATAATATGACTGTTTTTATATAAATCTCACAATATGGTTTTGATATCTGAAAATCTAGTTCGGGTTATGATCTGTCGTACCTCCCCAAGTGACGTGTAGGCGCGTAGTTTGAAAACTATCTGAATACTTTGAATCGATCTGCCAGTTGGCCTATTTCTGTTCCGTTGAATCTGTACGACGATTTGTACGTATGTGGTTTTTCATTAATCAGTTCGTGCATGTGCTATGATTCCTTTCACCGGATCCCGGGCCGGTATGTATATCGAGCGGATGGGCCGCCGAGCCCCATATGTGAAATTCGAAGTATGATGTGTCCGGTTCCGGGGTACTGTGGTATATGTCCGTCCCCGGTTACCGAGGATATATTATGAAGTATGATGTGTCCGGGCTCGGGGTGCCGTGTTATCTGTCCGCCCCCGAGTACCGTGGTTATGTTATGATGTATGACGGAGATCGGAGAAGAATTTCTGATATGTGTTGTGTTGTGGTGCCAATGGCAGGAGTGGCGACCACGTTCCTGTACCCTATATACGATTCTGTCTGTCCGTACGGATTATCTGTCCGACTGGTTATGATTCTGTCTGTCCGTCCGGATTATCTGTCCGACTGGTTATGATTCTGTCTGTCCGTCCGGATTATCTGTCCGACTGGTTATGATTCTGTCTGTCCGTCTGGATTATCTGTCCGACTGGTTACGATTCTGTCTGTCCGTCCGGATTATCTGTCCGACTGGTTATGATTCTGTCTATCCGTCCGGATTATCTGTCCGACTGGTTATGATTCTGTCTGTCCGTCCGGACCATCTGTCCGACGGGTTACGATTCTGTCTGTCCGTCCGGATCATCTGTCCGACTGGTTATGATTCTGTCTGTCCGTCCGGACCATCTGTCCGACTGGTTATCATTCTGTCTGTCCGTCCGGATTATCTGTCCGACTGGTTATGATTCCGTATGTCCGTATGGATTCCGATTCTGTATGTCCGTAGGGATTCTGATTTTGTCTGTCTGGACCATGATTCTGTCCGTCTGTCGGGACTATGACTCTGTCTGTCCGGCTTATGAGCCTGTCTATTATATTTTTGTGTTTCCGGTCCAGATACTCGGTACATTTTTGTACTGACCCCCGGTTCTTCGGGGGCTGCGCTACATGCCCGCAGGTACAGACGCACCAGGTGATACGCCGCCAGCGTAGGTTTCTGACTCTGCTTTTTGAAGAGCTCCTTCGATCCGGAGCATATACTTTTGGTATATATCTTCTGTTCTTCCGTATGTTCTGTATGTATGGAAATTCTGGGTACGGCGGGGCCCTGTCCCGTCATATGATTCTGTATGTCTGTAGAGGCCTGTAGATAGATGTGTGGGTTACGGGTTTTGTCTGTATGTTAGCCTTATCGGCTTATCTGTAAATGTCTGCATGTTCAGGTATATACATATATATATATGTTGCGCGCGTGTCGTATCTGTATCGGCCTACTTCTGTAACATCTGTTTAAAAAGAAAAAAAAAATCTGTATGATATGAGATTCGGCCAGGTAGGTATGTACGGGTACCCAGTTAGGGTACCAGTCGCGGCCCACGGGGTTGGGTCGTGACAGAAGTGGTATCAGAGCGGTTAGTCCTCGGAATGTCTACAGGCCGTGTCTAGTAGAGTCTTGTTTATCGATGTGTTGTGCACCACATCTATAAACAGGAAGCTACAGGGCATCTAGGATGTTACCCTTCTTTGAATCTTAGATCATGCGATAGAGCCAGCTGTAGGATATGAATTCCTTTCGACTAACTTTTAATTTCAGCCAAAGGACGACATCGACAGAAGGCAATGGCTGATGATATTGGAGGCCGCACAGTACTTAGGTAAGCAATAATATGAAAGCTGTGTGTCGGAGAAGTTGTTTGAAGTGTGGTAGAAATATAAGGTTGAAGATCGAACAGAAAAGTGAACAGGAAGGAGCCTCCGATGTTGTTTGAGTAGGGCATGTGAGGTAAGCCTCGACATCTGTATAATTTTATCGGTAATTGTTAGCCCCGTGTGGCTACGAGATGACATGATATGATGTATATATATGCGTATATGTGTTGGCCCTGTGAGGCATGGTTGGTATTTCTTGTGTACAGGTTTCGGATAGTAATAAATACAGAGGAACCTCTGCCCAAATTTTTCCAGAGATATGGAAGTAAATATATATATATATTAAGTACCAACAGGTTCCGCGATACTTGTCGGAATTTAGTTTTCTTCTGTCGGTGGTTGGAGAGCACCTTATGGTGATATTTTATCAGATTTCACCGACTATTTGGAGATGGAATTCGTGGGACGAAGACTTAAATCTGTGGACTGTCTGTAACCGTAGGTATACGTGTATGAAAGTGAATATCGAAGATTCAGAAAAGCAACAGGGTAATTGTATGACTTGGCCCGGGGTGGGACCCGCTACGAGAATTTTCCGAAAATTTGCTAAGACCCCGATCTGCCCTAAATTACGTGACAAAGGTCATGTGGGGCAATCGACAAAATTATATTAGCCGTAACGCGCTAAAATGCATGAAAGTTCCGAGGTTAAGCGTGCTAAGGCCAGAGCAATTCTGGGATGGGTGACCCCCCTGGGAAGTAATGCAAAATTTTTCACAAGTGTAAGTATGATAGATATAAATGGAAATTTGGGGTAACCTATGAGAAAAGAGAATGTGTGGAGTAACTAGTGCCCTTACAGAAGTCGCGCAGACCGATGTGGACTAAATGGGCGAAAAGAAGAAGCGCAATACTGCTTGGAAATTGGGCGAGTTTGAACAACGGACGAAGGCGCTCACAAATAAGATATTAGTAAATGTATACGTATATGCATATATGTATGTGTATGATTTTCGTCTGGTGCCCATATGAATCAAGAGCCGAGTCCCGGTAACTAATGTTGTGATAGACGGAAGGTTTTACTAAATCGAATACATGAAACGAAGCGGGGGTGAGGACACGAATGTTGTCAAAGAATAGAAAAACCCCTATTCCATTATAATTCAGTCTGGTATGACAATGTCTGAAAAAGAAAATGAGTATGGATAGTAGGAAAGATGAAAGATAAGAAGTGTGAATAAGCGGAATCTCTGAAAGAGTCGATAAGCGACACGTGAGACGATTTGTATGACAATTTGACGAACAAGTTTGTGAATGAGTGAACAGATTTCGACGAGATAATCCGTGGTATAATTGTCAGGGTGAACAATGAAATGTCGACAAAAGGGAAATTTTCGTAAATCACTGGAGCCTTAATAGGAGTGATCTGATTTTAATCAAAACTCTATCTGTTATACTTTTGCACCTCTGACTTTGATGAGGTTCTGCCTATTACGCCTCTGTACTTCTAGATCCGATTACGCTTCTGTCTGATATGCCTCTGTATGATTGACTCCGGATACGAATCTGTTTGATGCACCTCTGTACGCTTGATTCTGATTACGAATCTGTCTGGTACATCTTTGTACGTCTAACTCTGATTGTGGATCTGTCTGATATAATTCTATACGTCTGACTCCGACTACGAATCTGTCCGACATAGTGCAGTACATCTGTCTCTGATTATGGATCTGTCCGATATGCTTTTGTGCGTCTGGCTCTAGTTATGAACCTGTTTGATGTAACGTGAAATTATGATAACGTTGTAAGGAACCGAGAAGTGTGACAAGAGGTGAAAGATGTTGATGGCAATCGTAACGTTGAAAGGAATTTTGAAGGAAAGAAAGGAACCTCCCCGAAGTGTCACGAGACCCCCTAAGGTCAATCGAACATTCGAGGACGAATTATTTGTAAGCTGAGGTGGGGCCCACACGTCAAGATTTTTTTTGGGACATGTGACAAATTATATGAATCACGTATGTGAAGTTAAACACAACTCAAGAAGGACCCTTGGGTCAAATCAAAGTGGAAGCCCTCCAAAAGGATAATTTAAGGAAGCATTTTCGGATGATCTGACTTCTAGGGGCAAAAACGGCATTATAAGTTTGGAATTTGGGAAAACGCCCAGAAATAAAAGTTGTAGATAATTGAATTATCTTTCCATCCATAGGTCGTGGGCCCTCATACGATATCGGGATCAAGAGTTATGACCGTTTTACTGAACGAACATCCAGTCAGAAATTTTAACCCTGCGCGAACGCGCCAGAAGGCAGCGCGATCGCGATGAGCACTTTTCTAGCTGCTTCTGGCAGCTTCCAAAACAATTATAAAGAGGGGGAGACCCCCTCATTTTCAGTCTAAAACCACGAACACCACCCCAAAAATCCCAGAAAACTCTCCAACTTTCCACCACAAAATTTTAGCCCAAACCAGGTATAATTTCCCAATTTCAGTCCGGATAGCGTATAATTTTCACTGCAGAATCGTATGGCGGTGTGTTGTGGCATAAAAATAAGGTGAAAAAGGGAAGATACAACAATATTAAAAGGAGAAAGGTATGAATCTCTTCCTATTTGTGGTAATACTAGTTTATTTACGAAGAAGACACGATTAAATAATTGTATACTGAGTTAATTACTTATAAAAGTTGGAAAACAGCGTGTGGGCTGTTTTATGGAATATGTTGATATGAAAAAAGGATATTATTGATGTTGGTATTGTTGTTGTGTTGTTGACTGCTGAATTAAAAATTCGGGCTAGGCATATGAGCAGGGGAGATGCTGCCCAAATTTCTGTAGACAAATAGTGAATTAAAGAATGCTAAAAGTCTTACTATTGACAATTGGTAAATGTGACCATTTGTAGATTTTGAGCGAAACGGGAATTGAATTTGGACAAGCGTAAGACGCAGCTAAGGTATGTAAGGTCTTTCCCTTCATTCTTAGGCATGTTCTGAACATAATAGGCTCGGCCGCGAGCCTTAAATACGACTCCGTTCCTCGGAATTCGATATGGAAATCTGCTCCAATTCCTTCAGTAAGATTGAAACCATGTCCTTATAAAATATCTTTAAAGTGTGCTTTTGTACGAAACCTTCCTAAACGGAGTCGGAATACTTCCGAATGATTATGGATGACCTCATAAGGTCTTTTATCAGTAATTTATGTATCTTGCCTCGAGTTGGTCCGAGGTGGGCCCACGGAGCCCCGATACCCCGTGAATGATCTAAATTGCCTCATTTCCGTCCGTTTTTCACAGGCAACATCTGAACTATCATTTTGAACATAATATGACTGTTTTTATATAAATCTCACAATATGGTTTTGATATCTGAAAATCTAGTTCGGGTTATGATCTGTCGTACCTCTCCAAGTGACGTGTAGGCGCGTAGTTTGAAAACTATCTGAATACTTTGAATCGATCTGCCAGTTGGCCTATTTCTGTTCCGTTGAATCTGTACGACGATCTGTACGTATGTGGTTTTTCATTAATCAGTTCGTGCATGTGCTATGATTCCTTTCACCGGATCCCGGGCCGGTATGTATATCGAGCGGATGGGCCGCCGAGCCCCATATGTGAAATTCGAAGTATGATGTGTCCGGTTCCGGGGTACTGTGGTATATGTCCGTCCCCGGTTACTGAGGATATATTATGAAGTATGATGTGTCCGGGCTCGGGGTGCCGTGTTATCTGTCCGCCCCCGAGTACCGTGGTTATGTTATGATGTATGACGGAGATCGGAGAAGAATTTCTGATATATGTTGTGTTGTGGTGCCAATGGCAGGAGTGGCGACCACGTTCCTGTACCCTATATACGATTCTGTCTGTCTGTCCGGATTATCTGTCCGACTGGTTATGATTCTGTCTGTCCGTCCGGATTATCTGTCCGACTGGTTACGATTCTGTCTGTCCGTCCGGATTATCTGTCCGACTGGTTATGATTCTGTCTGTCCGTCCGGATTATCTGTCCGACTGGTTATGATTCTGTCTGTCCATCCGGATTATCTGTCCGACTGGTTATGATTCTGTCTGTCCGTCCGGATTATCTGTCCGACTGGTTACGATTCTGTCTGTCCGTCCGGATTATCTGTCCGACTGGTTATGATTCTGTCTGTCCGTCCGGATCATCTGTCCGACTGGTTATGATTCTGTCTGTCCGTCCGGACCATCTGTCCGACTGGTTATCATTCTGTCTGTCCGTCCGGATTATCTGTCCGACTGGTTATGATTCCGTATGTCCGTATGGATTCCGATTCTGTATGTCCGTAGGGATTCTGATTTTGTCTGTCTGGACCATGATTCTGTCCGTCTGTCGGGACTATGACTCTGTCTGTCCGGCTTATGAGCCTGTCTATTATATTTTTGTGTTTCCGGTCCAGATACTCGGTACATTTTTGTACTGACCCCCGGTTCTTCGGGGGCTGCGCTACATGCCCGCAGGTACAGACGCACCAGGTGATACGCCGCCAGCGTAGGTTTCTGACTCTGCTGTTTGAAGAGCTCCTTCGATCCGGAGCATATACTTTTGGTATATATCTTCTGTTCTTCCGTATGTTCTGTATGTATGGAAATTCTGGGTACGGCGGGGCCCTGTCCCGTCATATGATTCTGTATGTCTGTAGAGGCCTGTAGACAGATGTGTGGGTTACGGGTTTTGTCTGTATGTTAGCCTTATCGTCTTATCTGTAAATGTCTGCATGTTCAGGTATATACATATATATATATGTTGCGCGCGTGTCGTATCTGTATCGGCCTACTTCTGTAACATCTGTTTAAAAAGAAAAAAAAAATCTGTATGATATGAGATTCGGCCAGGTAGGTATGTACGGGTACCCAGTTAGGGTACCAGTCGCGGCCCACGGGGTTGGGTCGTGACAATTCCTCTCTTGATAACCCGTGAATGTTTTCCAAAATGTTTGTGTCTTTCCAAAACGAAGGTTTATGATTTCGTTATATTTTATGATCATAATGATGGACACGCTTTTGCAATGACGAATATGATGTCAAGACGAGAATATTTTCCTATTTGATTATGATGATGATGATTCCGGGTTAAAAGGTTCCAAGTTTATGTTTTCAATAACGATATAAGAATATCGAGCTATTTCATGATTTCTAAATTTTATTCATGGATGACGACTATACTTCCCTTAAGATTTCCAAAAGTATAGGAAGTGACTTCTTACAAGATGGTGACCCTACTTTCTGTTCTTTTTATATTAGATTTCGTTGATTGTCTCGCCTTATGATGATTGTCCCTTCAAGGAGAGACATGACGATCATGATTAATCCATAATATAATCGGAGGTGTTCGACCTTACGTCACTCCGATAGGAACACAACTCTCTTTGGGCTCTCATGCATGCTGCGTATATTATGTATGTATATAGATATATATGATATGAAAATGTTTTCAGGGGAAGTGGGGAAAGGTGAGGCGCTATAGACGCATAGCCACCTGTACAGCTGGCGTATCATGATTTCATCCCGGACGCGGGGTGCCCGGACGCGGGGTATATGGGTGATGGATCGGGTCGTACGTTCCTCGGCACTAACATACTATATTATTTATGGATCTGGCCGTACGTTCCTCGGCACTAACAGATATATATATATATATATACATATATGATGATACATGGATCGGGCTGCACGTTCCGCAACAATATATGATATGATGATGGATGTGAAGTAAGTCAGCATGTGCTATTTCTTCTATACGAGACAGTCACATACAGTTGATCCTTATTGATGTTTCCTTTATCTCATTGATGTATTTCCATTGTTATGCCTTACATACTCAGTACAATATTCGTACTGACGTCCGTTTTCTTTGGACGCTGTGTTCATGCCCACAGGTAGACAGAGAGGCGGCGCAGACCTATAGGAGCTATCAGCAGATTTACAGAAGCACTCCACTATTTCGGAGGTTCCAGTCGGGCTATGATTTTTTATATATTTGTATATGTCTAGTTCTCCAGTAGAGGCTCGTAGATACGTAGTGTGGGTTATGGGGTCTCCCAAAGTTATATACATATACGTGCATATTATTTTGATAGCTTATGTTTATGAAAGCATTTATGTTTCAAGCGAAAGATGATTTCTTTATGATTTGAATATAAATTGATTAAAAGAGCATTAAATTAGTAGAATAAGTGATAGAGCGAGCGGTGCTCGGTGGTTAGCCCCGGGTACCCGTCGCGGCCCCTAGCTGGGTCGTGACAAAAGTGGTATCAGAGCAGTTCGGTCTTAGGAAGTGTCTACGAGCCGTGTCTAGTAGAGTCTCGTTTATGGTGTGTTGCGCGCCACATTAATAAACAGGAGGCTACAGGGCATTTAGGAAAAATGACCATCTTTTATCATAAGAAATCGTGCGATAGAGCTGTATTATAAGATTATCCCCTCCCTAACGGTGCGTTATAATTTCAGCGAAGCTGATGAAGGGAAAAGCTACCGCAGCCCAGAAGGGCAAAATGGTGGTTGAAGAAGGGCTCGAGCAAGAGCTGTCTATAGATATGGATGAGGGCGAACCTCAGAATAAGGGCCCACCTCGGTTTTCCCATACTTCACCCACTTTAGAGGATCCAAGGGGAGCCTCAACTTTAGCTCCAGCATTCCCCGTTCCTCCCCCAAATGCCTCGGGCCAAGAGATGAGATATGCTATTCTTTTACTGACTCAATTGGTTGCCAATCAAGCTCAGCCGCAGGATTTGGGCCACGGTAACAGAGGTTGGAGAAAGGGAGATAATTCTTCAGGGTTTGATCATGAGTTTAGGGGTGACTCGAGGCAACAATTCTCTAGGCACTCAGTTCATTTCACAAGTGGTGCTCCTCCGTAGTTTCCTAGACTCAGATTTGATGGACCTACCTATTCTAGGTCACCCCAAAGTCTCAGAGTTTCCAATTCCAGAATTCGGAGTAGTTCTAGTCAGACGAGATTCTCGGTACCACGATGTACTCAGTGTCGCAGGTTACATAGGGGACCCTGTCGTTTTGGCTCGGATGTTTGTTATGCCTGTGCTCGGCCAAGCCATTTAAAGTGTGACAGCCCATCGCTACGTGGTAAAGCTAAGGTTCGAAATACGAGAGTGGTAGTTGACTCTTCGTCATCGGTACGCCCCCCAAGGCCAGGGCCACATGTGTTAGTAGGTGCTGGTAGAGACCAAAGAGGGACGCCTAGTCCGAGTAGATCCCGGCGTCATATCCATGAATTTACTGAGCGAAACGATTTTGAGTCTTTCCCTGATATCGCCCCAGGTACATTGCCAGTATCCTTTTACGATATGTAAGCATCGATTGATTTGGGCCTTATGTTGTCATATATTACTTCAGATGTTATTGACTGTGTTAGAGTAAAAGACTGGGCCAATCAAGCAAAGTGAGATGTCTATATTTGTTAGTGAACCAGTGATAGCCAGAATCATGATTTACGAGTAAGTTGATTGACAGCGAGTAAATATAAATAATATGTGTATGTATATGGATATTGGAATCCTAAACTGAGTGTGCAGGCACAACTTATGAGACAAGCACTATTATTTATACCCTTTAATAGTAAGTGATCTTGTGTTGTTCGTTTACGTATTAGGTGTGTCCCGATATATGTCCCATTGAGACATCGGACGTGTTTCCTGGGCTATGTGCAGGTTCGGGATTGTTATATTTACAAGAGAAACTCTGCCGAAATTTTCCTAGCATCTAAAGGAGATAAGATATAAGCTGGTGACATGTTGTAGCGAGAAGGGATGTGAATGGCAGGACGTGATTAAGTTAGGAGTATCGTTAACAACTACACGAGGTGAGTTAAATACTATTGGAGGGATAGTAACAATAGTTATAAGGTAGTACTAAAGCATGTCATAGGAGGAAAAGGGTAACTCCAATATAGTGTTGTACTGAAGTATTGATGGAAGGGATAAGCACGAGGAAGATACGATAAGTTTATTGGAAAAATAAAGTGACGGCATCACGTAGATAGATATACGGGTATGAAGGACTATAATGAATGTAAATACATTGGTGAAGTGACTTATGTGGTAAGTGAAATAGGGATAATCAGAAAGAGAAACAGTTTAAGTATGCTCACTTCGTAAAGTTTAATCTATTTTATGAGCAAGATTTGCGAATGATACCAAGAAGTGTCACTCTATAGAGTTGATTATGATCAGGATATAATGAGGACAGAGCGATACCTGGGATACACAGTAAGTAAAGTATAGCAAGGAAACGACTAAAAATGTGACATGCCCCATATGAACAGGGGGTGAATCCAAGTATGAAGCCAGCAGGCGAGCCATGGGGCAGTAGATGAAGAAGCTTATAAAGCCTTGTTAAAGGAAAGTCCAACATGGAGGTTCTTCAATGACTAGAAATGATGGCAAGCAATGACAAAAAGGTAAGTCAACTTGATAAAGAAACTAGAGAAAAGTGATATGACAAAGTCGTAGTAGTTTGTGATTGGTATAATCAAGAGTAAAAGAGCATGAGGCATAAGGGGTATTAGTTACGCGTGAGACTTAGACCCTCGAGAACAAAGATGACGTTACAAGCGAACTTTGACCAAAAAAAAAAAGGAGGGGTAAGTGATATTATATCGATAGTATGGATAACTAGACCTACTACTGTTGTGAGCACCCCTATGGGACGAAAGTTGTTAATTGGAGAGGATTTAGATATTGAATTATAACTACCAAAGGAGCTAAGTAAAATACATTATTGTTCGGATTGCTATGCCAATTGTATCACTCGATTACAAAGCTGCAAGGTGAGTATGTTAAGACCTCCCACATGAATTATCGTAGTTATAAATTATGGGAAACAACACAAATGAGATATAGTATATTAAGGGATATGTGAATTAAAGATTTGAAAGTGAGGCAACGGAATTAAGAATAGTACAAGCAAAACCCTTAAAGGGGGGGGGGGGGGGAGCGAGCAAAAAGAATACAAGTGTAGAAATTGGAATGATGGACCCTAAGATGTAAGAGATATACTCTAGAACTAAGAGTGAGAGTTGTACAGAAATAAGACTAACGACTGGTGAATAAAGGAATACGGATTGAGCAGGCATCTGAGGCTGTACTGGAAATCATCCGCGAAGACCTTGAACCATATGATATTGGGAGAAAATAACTAAAGGGACATTACAAAGGATGGCGATGTGATACTAGGACGGAGACAAATGCACTAATGATAGAGTCGTTGTAATGATATTGCGATTTATAAGCGACAATTGAGAAAAGGACTTACGGTTTTCTATAGTAGGATGTAAGATATAGAGATCAAATAAAATCAAATGAATAAAGGAAGGAAGAAAGCACGACGCGATAAGTTGCTACGGATAGACAAAAGATTTTGGGGTGCGAATAATCACCGAGCCTCGTCGTAGTCGGGTACGCGAAACACCGGACCTTCGTAGTCGGGCTTGCTATGTAAATGATGTGAATATGAATATGACTATGGATACAATATGTAAATGAGTACGATTATGAATATGGATGCAGATACGGAC
Source organism: Lycium barbarum (assembly GCF_019175385.1). Lineage (NCBI taxonomy): Eukaryota > Viridiplantae > Streptophyta > Magnoliopsida > Solanales > Solanaceae > Lycium > Lycium barbarum. The sequence continues at coordinate 77,373,803 of NC_083343.1, forward strand.
ACATGTACATGTATAGATGTGTATGTACACAAATCATGCAAGCACAATTATGCAACTTGCAAGTAATTATACGTCGCCCATGAACCCAAGTGGGTACTTAGAAAGAAGTAAACAGGAATAGTGTGATTATGATACCCCCGGGTCAGTTGAGGGGAAATATATGGTAAATTGTGTGTTAGGGGCAAATAGGATAATTACTCTGAATATGACATAAGTGCATGCTATACGCTTACTACAGTAGCCTGGGATGTGACAACCTACGAATGCAATAAGGAAGCAGCCTCAGTCAAGATCTTGTGGCGAGGCAACCAATGGAAGAAATGACCTAGAAGGAGAAGAGAATATGAAATCCATGTACTCGCTTTTATTTTAATCCCCGGGAGAGATTCAACAAGAGATATCAACATTTTGAGGTATGTGATGCTTTATCTTCATGATGTTACGGTCGTTTGTGGCCCTTATTTTTATGGCCCTGTGAGGCATTATATATTATGGGTTGCTGTGACAGGTTAGTAGCGCCAGATTACAGAGGAAACTCTAGCGAAATTTCTGTAGAACCTCGAGTGTTTAACATTCGAGGACGAATGTTCCAAAACGGGGGAAGAATGTTACACCTCGGAAATTTTTCCGTTAGCATGTGCAAAATAGGCTAATAAGGATAAAATGTGTGTGTGGCATTTCGAAGGCAAGTAATAAGGTCCCGTAGATTGGTATCGAGGAGTTGAACAACTTTTAAGAAGGTTCCATAAGGATCGGAAATGAAACAAAGTAAAGAAAATAAGATTCAGTGAACTGGGAGTATACGGTCCATTATACGGACCGCAGAAGCGTCACAGAAGACACTGACTGAAGGGTGAGTTTTACGGTGTACTATACGGACCGTATAACGGCTTGACGGTTCGTAAAATGAATGGTCAAAGTGTCGCAGAATGAGGTTGAGAGAAGGTCAGTTTTACGGTGAATTATACGGACCGTATAACGATTATACGGCCCGTCAAATGGTCACAGAGAGGGGCGATCACTGAGTCCATTTTACGGTCAGTTATACGGACCGTATAACGAACCGTATAATGACATCGGGACTGAAGTGTGTTTTATAAAAATATGATCCAAAGTTTCATTTTTCATTTCCCATTTTCTCCTACACCATCCTCTCTCTCTCTAGAACCTTCCACACACTTCTAAACCAAGAATTCAAGTAAGAATCAAGATCAATAACAACCAAATTAGAGGAATTAAGAGTGTGGAACTCTTCATTGTTCATTTAAGCCAAGAAATTCCCTAGATGGTGGAACTAAGGTTTTGTGAAAGTGAAGTATTTCAACTCAAGGTTTGTTCAATCACCATCCAAGGTATGTTTCATGACTTTATCAAGTTATTTAAGTGTTAGAAGACTAAGGAAAGCTTGAATTGTAGAAAGACATGGAAAATGGGTCTTAAAAGGGTGAATAGTGCCACTAGTGAATAATGATGGAATTAAATCATGGAAGTGAGGTGTTATAGTTATGAATATGCTAGAAATGCTGCTTTTATCATGAAATAAGTATTAAAAGTGCGGAAACACGATAATAAGCTATATGGATAAATATGGGGAAAATTGGAGGAAATTGGTGGAATGTGATGAGGGTATGTAAATGATGTTTGTTGATTGTGATATTGTGGTGAATGTTGGATGTTGATATATAACATGGGAAAAGTAGCATAAACAAAGGAAGTGCCGCCCAATTTTCTTTAGAAATAGCGACGCGTTCTTATAGTCCATCAACTAATGATAATTCGAATTCCCTTATGAAGGTAACGACGCGATATTGAAGAAGAGCAAGTGAATGATATTTAGCTAAGCAAACAAGTTATGTTAAGGCTTGTCCCTTTCCTTCAAAGGCATGACTCCAATGTTACGATTTCATGAATGCTTCCATAGCTTCCTCATTTTCCAAAGCTAAACGTTTATGATTCCTCTCTTGATAACCCGTGAATGTTTTCCAAAATGTTTGTGTCTTTCCAAAACGAAGGTTTATGATTTCGTAAGATTTTATGATCATAATGATGGACACGCTTTTGCAATGACGAATATGATGTCAAGACGAGAATATTTTCCTATTTGATTATGATGATGATGATTCCGGGTTTAAAGGTTCCAAGTTTATGTTTTCAATAACGATATAAGAATATCGAGCTATTTCTTGATTTCTAAATTTTATTCATGGATGACGACTATACTTCCCTTAAGATTTCCAAAAGTATACGAAGTGACTTCTTACAAGATGGTGACCCTACTTTCTGTTCTTTTTATATTAGATTTCGTTGATAGTCTCGCCTTATGATGATTTTCCCTTCAAGGCAAGACATGACGATCATGATTAATGCATAATATAATCGGAGGTGTTCGACCTTACGTCACTCCGATAGGAACACAACTCTCTTTGGGCTCTCATGCATGCTGCGTATATTATGTATGTAGATAGATATATATGATATGAATATGTTTTCAGGGGAAGTGGGGAAAGGTGAGGCGCTATAGACGCATAGCCACCTGTACAGCTGGCGTATCATGATTTCATCCCGGACGCGGGGTATATGGGTGATGGATCGGGCCGTACGTTCCTCGGCACTAACATACTATATTATTTATGGATCGGGCCGTACGTTCCTCGGCATATATATATATATATATATATATATATATATACATATATGATGATACATGGATCGGGCTGCACGTTCCGCAGCAATATATGATATGATGATGGATGTGAAGTAAGTCAGCATGTGCTATTTCTTCTATACGAGACAGTCACATACAGTTGATCCTTATTGATGTTTCCTTTATCTCATTGATGTATTTCCATTGTTATGCCTTACATACTCAGTACAATATTCGTACTGACGTTCGTTTTCTTTGGACGCTGTGTTCATGCCCACAGGTAGACAGAGAGGCGGCGCAGACCTATAGGAGCTATCAGCAGATTTACAGGAGCACTCCACTATTTTGGAGGTGCCAGTCGGGCTATGCTTTTGTATATATTTGTATATGTCTAGTTCTCCAGTAGAGGCTCGTAGATACGTAGTGTGGGTTATGGGGTCTCCCAAAGTTATATACATATACGTGCATATTATTTTGATAGCTTATGTTTATGAAAGCATTTATGTTTCAAGCGAAAGATGATTTCTTTATGATTTGAATATAAATTGATTAAAAGAGCATTAAATTAGTAGAATAAGTGATAGAGCGAGCGGTGCTCGGTGGTTAGCCCCGGGTACCCGTCGCGGCCCCTAGCTGGGTCGTGACAACTTGTGTGGGCCATGGACACTTGGAGAGTTAGTATGGGAACTTAAAAGATGACTTCTATGTCATCTTCTCTCATTCCATACTTAGCAAGAAAATCAAGAAGTTGAAGAACTTCAACACCAAACTTTCGGCCAAGCCAAGAGAAAACCAAATCCAATTTGAGCCATTCCAAAAATATTTCTTTGGTGCAAATCCACAAATTGAAGGTCCCTAAGTAACGTGGAACTTTTGTTGGAGCGATCAAGCCATCCGTTTAGTAGATCGCAAACCCTAGGCAAAGTGTGGAGTTGAAGAAGAAAGGTAAGATTTGGTCTTGTTTATGTGTTGTGAATGTTGTATGCATGTGTAGTATGCTAAAATGAATGAAAATCATGAGATAGGGTATGTTGGAAGTGGGTTGTGTGCTTGGTGTGTTAGCCGTATGAGGTGTGTGTATGTTGTGTGGTGTTGAGGTGATGAATTAATTCTATGTAACATGTTTGATTGTTGTAGGGTGAAGAAATAAATGACAACCATTTAAATGTGTATGTGGGTATGTGGCCGTGTGTAGCCTCCCATGTGTGGCAAAGGATAAATTAATATCCCTTAGTGTTTTAGTTGTTGTCGTTATGAATTCTAGTTTGGAAATGAGCGTTTAATGACTCAAGATTGATGTTGAAATTGTATGGGCTGGTTTGAGGGTTATTGTGCATTTGATGTAAGTTGTACATTTATGAGAATGCTATCGTTATAGTGTGGATTGTTGATACAAATCATGATTTGAAAATGAGGAGTGTGTTATAGTGAGGTTCTCGGGTTTGGGGACTGTTTTCGGGTAAATTGGAACAATTGTTGGGTTGTTGGAAATATTATGTAAATTGTTTAACATGTCCTTGAATATCGTTGGTAAGGGTTCGGGTTGGAAATTGAATGGATGAGCGATAATATGGCTTGAATGTAAGCCGTCGAATTGGATATTATGAATGTTGTCGAATGATGTGAAAGAAAGTTGTTAATGTTATATTATCCTTCGGATTGGTCATTGGGGTTGCTAGGTTGGTTATTGTTGTTGTTGTTGTTGTTGTTGTTGTTGTTGATTCTGGCCGAGTTAAATTCTCGGGGTTGGCCTATTTACAGGGGAAATGCTGCCCAAATTACTGTAGAATTAAGTGTTAGTTTGGAATAAATTGCCTAGTGCCGATGGCTAATGTGTAATACTCGTTGACGTATTTGTAGACCTTGGGGAGCCCGAGGCGTAAGTTGGATTAGCTTGAGTTGAGTTAGCTTGGAGTGCGTACGAGGTATGTAAAGCTCAGCCTTCTTTCTTTTGGCATGTCTTAGTTATAAATAGGCTATGTCACGAGCCTCGAGGAAATTCTAAATCCGCAATCCGAGTATGTTATGATCTCTATATATATTCCTTGGCATTCGTATGTTTGATGTGATGAAATATGAACCCTTATGTTTCGAAATAATTGATTTCCAATGTTGCACTAAAAGTTTTGTTTTAAAGAATTCCGTAACTATGAACGCCGTAACTTTCACAGAAAGGCTTGGATTGCTTCTATATGTTCGTAGGAGTTTGCATGGCGTATGATAAGTATGTTTTTCATAGGCGGGCCTGGCTCGGGTCGATACCCATCCGTGGGTCCCGCGACTTTCCTTTATGTAATTCGGAGGACTTTTGAAAGAATGTAGTATGACTATTATCTCGATTTTCAAAGTACTGTCATTTTACTTATAATTGAGTCCATGATAATGATTTTATGCATATGGTTACTCATGACTCTGCTCGTGCGTTCTGTTATATCTTTCGCCGGTTCCCGGGCCGGTTCTGTTGTCGTGCACACTTTGATATACTCCGGAGTTATGCTGTGCTTATGGTTCACCGAGCTACTCGCCAAAGAGGGTCGGGTTCCACTTATATATGATGTTATGGTGTGTATGGCATTATGCTGTGTTATGATGTGTGACGGGGATACGGAGATTTGAACCTTCTGGTGTTATGCTGTGTTATGGCACCATCGACGGGCGGGCGACCATATTCTCTGTGCCCTATGCATGACTTATATTTTGAGAGTAAACATTTTGATATTTTGGGTTTGCACTTATGTTCTGAACTTCTATTTCGTTTATGCCTCAGATTTGTTTTCTGTATCTTCTGCTTTGCATACTCAGTACATATTTCGTACTGACCCCCTTTCTTCGGGGGGCTGCGTTTCATGCCCGCAGGTGCAGACGCACAGTTTGGTGATCCAGCCGTTTAGGATACCCTCTACTGCTGTTTGGAGTGCTCCTCTTATTCCGGAGCCTACATTTTGGTATATATCTTTGTTCCTTGCATATGTATGTATTTGTTCAGGGGTACGGCGGGGCCCTGTCCCGCCATATGATTCGGTCTGTTTGTTTAGAGGTCTGTAGACGTATATGTAGGTTTTGTGGCTACTTCTGTACGAGTGTGTTTGTATGATCTCACTTGCCATGGAAGCCTTGTCGGCGTGCGTTTGTATATGTTTTGGGCTGTTGCGCCATTTGATAGCCTTGTCGGCTTCTGATATATATGTACATATATGGTTGTGTTTGAAATGTGTCTGAGACAGTTTGATATAATTTGAGGCAGCGTGTGATATTTGTACCCGTATACGCTATCTGTATGTGATTCGGATTTGATGAGTGTGTTCGGGTGCCCAGTTCGGGCACTAGTCACGGCCTACGGGGTTGGGTCGTGACAATATCATAATTGGTATCTAGGCCACATCAAATGTACATAAGCCGACAAGGCTACCAAAAGATGTACAAAATATAGGCCGACAAGGCCGGACATGTCTAACCATATACACGTGACTACAAGCCTCTAAGAAGAGTATAACATATCACATGAGCGGGACAGGACCCCGCTATGCCTATAATTATGTACACAAAAGAATAGGTACCCAAAAGCTATGGCTCCGAATGAAATGGAGCTCTGCTATGTAATCTCTGAGTAAGCAGCTATGGATCGAGCCTGTCTCCCTGTGCACCTGCGGCCATGACGCAGCATCCACAAACAAAAGGACGTCAGTACGAAGAATGTACTGAGTATGTAAAGCATGATCAATATCAATATAGAAGCATAGATTGAAACATAAGAAATAGCATCGAATGGGAGATGGCAATATCATCGTCATATGCACTTGCTTGCCTTTCTTAGGAACTTTCCATGCCTAATACGTGTTTGTGTACATACATCATTATCCGTCTTCATAATAGTACCCGTACCATATTTGTGCTCGTATTCGTAAACATGCCCTTATCCGTCTTCATAATAGTACCCGTATCATATTCGTATTCATATCATATACATAATCATGTCATATACATAGCATTGACATAGCATACCCAACCACGTAGGATCGGTGTTTCATACATAACCTTATATAACATACCCAACCATGTAGGTTCGGTGTTTCACGTACCCGACCATATATAGGCTCGGTGATCATACATACCTGGCCAACCAAGGCTCAGTGTTACACGTACTTGGCCCTACCAAGGCTCAGTGTTACACGTACCTGACCTGCCAAGGCTCAGTGTTGTCCATACCCAACTGAGGTGGTGTGCGCGCGTTACGTAAACATACATACATATACATCTAGACATATACTACCTGGCCATATAAGCTCGGTGTCTCATAGTAGCCATACTAGGGCATACATACATATAGCTCATAAGCATCTTTACTATTATCATTACTATCATCATCGTCATCGTTATCATCATTACTATCACCATTATAGTCGTCATCAATATCATCATTACTATTATACTCATTCGTCACACATATCTTTATAGGCTTACTGGTCATACGAGGAACTTTATATAATCGTGGCGTATCAAGAATCGTGAGCTTACTAGCTCGTAAGATCAATCATTTGAAAAATATTATAGTCTTATGGAAGATCTAGATATTTGGTCAAAGAACCATGCCTTATGAAAGAAGGGTTAGCCTTACATACCTTTTCCGTTCGACTATTTACCACTTGCACGTTCTCTTTCAACGGTTGCGTTTATACCTTCATTAAAGTCATACTATCGTTAGAATCGACAACTAGCACACATGGCTAAAGCTAGAGAAAATCGGACAGCATCTCCTTTATTTATAAACGACCCCTCCATATCGTAATTCAACTCCCAATCGTCAACAATATATTCACAATACCATAACAATGGCCATTAATCATTTACGTTAACCACATTATCTAGATTTCTCAATTCGCTCCCAATTCACCCATATTCATGGTCATATCACCCGACTTCGTCCATTCATATAAAATGCCCATTTTCATGATCTTAACATTATTTTTAACACATTCATATCACAACACAACAAGTATCATGGTTCAATTCAAACTATCTCTCAAAATGTCACTACTCATCATTCATGACCCATTTTTCTATACTCATCTAATGTCCAAGCAATTTAACTCTCACATTCCTTAAACAACATATATATACCATAAATCTTACCTTAGATGTGGTAGGAACGAGCCTTGGTCGAAATACTCCACTTGAGCAAAAACCCTAGTTTTCCTTCAATAAGATTTTCTTGACTTGAATGATCTTAATGGGTTTCCTTACACTTGATTCACTTGATTTGTGTCGTTGATGACTAATAATCCTTGAAATATTGTGGAATAAATGGAGAGAGATGTTTTAGAGAGAAGGGATGAAATGTGGAAATGAAATAATACACTTGGTCCCTTATTTAATAACCCAAAATCTGATCTTAAATGAATAGCACAGTGGTCGTAAACTTGGTTTACGGTTCGTATTCCAGTTTATGGACTGTCCTTCGTGGTCGTGTTTAATCATATTAGAACCAGAAACTCAGGCTGAGACGTGGTGATTTACGGACACAGTTTACGGGGCCGTAAACCACTTTATGGTCCGTATTTTGGGTCGTATTTAACCATTTGCTCATTTGGCAGAAAGTTGAAGTTTTGGAAGCCAAAATACGACATGGCAGTTTACGGGCCGTATACCACTTTACGGTCCGTATTTCATTTTACGTGCAACTGGCCAGAATGCAAACCTGCAACTTTTCACATTTCCAAAACCTATAATTAGTCTTTGTAGAGCATAACCTATCTCTTATTGCAATTGCCTTCGGAATCGTACTTAGGGTCGTCAAACGTCATTTCTTACTTATGGAAATATCGTATACTCGTACTCCTCACTAGATCATTCACTTGCGTACCAACGGAAGTGTTATATCCCGTATTTTTGTACATTCGGATATTTCAAGGTAATCACTATAAGTTAAGGGCAAGACTATTTTCCAAAGTTATTTTAATATACAAGTTGTTTATTAGTATGGAAATATTGAGAAAGGCTATGGGTAAAAAGGAAAATATTCAAGAAGGTTCTTGAAGGGGCCATGTTGGCCGTATGGCATATGTCCACATTTTTATTAAATGGGGCTAATTATAAATATATATATATATATATATATATATATATGGACCAAAGCTTACATAACAAGACAAGTAGTTATCTTTGTTTATTTTGAGAAAGTTCGAGAAAAAAGGAGAAGGGGACATGTGTCCACTTTGTATTGGTAGAAACCATATATATATATATATATATATATATATAGATAGATACAATTGATGACAAAATAAGGCATAGTCATCTTTTAACTCTAGAACCTTGGAGAAAAACAAAAGAAGAAGAAGAAAGAAAGAGAAGGGTATTCGGCCATGGCTCCAAAAATTGAGCCCATGGAAATTGATCAAGAAAAATTATTTTCTTCTAGTATTCCAACCAATTGGAATGTCCTCTTTAACATGGAGTGGTTGTTGGAGCAATAAAACCATCCATTTGTGCAAGTTCACAACCCTAGCGGAGCCAAGAAGTTAAGTGAAAAAGGTATGTATTCAATCTTCTTTTACATGTGTTATGGATGATTTATGCATGTTGTGGTATGTAGAAATGGATGAAATTACTCTAGTAGAGGCTCGTAGATACGTATGTTTGGGTTATATGATCTCACAAGGTCACTACTGTATATACGTAGATATGTGTACATTATCTTTTGATAGCCAAAGGGCTTATGTATATAAAAGTATTTATGTTCTTCAATGAAAATGATTTTCTTATGATTATGAGTTTACGAACGAAAAAAAAGGCTTAATGAGTATGATGAGTAGTAGAACGAGTGGTGTTCGGTGGTCAGCCCCGGGTTCCCGTCACGGCCCCTAGTTGGGTTGTGACAGAAGTGGTATCAGAGCAGTTCGTCCTAGGAAGTGTCTACGCGCCGTGTCTAGTAGAGTCTTGTTTATGGTGTGTTGCGCGCCACATCAATAAACAAGAGGCTACAGGGCATTTAGGAAAAATGACCATCCTTCTTCTTATGAGATCGTGCGATAGAGCCGTGTATAAGGTTTTATCCTCCCTAATAGTGTGTTGTGATTTCAGAATGCCGCCAAAGGGAAAAGTTACAGCCGCCCAGAACGGCAAGACTACGGCAAGGAGGCGGGTAGAAAGAGAGCCTCCGATGTATGTAGAAGAGGGCTGTTACATCCCGTATTTTTGAACGTCGGATTAATTGTAAGTTGAGGTGGGGCCCACACGTCAAGATTTTTTTTTGGGACATGTGACAAATTATATGAATCACATATGTGAAGTTAAACACAACTCAAGAAGGACCCTTGGGCCAAATCAAAGTGGAAGTCCTCCAAACGAATATTTTTAAGAAAACGTTTTCGGGTGACCTGACTTTCGGGGGAAAAAACGGTATTATAAGTTTCGAATTTGGACAGTACCAAGGAATAGAAGTTGTAGATAATTGAATTAGCTTTCCATCCATAGGTCGTGGGTTCCAAGGTGACGTCGATACAAGGAGATATGAACGTTTTAAGGTCGAAAGGTCAGTGGGCTAGGCCCAACTCGGGACCAACCGAGTTGGCCCAAAAAAATGAAAAGAAAAATTTGGGCCCAACTCAAAGGGGTGGCCGGCCAACAATGGCCCAAACCCATGGTCCTAATTAAATTTTCCATGTGCTAATAATATATAGTAGTCATTATCCTACAGAGGGTTCAAGAAAACAACATAAGGAGAAGACAAGAACAACAACTCAAGCCAATTTCGGGTTTGGCCATAGAAAAATCAACCCCCAAAATCTTGCCTCTAAAATTATTTTCTTGTTGAATTCCTACTAATTCAAGGTCCCTCTACAACTTGGTGTAGTTGTTTTGGAAGAAGGAGCACTTGGTTCCTCAATTTGATCATATATTCAAGTGAAGAAGATTAGGAAAAAGGGTAAGAATTCATCCCTTTTATTTGTGTTATGAAGTCTTGTTTGTGTTGTAGTATGTGGGACTGAGTTGATTGTATGGAAAAATGGATGATTTCAAAGTGGGTATGAAATATAGTGTATGTAGCCGTGTGTGTATATTGTTGTATATATGATATGAGTTGAATTTTATGTTGTATTCTAGTTGTGGTTATGATGGAAATTATATTGGGAATGAAAGTTGAATGAATTTTGGTTGAAGTTGGAATGTAGAAGATTATGTCACCTTAGAATAATTTTGTGATATTATGGAAATGAAGTTGTTAAGATGTAAATTATGATTATGGTTGATGAAATTGGAAGATGGAAATATGTTATGAATATGTAGGTTGAAGATTTGAAGTTTTGGGTGAATTATGTTTTGGTGGAAAGTTTGTATATTTTGTATATCTTGTGAATATTTCGTAGAAATGATATGAAATATTTCCAAATTATATTGTGATGATCTAGATTAATGATGAATGTGAAACCATTGAGATTAGTTTGGAAATTGAAGTTGAAATGAAGGTTATGACATTATGTTGAAAAGATAGCTAGTTAAGTTATATTGTGGTTATAGTGATTGTTGTTGTTGTTGATGTTGTTGTTGGGTTGTTGTTGATTGTTTTGGCCGAGTTAAATTCTCGGGGATGCTATGTGTATAGGGGAGATGCTGCCCAAATTTTTTGAAAAAAAGTGTTGACTTGAGATTTAAGCCTAAAGCCTTATGGTTAACATTTGGTAAATGTGACCATTTGCAGATTTTGGACGAAACGGGAAGTGAACTTGGAAAGGCGTAAAGTGCGTAAAAGGTATGTAAAGCTATCCCGATTCTTCTCTTGGCATGTCCTAGGTGTACTAGGATTGGATTTGAACTTCGGAAGACATTCTGCCCATTGGAATCCGCAATTGAAAATGCTCCTTTTTCGTTCAATAGAATTGAACCCTCTAAGCAGGCTTACTGAAAAATTATGCAAACTTCTCCAAACTGCCTAGAAAGTTATGGAATACCCCTAAGACCTCTGTAGGTGACCCCATAAGCTTAATATACGTAATTTGAGCCCGCCGCCTTGTTTGTCCCGAGGCGGGCCCACTATTTCCGATTTTACCCTAATGGTCCTTTGTAACTTGATTTCAAGCAATTTTTAAGGAAACGTCTTAACTACTTTTCCGACTACTAATGATACTTATTCTGGATAATATATCGAGTCTCTGTAAAGGTACGATATTTTGTATTACGTTTAGCTCCACTATTCCCGCTTTGCCCTCTTATTGTACTATTGCCTTATTTTCGAATAATATAAAATAAAATGTTTTAACTATCCTTTCAACTACTAAGGAAAATCGTTTGCTGACTCCCTCGAGTTTGGTAAGCTATTTTGGAATATGAAAAAGATTTCAGGAGGATTATTCTTCCGTAACTCATTATGACATATGACATACACTTGCTATGATTCCGTCCGACTTCATCGATTTGATTTGTCATTCGATATGCCTCATTGAGTCTCTGGAAATCTATGATATTTTTATTGCATTTAGTTTCTCACTACTCCATTCGTGGATGCCTCAATGTTTCCCATACTGAGCCTAGGCCAGGATATGTTGTCAAGCGTATTCCACTGCATTGTTCGCCGTGCCTCGATGTGAGGGGGCAGGTATATATGTACATGGGTTTTGGAGTATGTTGTGCCATGTACACACATTCTGATATGCTATGATCTGATATGTCCATCTGATATGATATGTTATGTTACGGGGTTATCCCCTACTCTGTTCCGTATGTATGGTGGCACCAGCGTCGGGGGGTGGCCACGTTCTGTTTGTCGAGCCCTTGACAGGGGCCGGATATGATATGCTGTATGTTTCTGAACACACTCCTCATGTTTTGAAAATATGCATTTGATACTTCAGATGTCACACTCACTTCTCTGTAAGTCCTGTTTCGGTTATGATCTTGTTCCGTATTGGGACCAGGTACGACATATGTTTTCAACAAATACTATTTATGCTTTATGATCAATATTTTGCTAATCTGGATATTCTGTCCATTTTCTGTACCTTCTGTTCTGATTATGACTTTGTTTACTACGTTCTGTGCTTTACATACTCAGTACATATTTCGTACTGACCCCCTTTCTTCGGGGGCTGCGTTTTCATGCCGCGCAGGTACAGAAGACAGATTTGCTGACCGCCTGCCTAGGACATCTATTCTGCTATATTGGGAGCGCTCTTTTGTTCAGAGCCTGTATATTGGTACAGTTTGCCGCTATTATATATATGTATGCTATTCAGGGGTATGACGGGGCCCTGTCCCGTCTTATGATTATGTTATGATCTGTAGAGGTCTGTAGACATACTTGTGTGGGTTCTGTATATGTTCGGGTATGATACGATCTATGACAGCCTCATCGGCCTCCATGTACTGTGTCGGTTCTTTTATGCTAATTACTAACGTCAAGTGACTTTTATATTTGAAATATTCTGTCATTTTGCTAATTTGGGTTATCGGGTACGTCTGGGTGTCCCGCACGGACACTAGTCGCGGCCTACGGAGTTGGGTCGTGACAAAAGTGGTATCTGAGCGGTTCGTCCTCGGAGTGTCTACAGACCGTGTCTAGTAGAGTCGTTTTTATCGGTGTGTTGTGCACCACATCTATAAACAGGAGGCTACAGGGCATTTAGGGTGTTACCTTTCTTTGAATCTTAGATCGTGCGATAGAGCCAGCTGTAGGAAATGAAGTCCTTTTTTTTACTAACCCTTGATTGCAGCTGGAGAACGGTATCGACGTAAGACAGCGATTGATGATATTGGTAGCTACACAGTACACAGGTAAGCAATGGTATGAAAGACGTATGCTGGGTAAGGTATTGAAGTACGATTGAAACATAAAGTTTAAAATCGTAAGGGAAAGTAAACAGGAAAGTGTAACAGGTGCAGTTTGAGTTGGGCATGTGAGGTAAGCCTCGGGATCTTTGTACTTTTATTTGAAATTGTTAGCCCCGTGTGGCTATGATGCGATATGATATGATATGTATATACGTATATGTGTTGGCCCTGTGAGGCATGGTTGGTATTTCCTGTGTACAGGTTTTGGGATAGTAAGAAATACAGAGGAACCTCTGCCCAAATTTTTCCAGAAATATAAACAGGAAAATAAGATATAAATTCTTAATATGTCTTGAAAGTCGATACCGATAGGGTAAATCTCTTATGTTGGGTTAAAAGTTTAAGACATACCCTCCATGTCATTCGTAAGAAGCGTTATCCTCATATGGAAAATTTTATCTCGAGAAAGCATATACGAGTAGCGAATTCACAATTTATTTGGAGGGACCAGAAATATGTTCTAACCCCATTTTGTTTTAGCATAGCCCATGTGAAGGGCAAAATATGCGGAAGGGCAAAAATGTCCGACGATCAAGTTTCCTCTAATTGAAAGAATACAAAGCGTATGACAAGCAGGCGGGAATTGAGTGGTTCGCTCACGACTCAAATATATATATATAAAAATATGGAGGTAGTTATGTGAATTAAGTACTAAAAGATTCCGCGAAGTTCGTCGGACTCTAGTTTTCTTTTGTTGGTGGTCGGAAGATGCCTTACAGTAACATTTTATCAGTTTTCCTCGACTGATTGGAGATGGAATTTGTGGAATAAAAACTCCAACTCGGGGGCCGTCTAGAATAATATATATATACATGGAGGTAAATATTGAGGACGTACAAGGGGCGACACGGTAACTATATAGTCAGAAAAGTAAAAGAATTCTCGCTAAGTCGGGGTGGGACCCGCTACGAGAACGTTTTGAAAAGTTGTTAAGACCCCGATTTGCCTTAAATTACGTGACAAAGGCTGTGCGGGGAAATCGATGTAATTATACCGATCTTAACGTGCCTAAATTCATTAAAGTTGTAAGGTTAAGCGTGCCAGGGCCAGAGCAATTCTGGGAAATGTACAAAAGTTTCGCAACATAGATATGAGAGACGAATAGGAAATTCGGGGTAACCTAAATGGAATTAGGATATGTGGAATGGCTAGAAATTTTATAGGGGTCACACGAGTTGAGACGAATTGGATTGTTAAAAAGAAAGAAAAAGCAGCGCAGCCCTGGAATTAGAGTAAATTCGAACAAGTGATTGAAGATGTATTGTAAAAGAAATGGCAGTGATATATATGCGTATGTGTAGGCCCCCCATTTATGATGATGTCGATTGATTGGTGAACCCTAATAGCCAGTGTTGTCATATACGAAAAACATTAACTGGAGAGAATGTACGAGAAAAGGGGAAAGGTGTGGTACCAATGTTACGAAATAGATTGATACTTATTTCGCTACCGGTTGAGATTGGAAGATCCAAATGTCAGGAGAAGTGAACCGTGAGAAACGTAATTAAGCGGAGCCTCTGAAAGAGTCGACGGGCAAAGCACGAAGTTAATTGCGAAAGCAAACTAAAATGGAATAGTACAGGTCGAAGAAAAACTTACGACATGAAATGATGAATTATGTGAATATCAAATAATTCGATTGTCGAGAAAATAGGACGACATATAAGGAATGGGTATGAAGAAAGTATGTGGTTACTATGAGATAAGCAACTACCCTAATTATATCACTTGAGTGCCAACTATCGAGTAAGATTGTGTACTATGTAATTATGATTCTGTTAAGGTTTCGTACGAAGATAATCAAGTTGTAGGTTAGAAGGAAAAGATTCGAATATGGTGTAAGTATAACCCCAAGGAGGGGGAGCGAATGAAAGTAAAATAAATTAAGCATGAACGAAAATAACTAACATACAGAAGATTGAAGCGATAAAGGAATGGTCTAGGCCTTCGACATCGACTGAAATATGTAGTTGTCTGGAAATGGTCAGATTATGGCCTATGTCCCTCGGCAGCTCAGACCGCACGAGGAAAGATTATTTCGCCCATGGTTTGGAATTAGCTATGGTGATTCATGCTATAAAGATATGGCGGTATTACTTACGTGGGGTGCGCGTTGATATTTATACGGATCCTAAGGGCTGCCAGTATACGTTTTAAGAAAAAGGGATCCGAATTCGCGGCAGAGAAGATGGTTCAATTATTGAAGGATTATGATGTTAATATTTTGTGCCACCCCAGAAAAGCTAAAGCTGTGACAGACACACTTAGTCGTGAGTCTACGGACGGCTTGACCGGCGTACATTCAGAAGTAAAGAATTGGTCTGTAAAACTCATTATTCAGCTAGCCTTAGAGTTCGTTTGGTCGGTTCTGAAGATATTGGAATTTTGTCCGAAGAAGTTACTGAATCATCGATCATGGGAAAGGTAAAACAGCGTCAGTTTGAGGATTCTATTCTAGTATCGTACAGAGATACAACCTTTGACAAGGAAAAGATCCAGCTCGAGGTTTTACCGGATGAGTATTGTTATACCGAGGAAGATTATGTGTGCCCGACATCGTAAGACCCGTTGACCAGTGCCCAAATTGTCAGCAAGTTAAAATTGGGTATCAGAAACCGGGTGGACTGTTTCAGGAAATGAAAATTCCGACTTAGAAGTGGGAAATAATTAGTATGGATCTCATTACGGGTTTGCCTCGCGCTCCACGGAAGTATGATTTCCATATGTGGTATAGTTGATAAACTGACAAAAATCAGCCCATTTTCTCCCCGTCAGAACCACTTATTCGGTTGGGGATTATGCCAGACTATATGTATTAAAGGAATAATGAGACTCCACGGAGCTCCTATATCTATTGTCATTGACAGAGATACTCAGTTTATGACTAATTTCTGGAGATTCGTTTCAGGAAGGATTAGGGGCTCAGGTAAGTCCAAGCACAGTATTCCATCCTCAGAGTAACGGACAGGCCGAGCACACTATACAAATGCTAGAAGATATGTTGCGAGCCTGTATTATTGATTTCGGAGGTAGCCGAGACGATCATCTGTCGTTGATCGAGTTTGCTTATAATAACCGCTACCATTCTAGCTTAATACGAGGCTTTGTATGACAAAAAAATGCAGGTCACCCATCGGCTAGTTTGATATTGGCGAAACAGAATTAATAGGCCCAGATATGATCCAATAGGCAGTTGATAAGGTGAAACTTATCTGAGAGAGACAATTAGCAGCTTAGGGTCGACAACAGTCATATTCTAATAAACGGCGTCGACCATTGGAATCCCAGGTTAGTGATTGGGTATTTTTGAAGTATCGCCTATGAAAGGCATAATGTGATTCGTTAAAAAGAGTAAGTTCAATCCGCGATATATCTGACCTTATCAGATTGTTCGAAGAATTGAGAATGTCGTTTACGGGCTAGACCTACCATTTGATTTGGAAGAAGTACATCCGGTATTTCACGTATCCATGCTCCGAAAATGTGTCGGCGATCCTCCTAGAATATTTCCAGCAAATAATATTCGGGTGACCGAGGAACTATCATACGAAGAGCAGCCTGTAGCCGTTCTGGATTGCCAAGTAAGAAAATTACGGAACAAAGATGTAGCTTCCGTTAAGGTGCTGTGGCAGAATAATAACAGGGAGGAGATGACCTGGGAAGATGAAGAAGAAATATCCTCAGTTGTTCGCTATCCCTCCAGGTAATTTAAAAGCATTGCTTAGTTATATTCATTAATGAATGTGTATTATGTGTGCTGACCATAAAGAGAAACTTCCCCGAAGTACTTACAGACCCTATAAGCCTAATCTAACATTCGACGACGAATGTTCTAAAGGGGGGGAGGATGTTACATCCCGTATTTTTGAACGTCGGATTAATTATAAGTTGAGGTGGGGCCCACACGTCAAGCTTTTTTTTTGGGACATGTGAAAAATTATATGAATCACATATGTGAAGTTAAACACAACTCAAGAAGGACCCTTGGGCCAAATCAAAGTGGAAGTCCTCCAAACGAATATTTTTAAGAAAACGTTTTCGGGTGACCTGACTTTGGGGGGAAAAACGGTATTATAAGTTTCGAATTTGGACAATACCAAGAAATAGAAGTTGTAGATAATTGAATTAGCTTTCCATCCATAGGTCGTGGGTTCCAAGGTGACGTCGATACAAGGAGATATGAACGTTTTAAGGTCGAAAGGTCAGTGGGCTAGGCCCAACTCGGGACCAACCGAGTTGGCCCAAAAAATGAAAAGAAAAGTTTGGGCCCAACTCAAAGGGGTGGCCGGCCAACAATGGCCCAAACCCATGGTCCTAATTAAATTTTCCATGTGCTAATAATATATAGTAGTCATTATCCTATAGAGGGTTCAAGAAAACAACATAAGGAGAAGACAAGAACAACAACTCAAGCCAATTTCGGGTTTGGCCAT
Source organism: Lycium barbarum (assembly GCF_019175385.1). Classification (NCBI taxonomy): domain Eukaryota; kingdom Viridiplantae; phylum Streptophyta; class Magnoliopsida; order Solanales; family Solanaceae; genus Lycium; species Lycium barbarum. Next base: position 77,391,704 of record NC_083343.1, read on the forward strand.
AGAAATATCAACCCCCAAAATCTTGCCTCTAAAATTATTTTCTTGTTGAATTCCTACTAATTCAAGGTCCCTCTACAACTTGGTGTAGTTGTTTTGGAAGAAGGAGCACTTGGTTCCTCAATTTGATCATATATTCAAGTGAAGAAGATTAGGAAAAAGGGTAAGAATTCATCCCTTTTATTTGTGTTATGAAGTCTTGTTTGTGTTGTAGTATGTGGGAATGAGTTGATTGTATGGAAAAATGGATGATTTCAAAGTGGGTATGAAATATAGTGTATGTAGCCGTGTGTGTATATTGTTGTATATATGATATGAGTTGAATTTTATGTTGTATTCTAGTTGTGGTTATGATGGAAATTATATTGGGAATGAAAGTTGAATGAATTTTGGTTGAAGTTGGAATGTAGAAGATTATGTCACCTTAGAATAATTTTGTGATATTATGGAAATGAAGTTGTTAAGATGTAAATTATGATTATGGTTGATGAAATTGGAAGATGGAAATATGTTATGAATATGTAGGTTGAAGATTTGAAGTTTTGGGTGAATTATGTTTTGGTGGAAAGTTTGTATATTTTGTATATCTTGTGAATATTTCGTAGAAATGATATGAAATATTTCCAAATTATATTGTGATGATCTAGATTAATGATGAATGTGAAACCATTGAGATTAGTTTGGAAATTGAAGTTGAAATGAAGGTTATGACATTATGTTGAAAAGATAGCTAGTTAAGTTATATTGTGGTTATAGTGATTGTTGTGGTTGTTGATGTTGTTGTTGGGTTGTTGTTGATTGTTTTGGCCGAGTTAAATTCTCGGGGATGCTATGTGTATAGGGGAGATGCTGCCCAAATTTTTTGAAAAAAAGTGTTGACTTGAGATTTAAGCCTAAAGCCTTATGGTTAACATTTGGTAAATGTGACCATTTGCAGATTTTGGACGAAACGGGAAGTGAACTTGGAAAGGCGTAAAGTGCGTAAAAGGTATGTAAAGCTATCCCGATTCTTCTCTTGGCATGTCCTAGGTGTACTAGGATTGGATTTGAACTTCGGAAGACATTCTGCCCATTGGAATCCGCAATTGAAAATGCTCCTTTTTCGTTCAATAGAATTGAACCCTCTAAGCAGGCTTACTGAAAAATTATGCAAACTTCTCCAAACTGCCTAGAAAGTTATGGAATACCCCTAAGTCCTCTGTAGGTGACCCCATAAGCTTAATATACGTAATTTGAGCCCGCCTCCTTGTTTGTCCCGAGGCGGGCCCACTATTTCCGATTTTACCCTAATGGTCCTTTGTAACTTGATTTCAAGCAATTTTTAAGGAAACGTCTTAACTACTTTTCCGACTACTAATGATACTTATTCTGGATACTATATCGAGTCTCTGTAAAGGTACGATATTTTGTATTACGTTTAGCTCCACTATTCCCGCTTTGCCCTCTTATTGTACTATTGCCTTATTTTCGAATAATATAAAATAAAATGTTTTAACTATCCTTTCAACTACTAAGGAAAATCGTTTGCTGACTCCCTCGAGTTTGGTAAGCTATTTTGGAATATGAAAAAGATTTCAGGAGGATTATTCTTCCGTAACTCATTATGACATATGACATACACTTGCTATGATTCCGTCCGACTTCATCGATTTGATTTGTCATTCGATATGCCTCATTGAGTCTCTGGAAATCTATGATATTTTTATTGCATTTAGTTTCTCACTACTCCATTCGTGGATGCCTCAATGTTTCCCACACTGAGCCCGGGCCTGGATATGTTGTCAAGCGTATTCCACTGCATTGTTCGCCGTGCCTCGATGTGAGGGGGCAGGTATATATGTACATGGGTTTTGGAGTATGCTGTGCCATGTACACACATTCTGATATGCTATGATCTGATATGGCCATCTGATATGATATGTTATGTTACGGGGTTATCCCCTACTTTGTTCCGTATGTATGGTGGCACCAGCGTCGGGGGGTGGCCACGTTCTGTTTGTCGAGCCCTTGACAGGGGCCGGATATGATATGCTGTATGTTTCTGAACACACTCCTCATGTTTTGAAAATATGCATTTGATACTTCAGATGTCACACTCACTTCTCTGTAAGTCCTGTTTCGGTTATGATCTTGTTCCGTATTGGGACCAGGTACGACATATGTTTTCAACAAATACTATTTATGCTTTATGATCAATATTTTGCTAATCTGGATATTCTGTCCATTTTTTGTACCTTCTGTTCTGATTATGACTTTGTTTACTATGTTCTGTGCTTTACATACTCAGTACATATTTCGTACTGACCCCCTTTCTTCGGGGGCTGCGTTTTCATGCCGCGCAGGTACAGAAGACAGATTTGCTGACCGCCTGCCTAGGACATCTATTCTGCTATATTGGGAGCGCTCTTTTGTTCAGAGCCTGTATATTGGTACAGTTTGCCGCTATTATATATATGTATGATATTCAGGGGTATGACGGGGCCCTGTCCCGTCTTATGATTATGTTATGATCTGTAGAGGTCTGTAGACATACTTGTGTGGGTTCTGTATATGTTCGGGTATGATACGATCTGTGACAGCCTCATCGGCCTCCATGTACTGTGTCAGTTCTTTTATGCTAATTACTAACGTCAAGTGACTTTTATATTTGAAATATTCTGTCATTTTGCTAATTTGGGTTATCGGGTACGTCTGGGTGTCCAGCACGGACACTAGTCGCGGCCTACGGAGTTGGGTCGTGACAAGGGCGAGTCACATAATGAAGCCCTGTCTAATACTTCCTCCGCCCCGCCTGATGTGGAAGAACAATGAGGAGCTCCAGCTCCAATTCCTCCCCCGGTTGCCTCGGGTCAACAAGTGACTGAGTCTATCCGCTTATTGACACAGCTAGTTGCCGCCCAGGCACAACTACAGGGTTCGGGTTCAAGTGACAGGCTGTTAGTACTAGAGCCCGCGATTTTATGACTTTAAATCCTCCGGAGTTCTTTGGGTCAAAGCCGGACGAAGACCTGCAAGAATTTATTGATGAGATGTTGCGGACATTGAAAATTATCCATGCCTCTGAGACTGAATCCGTGGAGTTAGCATCTTACAGACTTCGGGACGTGGTAGTCTTATGGTATAATAATTGGGTATTATCAAGAGGAGAGAATGTGCCTCCTCCGGTTTGGCAAGAATTTGTAGATGCCTTCATCCGCCACTACTTGCCACCTGAGGTCTGCCGAGCTAGAGCGGATAGGTTCTTAAATTTGAAACAAGGGAATATGAGTGCCCGGGAGTATAGCCTTCATTTCAATTCGTTGGCTAGATATGCCCCGGCTATGGTGGCCGATATGGGAGATAGAGTGCATAGGTTTGTGAGTGGCCTAGGGCCACATTTGTTCAAAGATTGCTTAACGGCCTCTTTGCAAGACGGGATGGATATTTCCCGAATACAGGCACATGCTCAAAATCTCGAAGAGCAACGACATCCACAAAGGGGCGAACATGATATGGATCAAGGGCCAAGTACGAGGGCCAGATCCATAGGTGCTGATAGCGACCATAGAAGGGGATCGAGGCAGACGTATTCTAGGCACTCAGGTCAGTTGGTGACTAGTATACCTCAACGAGTTGCAGACTAGGGGTCCGACTTCTCTAGTCATCCTGGACCGGATCAGAGTTTCGCCGAGTCGGGCTCTCGGTATAGGAGTGATTCAGGCCAGAGGAGATCATCTATACCACAATGAACCCAGTGCGGTAAGCCACATTGGGGACCATGCCGATTAGGCTCGGATGTTTGTTATGTTTGCGGCCAGTCGGGTCATATTATGAGAGAGTGCCCGTTTCGAGGCGGTAGGCACGCGGTTCAGCTCGCAGGATCAGCTGCTGGTTCTTCTTCGGTGCACCCTGGAGGGCAGACTACGCCGGTTCCGGCAGGGCGAGGTACAGGCAGAGGGGGAGCAACTACTTCAGGTGCCACTCAGCCCCGTATATATGCATTAGCTGAGCGACAGGATCCAGAGTCATTTCCCGATGCCGCCACAGGTATATCTGTATCTTTGAAAATGTGTGAAAGGAGAAATAAATATTTATCATCTTAAACAAGTATGAATTGAGAGGTTTTATTCTATGTAGCGACGGTAATCGGTAAAGTACGATATGTGGTATTAATAGTTTTTATACATATATCCTTGAGGATAGTATTGATCCACCACTGGTAATCTATATGAAATACCTTTAGAAATACTACCGATAAGACTTAAAGGGGATTGTGAGGACGATGCTACACAAGATTTAAGGAAGTAGGGTGTGAAGGGTAGAACCTCTAAGATAGCAGTTGCTAAAGAATAAAGAAAATATAGGGTCAGTTAGAAAAAAGTAAGGGACTGACATGCGCTACCGAACAAGTTAGTTATTGACGAAAGCTTCCTTATCGTGCAGACTGTATTGTCAATATATATATATGTTCTATGAAGATGTGAGTGTAAGGAAAATATCCGAGACATGCGTTATAGCACTTTAGAAGTTACCATTACAGGATTATTGAGTTAGTAGTACGAGGCTGCATAATCAATAAAGGACATGAGAGAGGTCCTTGAAGAATTTACTGTATGATGAAAAGGGAATGGGAAAGATGTAAGTTAAGAACCAAGATTGAAAAAGGTATGTACGTTTTCTTTTCATGATTTTGGATCGTGTGTGCCCATAGATATGTTGCTATTATGTTGTGGCCCTGTGAGGCAATGATATTATGGGTTGTTGTGACAGGGTGGTAGTACCATATTACAAGGGAAACTCTGGCGAAATTTTTGTAGAATCCCAAGTGTTTTAACATTCGAGGACGAATGTTCCAAAAGGGGGGAAGAGTGTTACACCTCGGAAATTTTTTTCGTGAGTCTACAATGAATAGATCAACGAAGGGTATGAGTGTGCGGTGTTTTACTAAGTAGGGAATGACGATTCATGAATTTTTGGAAATAAGAAGTTGTAGAAATTCATTTCAGTCTAGTGGTCGTAAAGCACAATACGACCTGTAAAGTGATTTACGGACCGTAAAGTGCGATCCTCCTCCAACACTCCGAGAAATTCAACTTTCTGTTAAATGTTGAAATGGTAAAACACGACCCAGAATACGAACCGTAAATCGAAATACGGCCCGTAAACCTCGATCGTAATCACCATAATGACAGCCAACCCTTCTGTTTTTGATATGCTTAAATACGGCCATGAAGGACGGACCGTAAACTAGTATACGGTCAGTATACTGTGGTTTACGACCACTGTACACCTCGACGACTGTTCATTAAAAATCAGATTTTGTGATTATTATAAGTGACTTTCTCATTCATTTTCATTCATATTTCATCTACAACCTTCAAGAACCCTCTAGAACTTATCCAAACATTTCACCCACAAGAGAAGCAAAGGAAAATCAAGATCAACAACACTAAAACGATGAAATCAAGAGTGTGAAACTCATCAAAGTTCATCTACACCAAGAAATTGCAAAGGAAGTGAAGTAGGGTTTTTGGCATAGAAGAGTATTGTTACTCAAGGCTCATTCCTACCACATCTAAGGTAAGTTTTATGACTTTCTCATGACGATTGAAGTATTTATACGATGAAACACCTGGATTATAGAAGAGTGTAGTAAATGGGTCATAAAATGTGAATAGTGCCATAGTTGAATGATAGTTGGATTGAATTATGAATGTTGATGAGTTGGGAGTATAAATATTTTATAAATGACGTGTAGACCATAAAATAGGTGTGATGTATGAGAAAATGAGATGATGAGCTAAAACCCGTAAATGTGGAGAAAAATGGTGGAATGTGGTAAATGTAGATAAATGACGATTATTGATACGATATTGTAAGTGTTGTTGTGAATGTTTGGTAGTTGAAATGAAACATCGGAAAAGTAGTAGAAACAAAGGAAATGCTGCCCAATTTTCCCTAGAAAATAGTCACGCGTTTTATAGTCGATTAACTAACGTTGATGCAAATTCTCTTGAAGGTAAAGACGCGAATATTGAAGAGGAACGATCAAGAGGTAGAATAGCTAAAGGAAAAGGTATGTAAGGCTTATATTTTCTTTCAAAAGGCATGAATCCTTCAAGTCTTATATAATCCTTCTACAAAACGAAGCCTATGAGCCCTTCAATATCTTGAATTTCATACGAATATGATGGTGATGATAATGAGCTAGAGTATAGCGATTCAAGAAATTATGGCATGATGTTCCTATAAGGCTAATGATGTTATCTTTGTTAACACTCGCTTTATGCTCTATTTCCTTCAAGGCGAGACACGATACTCATAAACGTTCATAATATAAGCAGGGGGGGCTCTCGACCTTACGTCACCCCGACATTGTTATAGATTGTTCACAAGCCTCAATGCATGTTCTATGACCAAATGTTTCGAGAAACTACGAGTCTATGTTCATAAAGGATTTCAAGTGAGATAAAGGTAAGAGATACGCTATAGGAATGATAATGGAAATGATTAGCTTAAGCCCAAAGGTTATGAAGACTATCATACGATGTTTATACGAGATTCATGCTACGAATATGATGTGATTTTCATAGATTGTCTTTAAATTTAAATGTGTGCATTAATGAAAGGTTACGATAAGCTTATAAGATGTATGTGATGATAATGATGAGATATATTGATCCTTGTATGATGCCTGTGATATGGTCGAGCCACTACGTGGCCGAATATGGAAGATATGTATGTGATATTGTCGAGCCACTGCGTGGCCGAATACGGATACTGTCGAGCCACCACGTGGCCGAATACGGATATTGTCGAGCCCTACGTGGCCGAATACGGATAGTGTTTTACGTGTATGAGAAGCTACGACACTACAATGATGAATTATATGACTTGATGATGTGTACGCTATGATGGTTCATGTACGACGATTATGTATATGTGATATATGTGTGAAATCTATTCATCCTTAAAGGCCGCATAGGTTTTGCCTTCACCTCATGACTTATGATTTTTCTATTATGTTTGTTTCATTCATGCCTTACATACTCAGTACAATATTCGTACGGACGTCCGTTTTCTTTGGACGCTGTGTTCATGCCCACAGGTAGACAGGGAGATGGCGCAGACCTTTAGAAGCTACCAGCAGATTTGCAGAAGCACTACATTATTCCGGAGGTGCTAATCGGGTTATACATTTGTGTATATATATATGTATAAGTCTTTTGGGCACGACGGGGTCTTGTCCTGTCCATATGTCTAGTACTCTAGTAGAGTCTCGTATTTTTGGATTTAATAAGTGTGGCGACGGTGATTAAGAATAATATTTGGAGTATGTATAAAGAGGCTATGGACTAGAGTTATACCACATTATTATGATAATGAGTATATGAAGTGTGTTAAAAGTGGTTCATGTTTAAGTAAACCATGATCAAGAAATTAATTATGATGGTTGCTCATTATACTAGGATGGTGGATATTTATTAATAATGAGATAAGGTCCAATTTGGGGGGTGGCTTAATATCAGCTACGTGCAAACATTTTAATCACAAGTTAAGAGATAATAATTGAGGGGGACAAACCCAAGTAGTGGATGAATGAGGTGGAGGCATATCCTTGTCCCTATATAAAATAAAGGATCTAATTCATTTGGATTTTATTTGAGTGGAAGACAACAAAACGTTTCAGTTAGGTAGTACTTCTAGGTCCATTTATTATTATAAAAAAAAGTTAGTTTTTGAGAGGAAAGGAAATTTGATCTTTTGCTAGGTGTCCAGCACCATAATCACATTTTTTTATTTGAAAATAAGGGGAAAATCAAGCAAAAGTTTTGCTTTAGCTTGACAAGGCAGAACACAAATATTTTGTTGCTCCATTGTGCAACGTTAGGTGTGGATTCATTGTGCAACGTTAGAGGTGGTTGGCTGAAATGAAGCTATGGTTATCTGGTCCAAATGGGACACAACGAAACATTTGTTTATTATGTCTATGTTGCGGATTGATATATTGTGCAAGAATTTCCAAGAATCATCAAAGGATTCTAAGTAAACCGGGCTTTCTTTGAAAAAAAGTAAGGCAGAAGAAGAGTATTTATTGACATATAAGGTATGAATTATCCTATACTAGATATATTTAAATTCGTCCAGGTCATAGTTAAATTATGAGACGGGAACTACGAAATTAATTGCGGGAAATCGGATAAATTGTTATTGTTATCATGTGGACTGTTTGGTGGTTGTTGTGAATTGTTTGGTGTGTTGGAATATCGTGGGATTGGCTGTAGTTGTTGTTGTTGTTGTGATTGTTGTTATACTATGTATATACGAAAATAAAGAAGTGTATATAAGTATCGATATAGGAATGTGTATTGGGCTGTTTTGAAGGTACTTTAAGAATGGATTTAATTTTAGTTAATATGAAATTATTGGTATTGTTGTGATAACCGGAGATAAATTAGAAGTTCGGGTTAGGAGAGTTATATAGAGGAAATGCTGCCCGATTTCTGTTAAGTTCTTAACTAAACGAAATACTAATCAAGGGGTATAAACTAAGGAGTGATTCCCATAAGTGGTTGGTTGTAGATTTCTAAGTGGGAAATCGTAGTTTATTAACAATAATGTTACTCTCATATAAATAGGCTAAAGGGGCGACGAAGCAAGCTTGGTTACGGTCGGTCTATAAGAGGTATGTAAAGTTAACCCTTCTTTCTTTTTGGCATGATCATTATTGTTACACCTCGGAAAATTTTTCGTTGATACGCAGGAGAACGAACTAGTGATGAATATGAGTGTATGATGTCCATGAGCAAGAAACGACGTTTGATGACCTTAGGCGAGATTTCGAAAGTATTCGATGTGAGACAAGGAAGTTGGCTAAGTTAAGATGAGATACAAGGTGAGCAATGCATGTGCATGGACGGGGGTGATTGAAATGAGAAGTCTAAGAAATATGGGAAGTTGCAGAATTACAACTGCCCAGTGGTCGTATATTGCAAAATATGGACCGTAAAGTGCAATACGGTCCGTAAACTGGCAGTCGTAAACTGCCATGCAAGGTTTCGACTTTCTGCCAGCCGAGGAAATGGTCAAATACGACCTGGTGGACGGACCGTAAAGTGATTTACGGCCCGTAAACCATGGTCGTAAACCACCATGAAGGCAGCCCAGCTTCTGGTTCTGGAAATGGCTAAATACGCCCATGGAGGACGAGCCCTATAGTGGAATACGGTCTGTAAACCTCCATGGACGACCATTGTTTACCCAACACAGATTTCACAAGTCATTAAATATGAGGATCAAGACTTGTCTTATTTCATTACAACATTACACCACTTCTCTCTAAAACTTCTCTCTACATTTATTATATGAGTTTTCAAGGATTATAAGCCATCATTAACATTAAGGCAAGTGAATCAAGTGTAAGCAAGCCATTAAATACCATTCAAGTCAAGAAATGCAAATGGAGAAAAACTAGGGTTTTGCTCAAAGAGGAGTATTATCAACCAAAGCTTGTTCCTACAACTTCTAAGGTAAGATTCATGATTTTTACATGATGTTTAAGGTATTGTAGAATTAAAGTACATTGATTGTAGAAAATATGGTCAACTAGGTCATGAATGATGAATAGTGACATTTTGAGAAATAGTTTGAATTGAGTTATGAATGTTGTTGTGTTGTGATATGAATGTGTTATAAATGGTATTATGATCATGAGCTAGACACTTAAGACGAATGGACGAAGTTGGGTGTTATGACCATGAATGTGGGTGAATTAGAGGCAAATTAAGGAAATCTAGACAATGTGGATAATGTGAATGACTAATGGCCATTGTTATGATATTAATGAAGGTATAAACGCTACCATTGGAAGGGAACGTGCAAGTGTAGAATAGTTCGACGGAAAGGTATGTAAGGCTAACCCTTCTTTCATAAGGCATGGTTCTTGGCCAAATTCCTAATTCCTCTATATGAGTATGTTGTCTTCACATGGTTGACATTCCGAGCTCACAAGCTCACGACCCTTGATATGTACTATGATTATACTATGTTCCTCGTATGACGAGTAAGTCTATAATGTAGATGTAACGATAATGATGAGGATAGTAATGATGATGAGAGTAAAATGAGATTAGAGATGCTTACGTGCTATGATATATGTATATGTATGCCTATGAAGGGCTATGATAAGACCCCGAGCTTATGATGCCGGGTAAGACTATATGTATATGACTATGTATAAAGTATGTATACGATTACGAAACGCTCGCACACCTCTGTAGATGGTACGGATAACCCTGACGCCTTGGTAGGGCCAGGTATGTATGATCTTTAGCCTTGGTTGGCCAAGTATTTATGACACACCGATCCTACGAGGTTGGGTATGCTATGTATATATTATGTATATGATACGACCAGGTATATAATATGAATATGAGTGTGATAAGACTTAATAAGGGCATGTATACGAATATGAACACAAGGTGGTATGGCTATTATTATAGGATACGAACGACGATGTATGCAAGTAAGCGACATGATGATGATGATATTACCGTCTCCCCTCCTATGCTATTTCATATGATATCTATTATACTTATATATTGATGTTGATCATGCTTTACATACTCAGTACATTATTCGTACTGACTTCCTTTTGTTTGTGGACACTGCGTCATGCCCGCAGGTGCACGGGGAGAAAGAATTGATCCATAGCTGCTTATTCAGAGATTGCATAGCAGAGCTCCATTTCTTTCGGAGCCGTAGCTTTTGGGTACTTATTCTTTTGTCTATATAATTATGGGCATAGCGGGGTCCTATCCCGCTCATACGGTATGTCATACTCTTAGAGTCTCGTAGTCATGTGTATGTGGGTAGAGATGTTCGGCCATGTCGGCCCATGTTTTGTATATCTTTTGTTAGCCACGTCGGCCTTGTACTTATGATGTGGCATAGGTGCCTATGATATGTTAAATGATGATGGTCGTCTAATGGGATCAATATGATTAACGATAAGAAAAGCACGAATTGACTTATGGTTCACCTAGATGTTATGTTATGTACGATAAGGGGGTGCTCGGGTGGGGTAGCACCGGGTGCTCGTCGCGGCCCCCTAGCCGGGTCGTGACAAAAGTGGTATCAGAGTCATTCAGTCCTAGGATGTGTCTACGAGCCGTGTCTAGTAGAGTCTTGGTTATGGGTGTGTTGCGCGCCACACTTATAAACGAGAAGTTGCGGACATTTTAGGAATATATGACCTTCTTTCTTCATAAGAATCGTGCGATAGAGCTATGATGTAAGAAATTCTTGTTCCTTAATCGTGTATTGTGTAATTCAGAAATGCCTAAAAAGGGAAAGGCTACGGCAGCCCAAAAGGGCAAGACGGTGACAGAAAAGCGAGCTGAAAGAGCACCGCCACCGGTAGTAGAGGAAGATGAGTCCCAGAGTGCGGCTCAATCTCAGTCTTCACAGACAGTGCCTATTACTAAGGAGCGTGAGGGAGCCTCAGCCCCAGATCCAACACCTCCAGCTCCTCCACCAAACTCTTCGGGTCAAGATGTCAAAAAGGCCATTAATTTGTTGACTCAGTTGGTTGTGGCCCAGACTCAGAGGCAGAGTTCAGGGCATGGTGACAGGGCTGTTAGTGCAAGGGCCCGTGACTTCTTTGCTTTGAAACCCCCGGAATTCTTGGGTCGAAAATGGATGAGGATCCCCAGGACTTTATTGATGGTATGCTAAGGACGCTCCGGTTGATACATGATTCAGACACTGAGTCGGTAGAGCTAGCGTCCTATAGATTGAGAGATATCTTGATCCAGATGTATACAGTATGGATGGCTTCGCGGGGAGTCAATGCACCTCCGCCGGTATGGCAAGAGTTTGTCGATGCGTTTCTCCGTCACTACATGCCTGCAGAAGTTTGGCGAGCTAGGGCCGATAAATTCTTGAATCTGAGGCAAGGTAGCATGAGTGCTACAGAGTACAGTCTCCGCTTCAATTCCTTGGCTAGGTATGCTTCGGCCATGGTAGCGGATATGGGCGATCGGGTGCACCGGTTTGTGAAAGGCCTAGGCCCACACTTGATGGATAAATGCTTAACTGCGTCCCTTCAGGATGGCATGGATATTGCACGCATTCAGGCACATGCTCAGGAATTAGAGGAACACCTACAGCAGCGGAGAAATGAACGTGAGCAAGATAAGGGACATAGCAAGAGAGATAGACCTTCAGGTTCGAGGAGCGAGTCCAGGGGTGGACACAGACAGTAGCTTCCCAGCCATTCAGGCTATTCTATGACCAGTCCACCTCCACGGTTTTCAGGCCAGGACCTTGATAGATCTGCTCGTTCAAGGCCGAGTCCGAGTTATACAGGACCTCAGTTCAGAGGTGATTTGGGCCAGTCAAGGCCACCCGTACCACCGGGTTCCCAGTGTGGGAAGATGCATTGGGGTCGATGCCGATTTGGTTCAGATGATTGCTATTCATGTGGTCGGCCAGGCCATATTATGCGTGATTGCCCCTCAGTACATGGTAGTGGTAGGACCCAGCCATCAGGGTCGGTAGCCGGATCTTCGGCATCTGTACGCCCTACGGGGCCAGGTTCAAATGCGCCAGCTGGCCATGGTAGAGACAGAGGGAGAGCTCCTAGTACTACCGGTTCTCAGCACCGTATTTATTCTTTGGCTGGACGCCAAGATCTTGAGTCGTCTCCTAACGTAGTCACAGGTATATTACCGGTATTCTCTCATGATGTATATGCTTTGATTGACCCGGGCTCCAAATTCTCTTATGTTACTCCATATATTGCGGGTCGGTTTATAGTCGAGCCGGAGTCTATCAAACCTTTTGAGGTGTCTACGCCCGTTGGTGAATCGGTGATAGCTAGCCGAGTGTATAGAGATTGTGTAGTCGTGATATGAGACCACTGTACTATAGCTAACTTGCATGAACTAAAGATGGTAGATTTTGATGTCATTATGGGCATGGATTGGTTGGCTTCTTGCTACGCCAATGTTGATTGTAGAATGAAAATGGTTCGCTTCCAGTTTCCGGGAGAACCAGTCTTAGAATGGAAACGAAATACGGCGTCACCAAAAGGTAGGTTTATTTCCTATCTAAAGGAAAGGAAGATGATCACGAAAGGGTGCATTTATCACCTAGTACGAGTTCAAGATGTAGAAGCTGAGTCGCCGACTCTTCAGTAAGTTCCGGTAGTGAACGAATTTCCGGATGTGTTCCCGGAAGAGCTTCCAAGCCTTCCTCCCGAGCGAGAGATCGATTTTGCGATTGATGTGTTGCCAGACACTAATCCCATATCTTTTCCTCCCTATAGGATGGAAACCGCAGAGTTGAAAGAGTTGAAAGAGCAATTAAAAGACTTGCTTGAAAAGGCTTCATTAGGCCTAGTTCATCCCCGTGGGGAGCACCCGTATTGTTCGTCCGGAAGAAGGATGGCTCCTTGAGAATGTGCATTGATTATCGGCAATTGAATAAAGTGACAATTAAGAACAAGTATCCCCTCCCGAGGATTGATGATTTATTTGATCAATTTCTAGGTGCCAAATGGTTTTCAAAGATTGATTTGAGGTCCGGGTATCACCAAGTAAGAGTTAGGGAGAAAGATATCCCTAAGACAGCTTTCAGAACAAGATATGGCCATTTCGAGTTCCGAGTAATGTCGTTTGGGCTAACTAATGCACCGACAGTGTTTATGGACTTAATGAACAATGTATTCAGGCCTTTTCTAGATCTATTCGTGATTGTATTCATCGATGATATCCTAGTGTATTCTAGATCCGAGGCAGAATATGCGGATCACTTGCGTATTGTCCTTGGAGTTCTTCGAACCCGAGAGTTATTCGCGAAGTTTTCCAAATGCGAGTTTTGGTTGAACTCATTCTCATTTCTGGGCCACATTGTTGCAGCTGACGGTATTCGAGTGGATAGCCAAAAGATTGAGGCAGTGAAGACTTGGCCAAGGCCCATGACCCCTACGGAGGTTCGTAGATTTTTGGGCTTAGCCGGTTATTACAGAAGATTTGTTGAGGGTTTCTCTTCTATTTCTGTACCGCTCACCAAGTTGACTCAGAAGTCAGCTAAGTTTCAATGGACAGATGCTTGCGAGCGTAGTTTCCAAGAGTTGAAAGACCGACTGACTTCAGCCCCAGTCTTGACACTTCCAGAGGGATTGGAAGGATATGTTATTTATTGGGATCGGGCTAGGTTGTGTATTGATGCAAAATGGTAAGGTGATTGCGTATGCTTCTAGACAATTACGGAAACATGAGCAGAATTATCCTACCCATGACTTAGAATTGGCCGCGGTGGTCTATGCTTTAAAGATATGGAGACATTACTTATACGGTGTCCACGTGGATATTTATACAGATCATAAGAGTCTCCAGTACATCTTCAAGCAGAAAGAGTTGAATTTGCGGCAACGACGATGGCTAGAGTTGCTAAAAGACTATGATGTTGAAATCCTGTACCCCCTCAAAAAGGAAAATGTTGTGGCTGATGCTCTTAGCCGTAGGTCGATGGGAAGTCTAAGTGATGTACGACCAGAAAAGAAAGAGATGGCCCGTGATCTTCAGCAGTTAGCTAGCCTAGGAGTCCGAGTGGTGGACTCAGGTACCAGCGGAGCTACTATTCAGAATTCAGCAGTTTCATCGTTAGTAGCGGAAGTAAAAGAGCGACAATATGAGGATCCCATGCTAATGCAGTACAGAGATACACTCCCTCAGAAGGAGGAGTCATCATTTGACATTTCGGAAGACGGAGTTCTCCGATGTCGAAGCAGGTTATGTGTTCCCGATGTGGCAGGTCTACGCCATCAGATTTTGAGAGAAACTCATTGTTCCCGTTACTCCGTTCACCCCGGAGTGACGAAAATGTATCATGATCTTAAGACTATATATTGGTGGAATGGGATAAAGAAAGACGTAGCGGAATTCGTAGCCCAGTGTCCTAATTGCCAACAAGTGAAGATAGAACACCAAAAGCCGGGTGGCTTATTGCAAGCTATAGAAATCCCAACTTGGAAGTGGGAAGTGATTAATATGGATTTCATTACAGGGTTACCCCGTTCTCGACGTAAATATGATTCTATATGGGTGATCATGGATAGGCTCACAAAGTCAGCGCATTTCTTACCGGTCAGAACGACCTATATGGCAGAAGATTATGCCAAGCTTTATCTTAAAGAGATAGTGAGACTCCATGGCGTTCCGGTATCTATTATCTCCGATAGAGGAACTCAATTTACAGCCAAGTTTTGGGGGTCTTTCCAAGAAGGTTTAGGGACCCAAGTGCGCCTAAGCACGACATTTCACCCCCACACCAATGGGCAAGCTGAACGTACTATTCAGACTCTTGAAGATATGTTACGGGCATGTATGATAGATTTTGGAGGAAATGGGGATGACCATTTGCCACTTATTGAGTTTGCTTACAATAACAGTTATCATTCTACAATCCAAATGGCGCCGTATGAGGCTCTATATGGGCGAAAGTGTAGATCCCCAATTGGGTGGTTTGAAACCGGAGAAGCTAAGTTGATAGGGCCAGACTTGGTCCAGCAAGCAATAGAGAAAGTCAAGCTCATACAAGATCGACTGTTGGCGGCTCAAAGTCGCCAGAATTCCTATGCGGATAATCGTCGAACGGACTTAGAGTTCCAAGTTAAGGATTGGGTATTCTTGAGAGTGTCACCAATGAAAGGCGTTATGACATTTGGAAAAAAGGGGAAGCTCAGTCCCCGGTATATCGGACCCTATGAGATTGTGCGCAAAATAGGCAAAGTGGCCTATGAGCTAGATCTACCTCCAGATTTGGAGTCAGTCCATCCAGTATTTCATGTCTCGATGCTTCGGAAGTGTGTTGGAGATCCTACGAGGATCGTCCAAGTGAATGATATTCAAGTGACAGAAAAGTTAACTTATGATGAAATACCCATTGCCATATTAGATAGGCAAGTACGGAGGCTTAGAAACAAAGAAGTGGCCTCAATTAAAGTTCTGTGGAGAAATAACAATCGAGAGGAAATGACATGGAAAGCTGAAGAGAATATGCGATCCAAATACCCACATTTATTTCGGCCCTTGGAAGAAGTCCAAGATGAGACGTCAAAATCATAAGGTATGCATGTTTTCCCTTTTATACATTCAGGTCGTGTGTGGCCAAATTTCTAGTGCTGTTGTATTATTGCCCTGTGAGGCATTGTTATTGTGGGTTGTTGTGACAGGGTGGTAGTGCCACATTACAGAGGAAACTCTGGCGAAATTTTTATAGAATTCCCCAAGCCTTTAACATTCGAGGACGAATGTTCCTAAGGGGGGTAGAATGTTACACCTCGGAAAATTTTCCGTTGGTACGCAAGAGAACGAACTAGTGATGAATATGAGTGCATGATGTCCATGAGCAAGAAACGACGTTTGATGACCTTAGGCAAGATTTCGAAAGTATCCGATGTGAGACGAGGAAGTTGGCTAAGTTAAGATGAGATACAAGGTGAGCAATGCATGTGCATGGACGGAGGTGATTGAAATGAGAAGTCTAACAAATATCGGAAGTTGCAGAATTGCAACTGCCCAGTGGTCGTATATTGCAAAATACGGACCGTAAAGTGCAATACGGTCCGTAAACTGGCAGTCGTAAACTGCCATGCAAGGCTTCGACTTTCTGCCAGCCGAGGAAATGGTTAAATACGACCTGGTGGACGGACCGTAAAGTGATTTACGACCCGTAAACCATGGCCGTAAACCACCATGAAGGCAGCCCAGCTTCTCGTTCTGGAAATGGCTAAATACGCCCATGGAGGATGAGCCGTATAGTGGAATACGGTCCGTAAACCTCCATGGACGACCACTGTTCACCCAGCACAGATTTCACAAGTCATTAAATATGAGGATCAAGACTTGTCTTATTTCATTACAACATTACACCACTTCTCTCTAAAACTTCTCTCTACATTTATTATATGCGTTTTCAAGGATTATAAGCCATCAATAACATTAAGACAAGTGAATCAAGTGTAAGCAAGCCATTAAATACCATTCAAGTCAAGAAATGCAAACGGAGAAAAACTAGGATTTTGCTCAAAGAGGAGTATTATCAACCAAAGCTTGTTCCTACAACTTCTAAGGTAAGATTCATGATTTTTATATGATGTTTAAGGTATTGGAGAATTAAAGTACATGTATTGTAGAAAATATGGTCAACTAGGTCATGAATGATGAATAGTGACATTTTGAGAAATAGTTTGAATTGAGTTATGAATGTTGTTGTGTTGTGATATGAATGTGTTATAAATGGTATTAAGATCATGAACTAGACACTTTAGATGAATGGACGAAGTTGGATGTTATGACCATGAATGTGGGTGAATTAGAGCCAAATTGAGGAAATCTAGACAATGTGGATAATGTGAATGACTAATGGCCATTGTTATGATATTAATGAAGGTATAAACACTAGCATTGGAAGGGAACGTGCAAATGTAGAATAGTTCGACGGAAAGGTATGTAAGGCTAACCCTTCTTTCATAAGGCATGGTTCTTGGCCAAATTCCTAATTCCTCTATATGAGTATGTTGTCTTCACATGGTTGACATTCCGAGCTCATAAGCTCACGACCCTTGATATGTACTATAATTATACTATGTTCCTCGTATGACGAGTAAGTCTATAATGTAGATGTAACGATAATGATGAGGATAGTAATGATGATGAGAGTAAAATGAGACTAGAGATGCTTACGAGCTATGATATATGTATATGTATGCCTATGAAGGGCTATGATAAGACCCCGAGCTTATGATGCCGGGTAAGACTATATGTATATGACTATGTATAAAGTATGTATACGATTACGAAACGCGCGCACACTTCTGCAGATGGAACAGATAACCCTGACGCCTTTGTCACGACCCAGCTAGGGGCCACGATGGGTACCCGGAGCTAGTTACCGAGCACCGCTCATTCTACTGCTTATCTTGCTCATTTAATACTCTTTTATCAATTTTACATACCAATTGTAGGAAAATCATATTTAATCAAAATATAAATACTTTATATACATTGGCCCCTTGGCCATCAAAATAATACACATACATATGAAAACATGTTGTGAGACCATCTAACCCACACTGCGTATCTACGAGCCTCTACTAACATAATGAATACATGGACGGAACAAGACTCCGTTATGCCCAAAATATGCATATATGAATGTACATCAAAAGAATAGTCATAAGCACCTCCGAACGATGGAGTGCTATCTATCAGCTGACAGCTACTGAGGACCTGGGCCAAGCTCTCCTCCCTGTCTACCTGTGGGCATGAACACAGCGTCCGAAGAAAGGACGTCAGTACGAATATTGTACCGAGTATGAGAGGCATACATAATGAAAGGAAACATCAGTAATATGGGAATAACATCAACATGAGACATATGGATCTGCCTGATAATCATAAATGAAGTAATGCATGCTATCTTACTTATACTCATCATCATAACATGTATGCATCATATGCAACCTGCCCGTCCATGTCGGAACGGTGTGATAATCAAAAATATTAGCCCGCGTCCAGGCCTCCCGCGTCCGGGGTACCATCTCATGCCGCCCACTAGTGGTGTCTGCCCACGCCCGTAGGTCGTGGTGTATCCATATCGCCGCCTGCCGAAGCGGTGCCTGCCCGGCCAACTAGGCCCAGTGTGAAATGCTCATGACATGCCCAATATAAATGCTCATAGTAATATGCTTATCATAAAATAATTATCTTATCACAATACGTATATAAGACTCATGATCAACTTTACTCTATCGGGGTGACGTAAGGTCGTGATCCCCCGATTACATTATGAAACCATCATGGACATTCTGCCCCACCTTGAAAGGACTAGTACATAAGGTGAGTGTAGGCAAGGAATAACATCATCATCATTCTAGTGTCATCATATCGTATAACTCATCTCATATAGACATTCATAAGCATAAGCTTTTAACTTCTTAGAATGCAAGAACTTATGAAAGGAATAGGGATTCAAGTTAAAGGATTCAGGCCATTAGAAAGAAGGACTAGCCTCACATTCCTTGGTCGTTTAGCTAAGATATCACTCACTTGTTCTCCATCGATATCACGTCGTTACCTTCATAAGAGAATTCGTATCAACATTAGTGAGCTAACTATAAGAACGCGTCGCTAATTCTAGGAGAAGTCGGACAACGCTTCCTTCGCTCATACTACTTTTCTCGCGTTCTATATCAACTCCCAATATTGATAATATTATTCGCAATATCATGATCCACAATCGTCATTTACGTACATTTGGCAAAATCCACCATTTTCCTCCAATTTTCCTTTATTTCTACTTCTAGCTCATCCTTGCGTTTTCATGCATTTAATGCTTGTTTCATGATAAAAACATCATTTATAACGTATTTGTATTCACAACACTTCAATAATCATAGTTCAATTCCACTATCATTCATTTATGTCACTATTCACTCAATAATGACCCATTTCTTTGTTCTTCTGCATTTCAAGTGTCTAAGCTTTTCAATACTTCAAACTACATGGAATAATCATAAAACATACCTTGGATGATGGTTGAACAATCCTTAAGTTGAAATGCTTCACTTAGCCAAAACCCTACTCCCACCTTCTTGGGAATTTCTTCACTTAGATGACCCTTTATTGAGTTTTTACCCTTGATTCCATGAAATTAGTGTTGTTGGTCTTGATATTCCCTTTAATTCTCTAGAATGTCTCTTGAATTGTTGGATGAATAATGAAGTAATATGAAGCCTAAGTCCCTTTTTAAAATCACAAAATCTGATCTGTAATGAAGATTTGTCGGGGTGAACAGTGGTCGTAAACCACCATATACGGACCGTATTTTAATTTACGGTCCGTCCACTGTGGTCGTTTTTAAGTATTCCAAAAACAGAAAGTTTGGCTGGGGATTATGGCGATTTACGACTGAGGTTTACGGTCCGTAAACCAGTTTACGGGCCGTCCTCCAAGTCGTGTTTAACCATTTCAAAGACAAAAAGTTTTGGCTGATGGACATGGTAGTTTACGACCTGGTTTACGGTGTAAACCAGTTTACGGGCCGTAAACTGGGTCGTATTTGACCATATTCAACATTTACAGAAGGTTGAGATTTTTGACAAGCTGGAGGAAGACTGCACTATACGGTCCGTAAATCACTTTACGGGTCGTATAGTGCCATATACGACCACTGTGCTTAAAATTTTTTCGCGGCTTTCTTATTTCCAAAAATTCATAATTAGCCATTCCCGACTTAATAAAACATCATTCATTCAAACTCTTCATCATTCCACTCATCATACAAGTACGGAGAAATTTCCAAGGTGTAACATTCTTCCCCCCTTTTGGAACATTCGTCCTCGAATGTTCGACACTCGGGGATTCTGGAAAATTTTTGCCAGAGTTTCCTTTGTAATTTGGATACTACCTTTCCATTACAACAACCCAAAATATCTTCGCCTCACAGGGCTATATCATAATATCAACACATTTATGGCCACACACGACCAAAAACATAAAATTAAAACATACATACCTTACACCATCGACGTCTCATCTTGAATCTCTTCTGGGGATTGGAACAAATGGGGCTACATGGATTTCATCTTCTCCTCCGCTTCCCAAGTCATTTCTTCTCAATTATTGTTCCGCCATAGAACTTTGACTGAAGCAACCTCTTTATTCCGAAGCCTTCGTACTTGTCTATCCAAAATGGCAATGGGCATCTCCTCGTATGTTAGCTCCTCTGTTACTTGCACATCATCAATCGGGACTATTCTTGTTGGGTCTCCAATACACTTGCGGAGCATCGAAACATGGAATACTGGATGCACGGATTCGAGCTCTGAAGGCAAGTCCAACTCGTAGGCTACTCGACCCACCTTGCGAATGATTTGGTAGGGTCCGATATATCTGGGACTTAGCTTTCCTTTCTTGCCAAATCTCATCACTCCCTTCATCGGCGATACCTTCAGGAACACCCAATCGCCCACCTAAAATTCCAAATCGCGTCGGCGATTATCTGTATAAGACTTTTGGCGACTTTGAGCTGTTAACAGTCGGTCTCGAATCACTTTAACCTTTTCAACTGCTTGTTGGATCAAGTCGGGGCTTATCAATTGTACTTCTCCGGTTTCAAACCATCCAATTGGAGATCTGCATTTTCTTCCATATAAGGCTTCATACGGGGCCATTTGAATGCTGGAATGATAACTGTTATTATAGGCAAATTCAATAAGAGACAAATGCTCATCCCAATTACCGCCAAAGTCCAATACACATGCCCGTAGCATATCCTCTAAGGTCTGAATAGTGTGCCCAGCTTGTCCTTCAGTCTGTGGATGGAACGCTGTGCTGAGCTTAACTTGGGTACCTAGACCTTCTTGGAAGGACTTCTAGAACTTGGCTGTGAACTGTGCCCCTCTGTCTGTGATAATGGCCAAAGGAATATCGTGAAGTCGTACAATCTCCTTGAGATACAATTTAGCATAATCCTCCGCTGAATATGTGGTTCTAACGGTGAGAAAATGAGCTGCTTTCGTGAGTCTATCCACGATCACCCATATAGAATCATACTTCCTTCGCGTACGGGGTAATCCTACCACAAAATCCATGTTAATCTCTTCCCATTTCCACATAGGAATTTCCATTGCTTGCAATAACCCTCCTGGCTTTTGATGCTCGGCCTTCACTTGCTGGCAATTCGGACACTGTGCTACAAATTCTGCTATGTCTCGCTTCATGCCATTCCACCAGTATACCAATTTGAGATCGTGGTACATCTTGGTTGCACCTGGATGAATAGAATACCGGGAATAATGTGCTTCCTCTAAAATCCGTTGGCGTAAGTTTGCCACATTCGGTACACATAGCCGGCCTCGATATCTAAGAACCCCTTCTATGGAAACTTCGAATGGAGACTCTTCCTTTTCTTGAGATAGATCTTGATAGTGGCTTAACTGAGGATCTTCATATTGCCGTTCCTTCACTTCTAGATTCAATGATGAAACTGTGGGGTCATTGACGCTAATACCTGCATCTCCTGAATTAATGGGCCGTACGCCGAGACTTGCTAATCGATAGACTTCAAGAACCATTTCTCGCTTTTCCGGAGGAACTCCACATAAACTACCCATCGATCGGCGGCTAAGGGCATCTGCTACTACATTCGCCTTCCCTGGATGATATAGAATGTTCACATCATAATCCTTCAGTAATTCTAACCATCTCCTTTGCCGCAGGTTTAACTCCTTCTGTTTGAAAATATATTGAAGGCTTTTGTGATCCATATAGATGTCCACATGCACACCATATAAGTAGTGTCTCCATATTTTCAATGCATGAATGACCGCAGCTAGCTCAAGATCATGAGTGGGGTAATTCTGTTCATGTTTTCGCAACTGTCTCGAAGCATATGCAATAACTTTCCCATTCTGCATCAATACACATCCTAATCCCACACCGGAGGCGTCACAATACACTACATAGCCATCTGATCCTTCTGGAAGTGTTAGCACCAGCGCTGAGGTCAACCTGTTTTTCAAGTCTTGGAAGCTACGCTCACAGGCATCACTCCACTGGAATTTAGCCGACTTCTGGGTTAACTTTGTCAATGGGGCTGAAATAGATGAGAAGCCCTCTACAAATCTTCTATAGTATCCTGCTAACCCAAGGAAACTACGAACTTCTGTAGGCGTCGTAGGTCTTGGCCAAGTCTTCACACCTTCTATTTTCTGAGTGTCAACTCGAACACCATCATCTGAAATAACATGACCCAGGAATGCAACAGAATTAAGCCAAAACTCGCACTTCGAAAACTTTGCATACAGTTCTCGATCTCGAAGAACGCCAAGAACAATTCTTAGATGATCTGCATGATCTGATTCTGTGCGAGAGTACACCAGAATATCGTCGATGAACACTATCACAAAAAGGTCTAAGAACGGCCTGAACACATTATTCATTAAATTCATGAACACCGCCGGGGAATTTGTCAACCCAAACGACATTACTCGAAACTCGTAGTGACCATATCTTGTCCTGAAGGCGGTCTTGGGAATATCTGCTTCCCTAATTCTCACCTGATGATAACCCGATCTCAGATCTATCTTGGAGAACCATTTAGCACCTTGCAATTGATCGAACAAGTCGTCAATTCTAGGAAGAGAGTATTTATTCTTTATTGTCACCTTGTTCAACTGCCTGTAGTCGATGCACATTCGTAGAGATCCGTCTTTCTTCCTTACGAACAGGACTGGTGCTCCCCATGGCGAGGAACTAGGCCTTATAAACCCCTTCTCAAGTAAATCTTTTAGCTGTGCTTTTAGCTACTTCAATTCTGCTGGAGCCATTCGATAAGGAGGAATAGAAATAGGCTCGGTGTCTGGTAATACATCAATAGCAAAGTCGATCTCCCTTTCTGGAGGAAGGCCTGGTAACTCGTCGGGAAACACATCTGGGAATTCATTCACTACCGGGACAGGCTGGAAAGTTGGCACTTCCGCTTCCGTGTCATGAACCTGAACTAGATGACAAACATAACCCTTGGCTATCATCTTTCTCGCCTTAAGGTAGGAAATAAACCGACCCTTTGGGGAAACTGTATTACCCTTCCACTCGAGTATGGGCTCTCCCAGAAATTGGAATCGAACTACCTTTGTCCGGCAACAAACATTAGCATAGCACGATGCCAACCAGTCCATACCTATAATTACGTCAAAATCTATCATCTCAAGTTCAATCAAATCCGATGTCGTCTGGCGATCACATATAATGACTACACAATCCTTATATACTTGCCTCGCTATTACAGGATCACCAACCGGAGTGAATACCTCGAAAGGTTTAATCGGCTCGGGTCTCACCCCAACACAATCAGCGATATACGGAGTAATATATGAGAAGGTAGAACCTGGATCAATCAGAGCATATACATCACGGGAAAATATAGTCAAGGTACCTGTGACAACATCTGGGGAAGACTCAAGATCCTGTCGCCCAGCTAAAGCATACACACGGGGCTGAACAGCACATGAAGTAGATGCTCCCCCTCTACCTCTGCCCCTACCTGCTGTAGTCTGAGGAGTCTGTGCTGTCGGGCGTGCTGAAGAAGAACCCGCTACTGAACCTGTAGGCTGAGTCCCAGCTCTATCTCTCGCTGAGGGGCAATCTCTCATCATGTGACCAACTTGCCCGCATGCATAACAAGCATCCGAACCCTGACGACACTGTCCGGAATGTAGTTTGCCACACTGGCTACACCGCGGTACTGGAGGTCTCCTCTGGCTAAAGTCTCCCCTAGACTGCGAATCTGAGGCCCTCGAACTCTGCACCTGGCCTGACTGAGTAGAACGATCAACCCTCCTATCTGAGAATCTAGGAGGTGCACTAGTCACTAACTGACCTGAGTGCCTAGAATATGTCTGTCTCGGTCCCCTTCGGTACTCACTACTCTCCCTCATAGATCTAGCCCTCTTACCTTGTCTTCTGTCACCCTCACGATCACTTCTCTGCTGTCGTTGTCGTTCCTCGAGGTTCTGAGCATGGGCCTGTATCCGGGAAATATCCATCTCGTCTTGCAAAGAGGCTGTCAGACAATCTCTGAACAAGTGTGGTCCTAAACCACTCACAAATCTATAGCCTTGGTCTCCCATGTCAGCCACCATAGTCGGAGCATACCGGGCCAATGAGTTAAATTGCATACTATACTCTCGGGCACTCATGCTTCCTTGTTTCAAATTCAAGAACCTGTCCGCTCGAGCTCGGCGGACTTTAGGTGGCAAGTAGTGACGAATAAAGGCATCTACAAACTCTTGCCACACGGGAGGTGGTTCGTTCTCCCCTCTTGTTGTCACCCAATTCTTATACCATAGTACCGCCACGTCGCGAAGTCTATATGAGGCCAACTCTACAGATTCAGTCTCAGAAGCATGCATAAGTGTTAGCGTCCTCAGCATCTCATCAATAAAACCTTGAGGGTCCTCATCCGGCCTCAACCCGTAAAATTCTGGAGGATTTAGAGTAAGGAAATCACGGGCTCTTGTACTAGCCGAACAATCACTTGGGCCCACATTCTGTCGTTGTGCCTGAAAGGCAACCAACTGCGTCAATAAATGTATAGCCTCGGACACTTGTTGACCCGAAGCACCCGGTGGAGGAATCGGAGCTGAGGCTCCTCCCTGCTCTTCTACATTGGGCACGGCCTCACTTTGCGATTCACTTTCCTCTACCCCCGCCGGAGGCTCCCTCTCTGCCCGCTTCTTCGTCGTAGCTTTGCCCTTCTGGGCAGCTGTAGCTTTTCCTTTCGGCGGCATTTTTCTGAAACCATAACACACTTTTGGGGATGATATAATCCTAGACATGGATCTATCACACGATTCATGAGAAGAAGGATGGTCATTTTCCTAAATGCCTGTAGTCTCTTGTTTATTAGCGTGGCGCGCAACACACCATAAACAAGACTCTACTAAACACAGCTCGTAGACACTTCCTAGGGCGAACTGCTCTGATACCACTTCTGTCACGACCCAGCTAGGGGCCACGACGGGTACCCGGAGCTAGTTACCGAGCACCGCTCATTCTACTGCTTATCTTGCTCATTTAATACTCTTTTATCAATTTGACATACCAATTGTAGGAAAATCATATTTAATCAAAATATAAATACTTTATATACATTGGCCCCTTGGCCATCAAAATAATACACATACATACGAAAACATTTTGTGAGACCATCTAACCCACACTGCATATCTACGAGCCTCTACTAACATAATGAATACATGGACGGAACAAGACTCCGTCATGCCCAAAATATGCATATATGAATGTACATCAAAAGAATAGTCATAAGCACCTCCGAACGATGGAGTGCTAGCTATTAGCTGACAGCTACTGAGGACCTGGACCAAGCTCTCCTCCCTGTCTACCTGTGGGCATGAACACAGCGTCCGAAGAAAGGACGTCAGTACGAATATTGTACCGAGTAGTGAGCAACCATATACAGACTAAATCATCATCAGAGACTCAAACAGAATAAGTAGAATGAATTAACACTATCAATGGCGACAGTCATATCAAGTATCCCTCGAATGTCATTATGGATTATAGCAAAAGGAACTTCAGAAATCATAGACACTTATCAAAACTATATGAAATAGCTTATGGAAATCAAGAACATAATCATCCTAGTGTTTCTAAGAATAGGAACTTCTTTGGGATCATATATAAGTCGTTTGTTTGCTTCACAAAGATCATGCCAAAAAGAAGAAAGGATAACTTTACATACCTGTTATAGGTTAACCGTAATCAAGATCACTTTGTCGCCCCCTATAGCCTATTCGATATGACAGTAACGCTATCGTTAGGAAACTATACTTTCTAGCTTATAAATCTGCAACCAATTACCTATAGGAATCATTCTTCAATTCATACTTTCTTGATTAGGATTTTTATTAGTTAAGAACTTAACGGAAATCGGGCAGCATTTCCCCTATATGACTCGCCTAACCCGAACTTTCAATTAACCTCCTGTTATCACAGCAATACCAACAACGACAGTAATAGAAATATTCATATAAATCCTTACAATCCAGCCCATAAACAACTCAAACAATCCAATAACCTGTCTTAACCCTTTTCCAATCCAAATCATTAACATTTAAGATCATACGCCAAACAGATCAACATACGCTTTATATACGATACGTTATACACTTCCTTCATCCAAATTTAGGAGCCATATCAACGACAACATGACAACAACATATGAACATAAACCACACTTTTAATCTTTTCAACTCAACAATTCCATATAACAACTACAACTCCTAATAACAACGAATTCATGCAATTTCTTACTTCCAATTTCATCTAATCCAATTTTAATCCCTTCATTACCACACCATTAATACAATTACACCATAAAATGAGAAAATCTTACCTTAATTTAATCGGAGGAAATTCTACACTTATTTGCTCTGATTTAACTATTTTTTCTTCCGCAATTTAATACCCAATGTTGCTATCACCTCCTTGAACTTGAAAATCACCTTGGAACTTAATCAAAACAAGCAAAATTGATTTTTTCTCATCAACCATGGCTGGTCGAGAGCTTGGCAGCAATGGCAATGTCCCTTTTTTTTCTTTCTAGCTTTCTAATTGCAAAATTAAAGTGAATTGCCTAATTAGTCATCAACTTAAGTATATATATATATATATATATATATATATATATATATGGTACCTCCCCCTTGGACACGTGTTTCCCCCTATGACTCACCAATTTTGGTTTCTTGATTTTTTTTAATTAACTACGGGTGGGGCCCACTCCAAACATACTTAACTTAATTAATCTTAATTAATCACTAATCCCTACTTAATAATTTAATTATGGTTAATTAGTCCCTAATTTCCAATAATATTTCTATACCAATTGAAATTTATATACAAATCGTGCACTAATTAAAATCGAGAATTAAAGGCACTTATTTCATATCCCAAAATAATCCCGTCCTTAACTTATGTCGATTTTACGAATAATTCGACGTATAAAAATACGGGGTATAACAGTTAAGAACATGATAGAAACATTAGATGAGAACGAATGTAAAGTTGTATTGTGATCATGATTATGGATGACCTCGAGAGGAAATTGTGGGGATTGGATAATGATGAATTTTATAAAAGATATTGATGATGATATTATGAATGTTGTTATTGACGTTGGGAGTTGATATGTGATATGGATAAAGTAGTATAAATAAAGGAGATGCTGCTCAAATTTCTCTAGCTTAGTTCCAACACGTTTATGTTATCAATTATCTAATTTGAGCATGAACTCTCTTGTAGGTAGAAACGCGAACAACGAAGTAGAATGATCAAACGATAGAATAGCTAAATGAAAGAGGTATGTAAGGCTAGCCCCTTCTTTCTAAGGCATGAATCGTATGATATGGAATTTTCTTCTTCTTCATGAATTTCCTAAATCCCGAAAATTATGAGTCAATGTTAGTAAAGAGCTTCATATGAGTCAATGTGACAGTCAGTTATAGATCGCTCTTCACTCGATGTCTCCGTATTTCATTGGTATATCATTATTGTTTATGCCTTACATACTCAGTACAATATTCGTACTGACATCCATTTTCTTTGGACGTTGTGTTCGTGCCCACAGGTAGATAGGGAGACGGTGCACATCCATAGGAGCCATCAGCAGATTTACAGGCGCACTCCATTATTCCGGAGGTGCTGTTTGGCTTATTATTTTGTGTACATATACATATTTTAGGCATGACGGGGTCTTGTCCCGTCCATATGTCTAGTACTCTAGTAGAGGCTCGTATATACGCATGTGTGGATAGTATGGTCTCACGATGTTACTATTCTATCTATATTATTATTTTGATAGCTGAATGACTTATGTATATGAAAGTAATTACGTTTCCAAATGAAGAATGATTTTTCTATGATTGAGTATAATGTTAATGAATGTACGTTTAATGAGTATGATGAGTAATAAAATGAGTGGTGCTCGGTGGTTAGCCCCGGGTACTCGTTATGGCCCCTAGTCGGGTCGTGACAATACATTTCATAATCATCTCTAGGTGGACCACAAAGATAGCTCATGGGTATTCTGATCTGTAAGGGCATATGTCGCAAGATAACGACACATTTCTATATAATCATCAACAATTATGCCCATCATCACAACTCGACAAGGCTGCTAAAATATTATACAACAATATGAACTAATAAGGTTAGGGACATCTAGCTACATACATTTGTCTACGTGCCTCTTTATAGAATACAGGAATCCGTAAAGACGGGGCAGGACTCTGCCATGCCCAAGTATATACACATAGAGTAATACTAATAGACTGTGGCTCTGAAGCAATTGGAACATTCCTGAAACTCTGCTGATTAAGCTCCTAAAGGATCATATCCATTTCCCTACATCTCTGTGGGCATGAACTCAGCGTCCACAAGAAAGTACATCAGTACGAGCAATGTACTAATTATATAAGGCATGAATAGTGACATGATAAAAGTAGGAAGAATAGTGTTACACCGCGAAAACTTTTCCGTTCATGCACATTGAATGGACTAACGAAGGGCATGACGCATACGATGTTTTGATAAGTAAGAAACAATATTTGACGATTCTAAATGAGATTTCATAGACATTTGAGGTAGGAGATGAAAGTTGTTAAGGAAAGCGAGGTATATGTTGTGCGTCGGGCAAGAATTACAAGTATCGAATTAATGATGGCTTAATGATATTTTGGACAAGAGTTATAATGTCCATTAGATTGGTAATGAAGTGTTAAACAAGTGTCAAGGAGGTTCCATAAGGATTGGAGATCAAATGAAACGACGAGGACAACTCCGGAAAAGCTGTGAGTTACATGACCACTTACACGGACCGTGGAATTTTATACGAACCGTATAAGGGTCCGTATAACCCAACAGGAAGAATGCCTTCCATGGTGGTGAACCATGGACACTTATACGGACCGTACAATGTTATACGGACCGTATAAGTAGTCCGTATAATACCCGACGGACTGATCAGTTTGCAAGTATAAATATATGTTCCCACTTTTATTTTCTCATTCTTTCCACTTCTTCATCACTCTCTAGAGTTATAGAGGGTTATAAATATTTCATCAACACAAATTCAAGACAAATCAAAGGTTCATATCATAAATCCAAGAGAATCAAGTGCAAGAAACTCACTAGGGTTCATCAAGAAAAGAAATCTCTTTGTAAGTGGAACTAGGGTTTTGCTCAAGTGAAGTGTTTCCACCTCAAGATCATTCTCATACTATCAAAGGTAAGTTTTATGATCATTCCATGTTGTTTAAAGTATTGGGGGGTTGAAAGACTTGGATTATGGAAGAAGATGGAAAATGGGTTACGAAATATGAGATTAGTGGCAATTGTGAGTAGTAGATTAATATGAATCATGATTCCTGATATATTGTGATTGTAATTACGTTATGAATGATGTTAAGAGCATGAGATAAATATTAGGCGAGAATGAATGTAATGTTGTATTATGGTCATGATTATGAATGACCTTGAGAGGAAATTGTGGGGATTTGGTAATGATGAATTTGACGAAAGTTATTGATGGCGATATTATGAATGTTATTATTGACATTTGGTAGTTGATATATGATATGGAGAAAGTAGTAGAAACAAAGGAAATGCCGCCCAATTTTATCTAGCTTTAGTAAGCACATTCATATAATCAATTAGCTAATGTTAATGCGAATTCTTTTGAAGGTAGAAACGTGAGCATTGAAGGAGAACAATTAAGCGATTGAATTGTTAAACGAAAGAGGTATGTAAGGCTAGTCCCTTCTTTCTAAGGCATGATTCCTATATGAATCCTCCTATATTTCCATGATTTTCCTACGTATCGGAAATTATGAGTCTACGACTATAAAGAGCTTCATACAAGATAAAGAAAAGAGATATGTTACGAGCATGGTAATAATGATGATAAGTTTAAGCCTAGAGATTCTAAGACAAGATATAATGCCTATGAAGTCGATGATCCTATTTACGATCCTTTGATGTTGTTCATGGTGTACACTCACCTTAAAAATGGTAGTTCCTTCAAGGTGAGATATAATGCATATGATCACTCCATAATGTAATTGGGGGTTCTCGACCTTATATCACCCCGATATTGTTGTAGATTGTCTATAAGCTCTAACGCGTGTCCTACGACCAATGCTCTGAAGGATTACGAGTCTATGTTCATAGAGGATTTCACATGAGATAAAGGTACGAGATATGCCACAGATACGATAATGGCAATGATGAGCCTAAGTTTAGAGATTATAAAGCCGATCATACGATATTTTTATGAAGTGCATGCTACGAATATGATATGATTTTCATAGATTGTGTTTAAAATTAAATGCATGCTCAACGGAAAGTTATGATAAGCGTGCGAGATGTATGTTTAATGATAATGTTAAGTTTATGTTCACTACATGACCAGTACATGATAATGATAATGATGACGATGATAATGGTGATGACGCTAAAGATGTTTATGGGCTTTTATGCATATGTGCCTATGTATGGCTATTATGAAACCCCGAGCTTATATGGCCGGGTAGAATACATATATATATATATATATATATATATATATATATATATATATATATATATATATATATATATATATATATATATATATATATAAATATATATAATGTGCGCGCACCACTGCAGTTGGGTACGGATACCACTGAGCCTTAGTAGGGCCAGGTACGAATACCACTGAGCCTTGGTAGGGCTAGGTACGGACAACACTAAGCCTTGGTAGGGCCAGGTACCCATAACACCAAGCTTTATTGTAGCTGGGTATGTAAGACACCGAACCTATATGGTCGGGTATGATACTACTATGTATTCAAATGTATGATAAGCCCGAAGGACATGTATGTGATATTGTCAAGCCACTACGTGGCCGAATACGGATAATGTTTAATGTGTATGCGCAGGTATGGTAATAAGATACATATATATGATACGATGATGTATGCGCTATGATGATACATGTACTATGATTATATATATGATATAGGCATGAAAGGTATCCGCCCTTAAATGTTACGCAGGTTATATCAACATCTTATGTCTTATGACTTCTCTATTATGTTCATTTCATTCATGCCTTACATACTCAGTACGATATTCGTACTGACGTCCATTTTCTTTGGACGCTGTGTTCATGCCCACAGGTAGACAGGGAGGCGACCCAAATTTATATAAGCCGATAAGCAGACTTTTGAGAGCACTCCGTTATTCTGGAGGTGCCATTGATTTAATGTTTAGTGTACATATATGGTTTGGGTACGACGAGGTCCTGTCCCGTCCATATGTCTAGTATTCTGGTAGAGGCTCGTAGATACGTATGTGTGGGTAGCATGGTCTCACGATGTTATTATTGTATGTATATTATTTTGATAGCCGAAGGGCTTATGTATGTAAAGGTAATTATGTTTCCAAATGAAAAATGGTTTTCCTATGATTATGAGCTTAGTGAATGAACACTTGATAAGTATGATGAGCAATAGAATGGACGGTGCTCGGTGGTTAGCCCCGGGTACCCGTCATGGCCCCTAGTCTGGTCGTGACAAAAGTGATATCAGAGCAGTTCAATCCTAGGAAGTGTCTACGAGCCGTGTCTAGTAGAGTCTTGTTTATGGTGTGTTGCGCGCCACATCTACAAACAAGAGGCTACATGGCATTTAGGATGGTTACTCTTCTTTTATCTCTAAGATCGTGCGATAGTGCTAAGCCATAGGAAATGAGATTCCTTATACTAACCCCTGGTTGCAGCAGAAGAACGGTATTGACCGAAGAAAGTGATTGATGATGTTGAAGTTATAGAGGTAAGTCACTTCGTTGAGACTACGTTATAAAGGTACGTATTCATATGTTAATGGATTGGTTGTCATAGAGGTAAGTCAGTGTTCATATGATAGTGGAATTGCTTAAATGTATCTCTTAATGATAAATTTAGTCGTAAGTTTGTGAATTAAGCAAATTGAATAAATTAATACAAAGGTAAGCGATGATACGAACGATGTGTATCGAGTAAAGTAAGAATATTAAGGTATGATTGAGATGTAAAGCTGAAGAACAAAAGGGGAAAGTAAGTGGGAAGGTGTAACAGGGCAGATCGCTAAAGGATCAGGTACATCTCGAAATGTGATATATGAGGTAAGTTTTGACATCTTTGTGCTTTTACTTGAAAGTGGGAGCCCTGTGTGGCTAAGATATGTCGTGCATATATATTGGCCCTGTGAGGCGTTGTTGGTATTTGCTGCGTGCAGGTTTTGGGATAGTAGGAAATATAAAGGAAACTCTGTCGAAATTTTCCTAGAATTTAAAGGAGATAGGATGTAAGCTAGTAACATGTCCTAATGAGAAAAGATGTTGTGCAAAAAGTAATGGCAGGACGAGATCAAGTTAGGAGTATCATTGACGATTACAAGAGACGAGCTAAATGTTGTTGAATTGACAATAACGGTGAGTGAAGATAGACAAGTCTATTAGCAAATATAGTAATAACATGACTGAGATAGGGGTACGAAGTACGAAGGGGTATAACGAATGAAGATACCTCGATAAGATGACTTATATGGTAAGTGTGATAGGGCTGATTAGAAAGAGTAACAGGTTGAGTATGCTTACTTCGCAAGGTTTATTTTATTTTACGAGCGGGATTGCGAACGAGGTAAAGAAGTGGCACTCTATAGCGTTGATTATGATCAAGATATAATGAGAGCGTGGCAAGAACTTTAATACAATGTAAGTAAAGCATAGTGAGGAAATGACTCAAGATGTGACCTATTCTATATAAATAAAGAATGAGTGCAAGTGTGAAACCTGCAAGCGAGCCATGGGGCAGTAGATATGAAAGCTTATAAGACCTTGTTAGAAAAATCCAGCGTAGAGGTTTCGCTGTAACAGAAATGATAGCAAGCAAACTTGAAAAAGAAATCAAAGAAATGTTATATGGAAAAGTAGTAGTAGTTTGTGATTTGTATAATCGAGATCGTGAGTGATATCTTTAGCTGGATGTAAAAGACCAAGACTACTGGAAGATGAACAACGAAATAGAATGATTGTTAGGAGAAGAATTAGCATAATAAGGATGAGAGAGGATTATCAGAATGAACAAAATAAGTTTTGGAAGCGAAGAACGGATTGTAAAGAGGTAATATATTCTAAAGGACAAAGTGGTATTGAGTTGAGAATAGGATTCCTTGTGCGAGGAATAAAGGATTGATTATAAAAAGGGAGGTAATAAAATAAATTGAGGAGGAAAGAATGTAATGAAATAAGTACAGATATAGAGAGAAAAGGAAATATACGACGTACGCGTGCTTGAGAAGTAATCGTGTTATGATTAAAGGAAGATGCATCTCCTACGAATATCTTATACCATGTCAGAACGAGTAAAGCATATGAAGTAATTAGTTGAAAAGAAAAAGGTGGCCATGAGTTATGAGTTTACCGTATGATGATAAATCAATAGAGTAAGGCTATCATCAACGACAAATAAAATATGATTATGATTGGTTTTGAAACCAATGTTGAGTGCAACACAAGAGTAAAAGAGTATGAGGCATAAGGGTATTAGTTGTGCATGAGACTTAGGCCCTGGAAAATAAAGGTGACGTTGCAAGTGAACTTTGAGCACCGAAGAAGAGGGCAAGTGACATAATATGGATGATATGGATAACTAGACATACTACTATTGTGAGCATCCCTATGGGGTCAAAAGTTGTTAATTGGAGCGGATTTAGACATTGACTCATAATTACTAGACGAGCTAAGTAAAATACATTCTTATTCGGATTGCTATGTCGGTTGTATTACTTGATTACAAAGCTGCAAGATAAGTATGTTAAGACTTCACACATGAATTATCGTAGCTATAAATTATGAAAAACCGCATGAATAAGATGTAGTATAGTAAGGGATATATGAATTCAAGATTTGAAAAGTGAGGCAACGGATTTGAGAATGGTACAAGTAAAACCCTTAAAGGGGGGAAGCGAGTAAAAAGAATACGAGTGTAGAGATTGAAACAAGGGACCCTGAGATGTGACAGATATAGACGCTAAACCAAAGAGTGGGAGTCGCACAGAAATGAGTCGAATGACTAGTAAATAAGTGAACAAGAATTGAGCGAGCATCTGAGACTGTACTGCAAACCATTCGCGAAGATCTTGAACCACGTGACATTGAGAGCAAATAACTCAAGAGATATTGTAAAAGATAGCGATGCTATATTAGAATAGAGGTAAAGGCACTAACCGTAGAGTCATTGTTAATGATATTATGATTTATAAGCGACAATTAAGAAAGAGACCTAAGGTTTTCTATAGTAGAACATAAGATATGATAATCAAGGGAAAAATAAAGGAAGGAAGAGAGCATGACGAGATAAGTTACTACATATAGACAAAAGAGTTTTGGTACGAATGACACCGAACCTTATCGTGGCCGGATATGCAAAAACCACTGAACCTTCAAGGTTGGGTATGCTATGGATATGAATATGGACACTAATATGTATACGGATGTGGATACTTGTATATGTATAGATATGTATGTACACGAATCACGCAAGAACGACTATGTAACTTGCAAGTATTTATACGTCGCCAATGAAACCAAGTGGGTACTCAAAAAGAGGAGTAAGAGGTGAACAAGGATGGTGTGGTCATGATACTCTAGGTCAGTTAAAGGAAAATATATGGCGAAATATTTGTAGAATCCCGAATAGCTTAACATTCGAGGACGAATGTTCCCAAGGGGGGAAGAATATTACACCTCGGAAAATTTTCCGTTCATGCACAGTGAATAGACTGTCGAAGGGCATGACGTATACGACGTTTTGATAAGTAAGAAATAATATTTGATGATTCTAAATGAGATTTCAAAGACATTTAAGGTAGGAGATGAAAGTTGTTAAGGAAAGCGAGGTATATGTTGTGTGTCGGGCAAATATTACGAGTATCGAATTAATGATGGCTTAATGATATTTTGAAAAAAAAAGTTATAATGTCCCTTAGATTGGTAATGAAGTGTTAAACAAGTGTCAAGGAGGTTCCATAAGGATTGGAGATCAAACGAAACGACGAGGACAACTCCGGAAAAGCTGTGAGTTACACGACCACCTTACACGGACCGTGGAATTTTATACGGACCGTATAAGGGTCTGTATAACCCAACAGGAAGAATGCCTTCCATGGTGGTGAACCACGGGCACTTATACGGACCGTACAATGTTATACGGACTGTATAAGTGGTCCGTATAATGCCCGACGAACTGATTAATTTGCAAGTATAAATACATGTTCCCACTTTTATTTGCTCATTCTTTCCACTTCTTCATCTCTCTCAAGAGTTCTAGAGGGTTCTAAATATTTCATCAACACAAATTCAAGACAAATCAAAGGTTCATATCATAAATCCAAGAGAAACAAGTGCAAAAAACTCACTAGGGTTCATCCAAGTCAAGAAATCTCTTTGGAAGTGGAACTAGGGTTTTGCTCAAGTGAAGTGTTTCCACAAAAATCTCATTCTCATACTATCAAAGGTAAGTTTTATGATCTTTCCATGTTGTTTAAAGTATTTGGGGGTTGAAAGACTTGGATTATGGAAGAAGATGGAAAATGGGTTACGAAATATGAGATTAGTGGCAATTGTGAGTAGTATATTAATATGAATCATGATTCTTGATATATTGTGATTGTAATTAAGTTATGAATGATGTTATGAGCATGAGAGAAATATTAGGTGAGAATGAATGTAATGTTGTATTAGGGTCATGATTATGAATAACCTTGAGAGGAAATTGTGAGGATTTGGTAATGATGAATTTGACGAAAATTATTGATGGCGATATTATGAATGTTATTATTGACATTTAGGAGTTGATATATGATATGGAGAAAGTAGTAGAAACAAAGGAAATGCCGCCCAATTTTCTCTAGCTTTAGTAAGCACATTCATATAATCAATTAGCTAATGTTAATGCGAATTCTATTGAAGGTAGAAACGTGAGCATTGAAGGAGAACAATCAAGAGATGGAATTGTTAAACGAAAGAGGTATGTAAGGCCAGTCCCTTCTTTCTAAGGCATGATTCCTATGGTATGAATCCTCCTATCTTTCCATTATTTTCCTACGTATCGAAAATTATGAGTCTACGACCATAAAGAGCTTCATACAAGATAAAGAAAAGAGATATGGTACGAGCATGGTAATAATGATAATAAGTTTAAACCTAGAGATTCTAAAACAAGATATGATGCCTATGAAGTGGATGATCCTATTTACGATCCATTGATGTTTTTCATGGTGTACACTCACCTTAAAAATGTTAGTTCCTTCAATGTGAGATATAATGCATATGATCACTCCATAATGCAATTGGGGGTTCTCGACCTCATGTCACCCCGATATTGTTATAGATTGTCTATAAGCTCTAACGGGTGTCCTATGACCAATGCTCCAAAGGATTACGAGTCTATGTTCACAGAGGATTTCACATGAGATAAAGGTACGAGATATGCCATAGATTGTCACGACCCAGCTAGGGGCCGCGGCGGGTACCCGAGGCTAACCACCAAGCACCGCTCGTACCATCACTTCTTAGACTCATTCAACAATCATTTATCGATTTCATGCTCATTTTACAAAGAAACTGCTTTTCATTACAAACATAATGCTTTTATACAATAACATATATCAATATATTTACACAATGTCCACGTCGTGAAACCACATAACCCACATTGAGTATCTACGAGCCTCTATTGGATTACACATACAACTGTACACAAAAGATTCATCATAATCACCTCCGGAACAAGGGAGTGCTTTCAGTCTGCTAACGGATCTAAGAGTCTGGAGCAAGATCTCCTCCCTGTCTACCTGTGGGCATGAACACAACGTCAAAAGAAAACGGACGTCAGTACGAACATTGTACTGAGTATGTAAGACAGGAATGAAATGAACAATGTCATAGAAGCATCATGAATCAGAAGAAAAGATATAACCTGCTTGAGTGTTATAAGCAATATACTTTTTACATATATCATATTTTACATCATCATAGTATATGTTTTGTGATATCCCATATATCATCACATTCATCATTACATACATCATCACATACTTCATCACGTACATCGTCACATCGTACTCCGCATCATTACCCGCGTCCGGGTAATCCTCATATGCCGCCCACTAGTGGTGATCATTCCCGGCCTTCTAGGCTCAGTGTAAACATAGCAGCCCGCATAGCGGTGACATGCCCGGCCATATAGGCGGTGGAATCATACGCAGCCCGCATTCGCGGTGACATGCCCGACCAAATAGGCACGGTGGAATCTTATCATCACAAAATCAATCATAACACATCACTATTACACATCTCATAACATAGCATCATCTTATCATTTCTTGGTATCTTATACATATCATCATCGTATTACAAAATAGCATTGTTAATCATCTTATAGACATATCATATATTAGCATTAAGAGCATACGTTAAGCTTTAAGGGCAACCACACTATGTCGGGGTGACGTAAGGTCGTAAACCCCCATTATATTATGAACGTTTATGAGTATCGTGCCTCGCCTTGAAGGAAATAGAGCATGAGGCGAGTGTTAAAAAAGATAACATCATTAGCCTTATAGGAACATCATTCCACCATTTCTTGAATCGCTATACTCTAGCTCATTATCATCACCACCATATTTATATGTAATTCAATATATCGAAGGACTCATAGGCTTCATTTTGTAGAAGGATTATATAAGACTTGAAGGATTCATGCCGTTTGAAAGAAAAGATAAGCCTCACATACCTTTGTCGTTTAACTATGCTATCGTTTGCTTGATTTCCTTTGATGTCACGTCTCTACCTTCAAGAGAGAATTCGTACCATCGTTAGTCAATCGACAAGAAGAACGCGCTACTATTTCTAGGAAAAATTGTGCAGCATTTCCTTTGTTTCCACTACTTTTCCCATGTTTCATTTCAACTACCAAACATTCACAACAACACTCACAATATCGTATCAACAATCGTCATTTATCTACATTTACAACATTCCACCATTTTTCTCCAATTTCTCCACATTTATGGGTTTTAGCTCATCATCACATTTTCTCATACATCATACCTATTTCATGGTCTACACGTCATTTATAACATATTTATACTCCCAACTCATCAACATTCATAATTTAATCCAACTATCATTCAACTATGGCACTATTCACATTTTATGACCCATTTACTACACTCTTCTATAATCCAAGTGTTTCATCGTATAAATACTTCAATCATCATGAGAAAGTCATAAAACTTACCTTAGATAGGGTAGGAACGAGCCTTGTGTAGCAATACTCTTCTATACCAAAAACCCTACTTCACTTCCTTTGCAATTTCTTGGTGTAGATGAACTTTGATGAGTTTCACACTCTTGATTTCATGGATTTGGTGTTGTTGATCTTGATTTTCCTTTGATTCTCTTGTGGATGAATATTAGAGAGTATTCTAGATGTTTCTTGAAGTGTGGAGTGAAAATGAAATGAAAGGAATGAAAAAGGGTCCCTTATACTTAACTTAAAATCTGTTTTTTTTTTATGAACAATAGTCGAAGTGCACAGTGGCCGTAAACCCAGTTTACGGGCCGTATTCTGGTTTACGATCCGTCTTTCACGACCGTATTTAAGCATAATAGAACCAGAAAGGTTTGCTGGAGGTCATGGTGGTTTACGGTCACAGTTTACGGGTCGTATTTTGATTTACGGTCCGTATTCTGAGTCGTATTTAACCATTTAGACATTTGGCAGAAATTTGAAGTTTTGGAATGTTGAAAGACGATAGCAGTTTACGGTCCGTAAACCACTTTACGGGTCGTATTCTATTTTACGACCAACTAGGACGAAGTGCAAATCTGCAACTTTCGCATTTTCAAAACTCATAAGTAGTCATCCCCTTTCTTAGTAAAACATCGTACACTCATGCTCTTCGTTTGTCTATTCATTGTACGTTCACGGAGAAATTTCTGAGGTGTAACATTCTTCCCCCCTTTTGGAACATTCGTCCTCGAATGTTAAGTCAACGAGGATTCTAGAAAAAATTTGCCAGAGTTTCATTTATAATATGGCACTACCATCCTGTCACAACAACCCATAATATCACATCGCCTCACAGGTCCGTAACACAATAAACTTCTGAGAAATGATGGGAGTAGGGGTGTTCAGATACTTTAATTATTACACTTCATTCAATGCATGCATACCTTATGTTGTTGGCGTTTCACTTGGAATTTCTCCCGGGTGTTGGAATTAATACGGGTATTTGAATTTCATCCTTTCTTCCGCTTCCCAAGTCATTTCTTCCCTGTTGTTATTCGCCACAGCACTTTGACCGAAGCTACTTCTTTCTTTCGAAGTCTTCGCACTTGCCTGTCTAGAATGGCCATAGGCACTTCTTTGTAGGTTAGCTTTTCTGTCACTTGAACGTCGTCAATAGGAACAATCCTCGTAGGATCTCCAACACACTTGCGGAGCATCGAAACATGGAAGACTGGATAAACTGATTCAAGTTCCGAAGGCAAGTCCAATTCATAAGCTACACGACCCACCTTATGGATAATTTTATAGGGTCCAACGTACCTTGGACTTAACTTCTCTTTCTTGCCAAATCTCATCACCCCTTTCATTGGCGATACTTTCAGAAATACCCAATCATTAACCTGGAATTCCAAGTCTCGTTGGCGGTTGTCCGCATAAGACTTTTGGCGACTTTGGGCTGTTAACAATCGGTCTCGGATCACCTTGACTTTTTTGACTGCTTGTTGAATCAATTTGGGGCCTAATAATTGTTCTTCTCCAATTTCAAACCACCCAATTGAAGACCTGCACTTCCTTCCATACAAAGCTTCATACGGAGCCATTTGAATACCGGAATGATAGCTATTGTTGTATGAAAATTCAATAAGGGATAGATGCTCATCCCAACTACCATCAAAATCCAGCACACACGCTCGTAGCATATCCTCCAAGGTCTGAATAGTACACTCGGCTTGTCCATCGGTCTGCAGATGGAACGTCGTGCTAATCTTGACTTAGGCACCAAGACCTTCTTGAAAGGACTTCCAGAACTTGTCTTTAAACTGTGCCCCTCTGTCTGTAATAACAGATAATGGAATTCCATGAAGTGGCACAATTTCTTTTAAATACAACCTAGCATAATCTTCCGCTGAATACGTAGTTCTGACTAGAAGAAAATGAGCTGCTTTTGTGA
The DNA here is from genome assembly GCF_019175385.1 of Lycium barbarum. Classification (NCBI taxonomy): domain Eukaryota; kingdom Viridiplantae; phylum Streptophyta; class Magnoliopsida; order Solanales; family Solanaceae; genus Lycium; species Lycium barbarum. Next base: position 77,432,607 of record NC_083343.1, read on the forward strand.
GTCTATCCACGATCACCCATATAGAATCATATTTCCCTCGTGAACGGGGTAATCCCACTATAAAATCCATATTAATCACTTCCCATTTCCATATAGGAATTTCCATCGCTTGTAATAAGCCCCCTGGCTTCTGATGTTCGGCTTTTACTAGTTGGCAATTTGGACACTGTGCTACAAATTCTGCTATGTCCCTCTTCATGCCATCCCACCAATACATCAATTTGAGATCGTGATACATTTTCGTCGCACCTGGATGAATGAAATACCGAGAATAATGTGCTTCCTTTTGAATTCGCCGGCCCAATTCTGCCACATTCGGCACACATAGTCTGCCTCGGTACCTAATAATTCCATCAATAGAAAATTCAAATGGAGACTTCTCCTATTCATGAGATAGGTCTCTGTAATGGCACAATTGGGAGTCTTCATATTGTCGCTCCTTCACTTCTACATTTAAAGATGAAACTGCAGGATCGTTAATGCTGACCCTCGCACTACCTGGATCGACTACACGTACTCCAAGATTAGCTAATTGATGGAGCTCACGAATCATTTCTTTCCTTTTTGAAGGAACTTCACATAGACTACCTATGGATCGGCGGCTAAGCGCGTCGGCTACTACATTCGCTTTTCCAGGGTGGTACAAAATGTTCACATCATAATCTTTCAACAATTCTAACCACCGCCTCTACCGCAGGTTCAACTCCTTCTGCTTAAGAATATGTTGGAGACTCTTGTGATCTGTATAGATATCGACGTGCACACCATACAAATAATGTCTCCATATCTTCAACGCATGAATCACTGCAGCCAATTCAAGATCATGAGTTGGATAATTCTTTTCATGTTTCCGTAGTTGTCTCGTAGCATATGCAATAAATCTCCCATGTTTCATCAATACGCATCCTAATCCCACTCCGGAAGCATCACAGTACACAACATAGCCATCCGGCCCTTCTGGAAGTGTTAAAACTGGAGTTGAGGTCAATCGGTCATTCAACTCTTGGAAACCACGCTCACAAGCATCGTTCCACTAACATTTTGCTGACTTCTGGGTTAGCTTCGTCAATGGGGATGAAATAGACGAGAAACCCTCTACGAACCTTCTGTAATAACCTACCAACCCCAGAAAACTACGAACTTCTGTAGGTGTCGTAGGCCTTGGCCAAGTCTTCACAGCCTCAATTTTCTGAGTATCGACTCGAGTGCCATCATTTGAAATGACATGGCCCAGAAATGTTTTCGAATTCAGCAAGAACTCACACTTTGAAAATTTCGCATATAATTCCCGGGCTCGAAGAATGCCAAGAACAATTCGCAAATGATCTGCATGTTCTAAATTAGTGCAAGAATATACCAGAATATCATCTATAAATACTATCACAAATAAGTCCAAGAGAGGCCTGAATACATTGTTCATCAAATTCATAAACATGGACGGAGCATTAGTCAATCCAAACGACATCACTCAGAATTCATAGTGGCCATATCTCGTTCTGAAAGCCGTTTTGGGAATATCTCCTTCTCTAACTCTCACCTGATGGTAACCCGACCTCAAATCTATTTTAGAAAACCACTTAGCACCTTAAAATTGATCGAATAAGTCATCAATCCTTGGAAAGGATATTTGTTCTTTATCGTCACCTTATTTAATTGCCTATAATCGATGCACATTCGTAGGGATCCGTCTTTCTTTCTCACGAATAAGACTGGTGCTCCCCACGGTGAGGACCTGGGTCTGATAAACCCCTTGTCAAGAAAGTCTTTCAACTATGCCTTTAGCTATTTCAATTTCGCCGGAGCCATTCGATAACGAGGAATAGAAATAGGCTTGGTGTCCTGCAACACGTCAATAGCAAAATCAATTTCTCTTTTTGGAGGAAGACCTGGAAGCTCGTCAGGAAATACTTCTGGGAATTCATTCACCACCGGAACAGATTGAAATGTTGGCGACTTTGCTTCTGTGTCATGCACCCGAACTAGATAATAAATATAGCCTTTCGCTATCATCTTCCTCGCCTTAAGGTAGGAAATAAACCGACCTTTTGGGGATGCCGTGTTACCCTTCCATTCAAGTACGGGCTCTCCCGGGAATTGAAATCGAACCACTTTTGTATGGGAATCAACATTTCCATAACACGAGGCCAACCAATCCATACCCATGATTACATCGAAAGCTATCATTTTCGGCTAAATAAAATTAGCTTTGGTCTGACGATCACATATCATAATGACACAATTTTTGTACACTTGCCTTGCTATCACGGGATCCCCAACCGGAGTGAGTACCTCAAATGGTTTAATTGACTCGGGTTTTACCCCAATACAACCAGCAACATATGGAGTAATATAAGAGAATGTAGAATCGGGATCCATCAATGCATACACATCACGGGAGAATATAGACAATATACCTGTAACCACATCCGGGGAGGACTCGAGATCCTGTCGTCCGGCTAAAGCATATACGCGGGGCTGGGTGGCACCTGAAGTAGATGCTGCCCCTCTGCCTCTACCTCGACCTGCTGACATTTAGGGAGCCTGCCCTACCGGGCGCGCTGACGAGGAACCAGCTACTGAGCCTGTGGGTTGAACCCCATCTCTACCATACCGTGAGGGACAATCTCGCATCATATGCCCAGTCTCCCCACAAACATAACAACATCTGTGTCCTGGCGACATGGCCCTGATTGTAATTTGCGGCACCGACTACATCGTGGAACTGGGGGTCTCCCTTGACTATAATCACCCTCAAACTGGGAGCCTGAAGCCCTCGAGCTCTGACCCTGTCCCGAGCGAAAGGAGCGGTCAAATCTTCTATCTGGAAATCTGGGAGGTGCGCTAGTCGCCGTTTGGCCTGACTGCCTAGAATAATTCTTCCTCGATCCCCCTTTGTACTTGTTGCTCGCTCCCATAGATCTAACCCTCTTACTTTGCCTCCTGTCCATATGACGATCACTTCTCGATGGTTGCTATCGCCCCTCTAAGTTCTGGGCATGGGCCTGTATACGGGAAATGTCCATCCCATCTTGCAATGAAGCCGTCAAACAATCTTTGAATATATGTTGTCCCAAACCACTCACAAATCTGTGAACACGATCTCCTATGTCAACCACCATAGCCGGGGCGTACCTGGCCAAAGAATTAAATTGCATACTATACTCCCGAGCACTCATAATTCCTTGCTTCAAATTTAGAAATCTATCCGCCCTAGCTCGGCAAATCTCGGGTGGTAAATAGTGACGAATAGAATCATCCACAAATTCCTGCCATACGGGTGGAGGCGCATTCTCTCCTCATGATAATACCCAATTATTATACCACAGGACTGCCACATCGCGGAGTCTATAAGAGGACAACTCCACGGATTTAGTCTCGGAGGCATGAATAATCTTTAAAGTCCTCAACATCTCATCGATAAAGCCTTACGAAACCTCATCCGGCTTTGACCCAAAGAACTCTGGAGGGTTTAAAATCATGAAGTCACGGGCTCTAGTACTGGCTGATCGATCACTCGGGCCAGCATTTTGCCGTTGTGCCTGGGCGGCAACCAACTGTGTCAATAACTGAATGGCCTCGGTCATTTGTTGACCCGAAGCAACTAGCGGAGGAATTGGAGTTGGAGCTTCTCCTTGCTCTTCCACATTAGTCGGGGTAGAGGAAGTGCTAGAAGGAGTCTCATTTTGTGACTGGCCTTCTCCAATATTCACCGGAAGCTCTCTTTCTACCCGCCTCTTTGTCGTAGTCTTGCTCTTCTGGGCGGCTATAGCTTTTCCCTTGGGCGGCATTCTGAAATCACAACACACTATTAGGGAGGATAAAATCTTATACACGGCTCTATCGCACGATCTAATAAGAAGAAAGATGGTCATTTTCCTAAATGCCCCATAGCCTCTTGTTTATTGATGTGGCGCGCAACACACCATAAACAAGACTCTACTAGACACGGCTCGTAGACACTTCCTAGGACGAACTGCTCTTATACCACTTCTGTCATGACCAGCTAGGGGCCGCGGCGGGTACCCGGGGCTAACCACCGAGCACCGCTCGTACCATCACTTCTTAGACTCATTCAACAATCATTTATCGATTTCATGCTCATTTTACAATGAAATTGCTTTTCATTACAAAACATAATGCTTTTATACAATAACATATATCAATATATTTACACAATATCCACGTCGTGAAAACACATAACCCACATTGAGTATCTACGAGCCTCTATTGGATTACACATACAACTGTACACAAAAGATTCATCATAAGCACCTCCGGAACAAGGGAGTGCTTTCAGTCAGCTAACGGCTCTAGTGGTGATCATGCCCGGTCCTCTAGGCTCGGTGTAAACATAGCAGCCCGCATTAGCGGTGACATGCCTGGCCATAGAGGCGCGGTGGAATCATACGCAGCCCGTATTCACGGTGACATGCCCGGCCAAATAGGCACGGTGGAATCTTATCATCACAGAATCAATCATAACACGTCACTATTACACATCTCATAACATAGCATCATCTTATCATTTCTTGGTATCTTATACATATCATCATCGTTTTACAAACTAGCATTGTTAATCATCTTATAGACATATCATATATTAGCATTCAGAGCATACGTTAAGCTTTAAGGGCAACCACACTATGTCGGGGTGACGTAAGGTCGTGAATGTCACGACCCGGCTAGGGGCCGTGACGGGTACCCGGTCCTAGCCACCGAGCACCACTCGTGCTACTACTCATCTTGCTCATTTAGTAGTCTTTTATTAGCTTTATACTCAAATTATAGGAAAATCATATTTTTATATGGAAACATAAATACTTTTTAAATACATTTGCCTCTAGGCCATCAAAATAATATATACATATAATAGCATCTCGTGAGACCATCTAACCCACACTGCGCATCTACGAGCCTCTACTTGAGTGCTAAGCATAAGGACGGGACAAGACCCCGTCATGCCCAAAAATACATATTCATGAATATACACAAAAGAATCGTCATAAGCACCTCCGAACAAAGGAGTGCTTTCAATCAGCTGACGGCTACTGCTGGTCTGGGACGAGCTCTCCTCCCTGTCTACCTGTGGGCATGATCACAGCATCCAAAGAAAACGGACGTCAGTACGAATATTATACTGAGTATGAGAGGCATAAACAATGAAATAGAACAATGACATAAAGGAAATATCAATATGGAACATCTATATCTAACTATCATGTATAAAAGAATTAAGCCATGCTGTCTTACTCATACTCGTCATCATATCATGTATGCATAATGTATAAAGTGCCCGCTCATATAGGTGCGGTGTAGTACTGTATAAGCTGCCCGTACATATCGGATCAGGGTGATAATCAAAACATTAGCCTGCGTCCAGGCCTCCCGCGTCCGGGGTATCATCTCATGCCGCCCACTAGTGGTGTCTGCCCATGCCATTTTTCCATGGTGTATCGTATAGCTGCCCGCCTTAGCGGTGACTGCACGACCAACTAGGCGCGGTGTTATATCATCATCATAATATGCTTACCGTAATATACTTATCATAATACACGCATAAGGTTTATAAACAACTTTACTTTATCGGGGTGACGTAAGGTCGTGAATGTTACACCCCGGAAATTTTTCCGTTAAGCGTACAGTGAATAGGATAACAAGGATATAGTGTATACGATGTTGTCGAGACGAGTCAGTTTTACGGTCAATTATACGGACCGTATAAATTTATACGGACCGTATAATGGCATCGGGACTGGTTTTGTATTTATAAAAATATGATCCAAGTTTCATTTTCTCATTTCCTCTTCTCACTACACGACCCAATCTCTCTCTCTAGAAACTTCCAAACACTCCAAACCAAGAATTCAAGTAAAAATCAAGATCAATAACACCCAAATTCATGAAATCAAGAGTGTGAGACTCCTCATAGTTCATCTAAGTCAAGGAACTCCAAAGAAGGTGGAACTAGGGTTTTGTCTAAGTGGAGTATTTCAACTCAAGACTTGTTCAACCATCATCCAAGGTAAGTTTCATTATCATTTCATGTTGTTTAAGGTATTGGAAATCTTAGAAACTTGAAATGTAGAAGAACATAGAAATGGGACATTATTGAGTGAATAGTGACATAAATGAATGATAGTGGAATTGAACTATGAATATTGAAGTGTTGTGAGTACTAATACGTTATAATGATGTTTATAGCATGAAACAAGTATTAAACGCGTGAAAACACAAAGATGAGTTATTAGGAGAAATATGGGAAAATTGGAGGAAAATGGTGGATTTTGCTAAATATACATAAATGATGATTGTTGATTGTGACATTGTGAGCAGTATTGTGAATGTTGGGAGTTGATATAGAACATGGGAGAAGTATTATAAACAAAGGGAGTGCTGCCCAATTTTTCCTAGAATTAACGATGCGTTCTTGTAGTCGATTAACTAATGTTAGTCCAATTCTCTCGTGAAGGTAACGACGTGATATCGACGTAGAACAAGTGAGCGATATCTTAGCTAAACGACCAAGGTATGTGAGGCTAGTCCTTCTTTCTAATGGCATGAATATTTTAGCTTGAATCCCTATTCCTTCCATGAGTTCTTACATTCTTAGAAGTTAAAAGCTTATGCCTATGAATGTCTATATGAGATAAGTTATACGATATGATGACACTAGAATGATGATGATGTTATTCCTTGCCTACACTCACCTTATGTACTAGTCCTTTCATGGTGAGGCAGAACGTCCATGATGGTTCCATAATGTAATCAGGGGATCACGACCTTACGTCACCCCGATAGAGTAAAGTTGATCATGAGTCTTATATACGCATTATGACAAGATAAGTATTTTATGGTAAGCATATTACTATGAGCATTTACATTAAGCATGTCATGAGCATTTCACACCGGGCCTAGTTGGCCGGGCAGACACCGCTTCGGCGGGCGGCGATACGGATACACCACGACCTACGGGCGTGGGCAGACACCACTAGTGGGCGGCATGAGATGGTACCCCGGACGCGGGAGGCCTGGACACGGGCTAATATTATTGATTATCACACCGTTCCGACAAGGACGGGCAGCTTGCATATGATGCATACATGTCATGATGATGAGTATGAGTAAGATAGCATGCATTATTTCATTTATGATTATCAGTCAGATCCAGATGTCTCATGTTGATGTTATCCTCATATTATTGATGTTTCTTTTCATTATGTATGCCTCTCATACTCGGTACAATATTCGTGCTGACGTCCTTTCTTCGGACGCTGTGTTCATGCCCACAGGTAGACAGGGAGGAGAGCTTGGCCCAGGTCCTCAGTAGCTGCCAGCTGATAGATAGCACTCCATTGTTTGGAGGTGCTTATGAATATTCTTTTGATGTACATTCACACATGCATATTTTGGGCATGACGGAGTCTTGTTCCGTCCATGTATTCATTATGTTAGTAGAGGCTCGTAGATACGCAGTGTGGGTTAGATCGTCTCACAAGATGTTTTCATATGTATGTATACTATTTTGATGGCCGAGAGGAAAATGTATATAAAGTATTTATATTTTGATTAAATATGATTTTCCTACAATTAGTATGTAAAATTGATAAAAGAGTATTAAATGAGCGAGACAAGCAGTAGAGTATGCGGTGCTCGGTAATTGCTCCGGGTACCCGTCACGGCCCCTAGTTGGGTCGTGACAGAAGTTGTATCAGAGCATTTCACCCTAGGAAGTGTCTACGAGTCGTGTCTAGTAGAGTCTTGTTTATGGTGTGTTGCGCGCCACGCTAATAAACAAGAGGCTACAGGGCTTTTAGGAAAATGACCATCTTTCTTCTCATGAGATTGTGCGATAGAGCCATGTCTAGGATTATATCATTCCTAAAGGTGTGTTATGGTTTTAGAAAAATGCTGCCCAAAGGGAAAGCTACAGCTGCCGAGAAAGGCAAAGCTACGACAAAGAGGCAGGCGGAAAGAGAGCCTCCGGCAAATGTAGACGAAAGTGAATCGCAAAGTGAGGCCGCGCCTAATATAGAAGAGCAGGGAGAAGCCTCAGCTCCGATACCTCCACCGGGTGCTTCGGGTCAACAACTGTCCGAGGCCGTACATTTATTGACACAGGTTGTTGCCGCTCAGGAACAACGACAGAATGCGGGCCCAAGTGATCGTTCAGCTAGTACAAGAGCCCGTGATTTCCTTACTATAATTCCTCCAGAATTTTTCGGGTCGAAGCCGGATGAGGACCCACAAGGTTTTATCGATGAAATGCTGAGGACGTTAACACTTATGCATGCTTCTCAGACTGAATCTGTAGAGTTGGCCTCATAAAGACTTCGCGACGTGGCGGTGCTATGGTATAAGAATTGGGTGATAACAAGAGGGGAGAATGCCCCGCCTCCCGTGTGGCAAGAGTTAGTAGATGCCTTTATTCGTCACTACTTGCCACCTGAAGTCCGCCGAGCTCGAGCGGACAGGTTCTTGAATTTGAAACAAGGAAGCATGAGTGCCCGAGTGTATAGTATGCAATTCAACTCATTGGCCCGGTATGCTCCGATGATGGTGGCTGACATAGGGGACCAAGTCTATAGATTTGTCAATGGTTTAGGACAACACTTGTTCAGAGATTGCCTGACAGCCTCTTTGCAAGACGGGATGGATATTTCCCGGATACAGGCCCATGCTCAGAACCTCGAGGAATGACAACGACATCAGAGAAGTGATCGTGAGGGTGACAGAAGACAAGGTAAGAGGGCTAGATCTATGGGGGAGAGCAGTGAGTACTGAGGGGGACCAAGACAGATGCCTTCCAGGCACTCAGGTCAGTCAGCGACCAGTGCACCTCCTAGATTCTCGGATAGGATATTCGACCGTTCTTTTCAGTCAGGCCAGGGGCAGAGTTCGAGGGCCTCAGATTCACAGGCTAGGGGAGACTTTAGCCAGAGGAGACCTCCAGTACCGCGGTGTAGCCAGTGTGGCAAATTACATTTCGGACAGTGTCGTCAGGGTTCGGATGCTTGTTATGCTTGCGGGCAGGTTGGTCATATGATGAGAGATTGACTTTCAGCGAGAGATAGAGCTGGGACTCAGCCTACAGGTTCAGCAGCGGGTTCTTCTTCAGCACGCCCGACAGCACAGACTCCTTAGAATATAGCTGGTAGGGGCAGAGGTAGAGGGGGAGCATCCACTTCAGGTGTTGTTCAGCCCCGTGTGTATGCTTTAGCTGGGCGATAGGATCTTGAGTATTCCCCAGATGTTGTCACAGATACCTTGACTATATTTTTCCATGACGTATATGCTCTGATTGATCCAGGTTCTACCTTCTCATATATTACTCCGTATATCGCGGATTGTGTTGGGGTAAGACCTGAGCCAATTAAACCCTTTGAGGTATTCACTCCGGTTGGTGATCCTGTAATAGCAAGGCAAGTATATCAGAACTGTGTAGTCATTATAGGTGGTCGTCAGACAAGGGCAGATCTAATTGAACTTGAGATGATAGATTTTGACGTAATTATGGGTATGGACTGGTTGGCATCATGCTATGCTAATGTTTGTTGCCGGACAAAGATAGTTCGATTCCAATTTCCGGGAGAGCCCATACTCGAGTGGAAAGGTAATACAGTTTCCCCAAAGGGTAGGTTTATTTCCTACCTTAAGGCGAGAAAGATGATAGCCAAGGGTTATATTTGTCATCTAGTTCGGGTTCATGACACGGAAGCGGAAGTGCCAACTTTCCAGTCTGTCCCAGTAGTGAATGAATTCCCAGATGTGTTTCCCGACGAGTTACTAGGCCTTCCTCGAGAAAGGGAGATTGATTTCGCCATTGATTTATTACCAACCACCGAGCCTATTTCTATTCCTCCATATCGAATGGCTCCAGCAGAACTGAAAGAGATAAAAGCACAGCTAAACGATTTACTTGAGAAGGGGTTTATAAGGCCTACTTCCTCGCCATGGGTAGCCCCAGTCTTGTTCGTAAGGAAGAAAGATGGTTCGTTACGAATGTGTATTGATTACAGGCAGTTGAACAAGGTGACAATAAAGAATAAATACCCTCTTCCTAGAATTGACGACTTGTTCGATCAATTGCAAGGTGCTAAATGGTTCTCTAAGATAGACCTGAGATCGGGTTATCATCAGGTAAGAATTAGGGAAGCAGATATTCCCAAGACTGCCTTCAGGACAAGATATGGTCACTACGAGTTTCGAGTAATGTCGTTCGGGTTGACGAATGCCCCGGCGGTGTTCATGAATTTAATGAATAATGTGTTCAGGCCGTTTTTGGACCTTTTTGTGATCATGATTATCGACGATATCCTAGTATATTCTCGCACAGAATCAGAACATCCAGATCATCTAAGAATTGTTCTTGGCGTTCTTCGAGATCGGGAATTGTATGCAAATTTTTCGAAGTGCGAGTTTTGGTTAAACTCAGTGGCATTTCTAGGCCATGTTATTTCAGATGATGGCATCCGAGTCGACACTCAGAAAATAGAAGCTGTGAAGACTTGGCCAAGACCTACGACGCCTACAGAAGTTCGTAGTTTTCTGGGTTTGGCAGGTTATTATCGAAGATTCTTAGAGGGCTTCTCATCTATTTCATCCCCATTGACAAAGTTAACCCAGAAGTCGGCTAAATTCCAGTGGAGTGATGCCTGTGAGCGTAGCTTCCAAGAGTTGAAAAACAGGTTGACCTCAGCGCCAGAGCTAACACTTCCAGAAGGATCAGATGGCTATGTAGTGTATTGTGACGCCTCCGGTGTGGGATTAGGATGTGTATTGATGCAGAATGGGAAAGTTATTGCATATGCTTCGAGGCAGTTGCGAAAACATGAACAAAATTATCCCACTCATGATCTTGAGCTAGCTGCGGTCATCCATGCATTGAAAATATGGAGAAACTACTTATATGGCGTGCACATGGATATTTATACGGATTACAAAAGCCTTCAATATATTTTCAAACAGAAGGAGTTGAAACTGCGGCAAAGGAGATGGTTAGAATTACTGAAGGATTATGATGTAAACATTCTATATCATCCAGGGAAGGCGAATGTAGTAGCAGATGCACTTAGCCGCCGATCGATGGGTAGTTTATGTGGAGTTCCTTCGGAAAAGCGAGAAATGGTTCGTGAAGTCCATCGGTTAGCAAGTCTCGGCGTACGACCAATTGATTCGGGTAACGCAGGTATTAGCATCCATGACCCCACAGTTTCATCATTGAATCTAGAAGTGAAGGAATGGCAATATGAAGATCCTCAGTTAAGCCACTATCGAGATCTATCTCAGGAAAAGGAAGAGTCTCCATTCGAAGTTTCCCAAGAAGGGGTTCTTAGATATCGAGGCCGGCTATGTGTACCGAATGTGGCAAACTTGCGCCAACGGATTTTAGAGGAAGCACATTATTCCCGATATTCTATTCATCCAGGTGCAACCAAGATGTACCATGATCTTAAATCGATATACTGGTGGGATGGCATGAAGCGAGGCATAGCAGAATTTGTAGCACAGTGCCCAAATTGCTAGCAAGTGAAGGCCGAGCATCAAAAGCCAGGAGGCTTATTGCAAGCAATGGAAATTCCTACGTGGAAATGGGAAGAAATTAACATGGATTTTGTGGTAGGATTACCCCGTACGCGAGGGAAGTATGATTCTATATGGGTGATCGTGGATAAACTCACGAAAGCAGCTCATTTTCTCCCCGTTAGGACCACATATTCAGTGGAAGATTATGCTAAATTGTATCTCAAGGAGATTGTACGACTTCACGGTATTCCTTTGGCCATTATTACAGACACAGGGGCACAGTTCACAGCCAAGTTCTGGAAGTCCTTCCATCCGCAGGCTAACAGACAAGCCGAGCACACTATTCAGACCTTAGAGGATATGCTACGGGCATGTGTATTGGACTTTGGCGGTAGTTGGGATGAGCATTTGCCTCTTATCGAATTTGCCTACAACAACAGCTATCATTCCAGCATTCAAATGGCCCCGTATGAAGCCTTATATGGAAGAAAATGCAGATCTCCAATTGGTTGATTTGAAACCGGAGAAGTACAATTGATAGGCCCCGACTTGATCCAACAAGCAGTTTAAAAGGTTAAAATGATTCGAGACCGACTGTTAACAGTTCAAAGTCGCCAGGAGTCTTATGCAGATAATCGTCGACGAGACTTGGAATTTCAAGTGGGCGATTGGGTGTTCCTGAAGGTATCACCGATGAAGGGAGTGATGAGATTTGGAAAGAAGGGAAAGCTAAGTCCCAGATATATCGGACCCTACCAAATCATTCGTAAGGTGAGTCGAGTAGCCTATAAATTGGACTTGCCTTCAGAGCTCGAATCCGTGCATCCAGTATTCCATGTTTCGATGCTCCACAAGTGTATTGGGGACCCATCAAGAATAGTTCCGGTTGACGATGTGCAAGTGACAGAGAAGCTAACATACGAAGAAGTGCTTATTGCTATTTTAGATAGACAAGTACGAAGGCTTCGGAATAAAGAGGTTGCTTCAGTCAAAATTATGTGGCGGAACAACAATCGGGAAGAAATGACTTGGGAAGCAGAGGAGAAGATGAAATCTGTGTACCCCCATTTGTTCCAATCCCCGGAAGAGATTCAAGATGAAACGTCGACGATTAGTATGTATGCTTTTTTTTTTTTATGTTTTTGGTCGTGTGTGGCCATGTGAGGCGATGATATTATGGGTTGCTGTGACAGGTCAGTAGTGCCAGATTACAGGGGAAACTCTAGCGAAATTTTTATAGAATCCCGAGTGTTTAACATTCGAGAACGAATGTTCCAAAAGGGGGAAAAATGTTACACCCCAGAAATTTTCCCGTTAAGCGTACACTGAATAGACTAACAAGGATATAGTGTATACAATATTGTGGAGATATGTGATAACGTTCATTTGATTGGTATCGAGGTGTTGAACAACTATTAAGAAGGTCCCGTAAGGATCGGAGATAAAATGAAGTGACAAATAGGACTCAGTGAACTGGCGAATTATACAGTAGGTTATACGGACCGTATAATGGTTTTACGACCGTATAATGAACCGTTAAAGTGTCACAGAAAGAAGTTGAGGAAAAGTGGGTTTTACGGTAGATTATACGGACCGTATAAAATTATACGGCCCGTCAAATGAACCGTCAAGTTGACACAGAAAGGGATGATCACTGAGTCAGTTTTACGGTCAATTATACGGACCGTATAAATTTATACGGACCGTATAATGGCATCGGGACTGGTTTTGTATTTATAAAAATATGATCCAAGTTTCATTTTCTCATTTCCTCTTCTCACTACACGACCCAATCTCTCTCTCTAGAAATTTCCAAAAACTCCAAACCAAGAATTCAAGTGAAAATCAAGATCAATAACACCCAAATTCATGAAATCAAGAGTGTGAGACTCCTCATAGTTCATCTAAGTTAAGGAACTCCAAAGAAGGTGGAACTAGGGTTTTGTCTAAGTGGAGTATTTCAACTCAAGACTTGTTCAACCATCATCCAAGGTAAGTTTCATGATCATTTCATGTTGTTTAAGGTATTGGAAAGCTTAGACACTTGAAATGTAGAAGAACATAGAAATGGGACATTATTGAGTGAATAGTGACATAAATGAATGATAGTGGAATTGAACTATGAATATTGAAGTGTTGTGAGTACTAATACATTATAATGATGTTTATATCATGAAACAAGTATTAAACGCGTGAAAACACAAAGAATGAGTTATTAGGAGAAATATGGGAAAATTGGAGGAAAATGGTGGATTTTGCTAAATATACATAAATGATGATTGTTGATTGTGACATTGTGACCAGTATTGTGAATGTTGGGAGTTGATATAGAACATAGGAGAAGTATTATAAACAAAGGGAGTCCTGCCCAATTTTTCCTAGAATTAACGATGCGTTCTTGTAGTCGATTAACTAATGTTAGTCCAATTCTCTCGTGAAGGTAACGACGTGATATCGACGTAGAACAAGTGAGCGATATCTTAGCTAAACGACCAAGGTATGTGAGGCTAGTCCTTCTTTCTAATGACATGAATATTTTAGCTTGAATCCCTATTCCTTCCATGAGTTCTTACATTCTAAGAAGTTAAAAGCTTATGCCTATGAATGTCTATATGAGATAAGTTATACGATATGATGACACTAGAATGATGATGATGTTATTCCTTGCCTACACTCACCTTATGTACTAGTCCTTTCAAGGTGAGGCAGAACGTCCATGATGGTTCCATAATGTAATCAGGGGATCACGACCTTACGTCACCCCGATAGAGTAAAGTTGATCATGAGTCTTATATATGCATTATGACAAGATAACTATTTTATGGTAAGCATATTACTATGAGCATTTACATTAAGCATGTCATGAGCATTTCACACCGGGCCTAGTTGGCCGGGCAGACACCGCTTCGGCGGGCGGCGATACGGATACACCACGACCTACGGGCGTGGGCAGACACCACTAGTGGGCGGCATGAGATGGTACCCCGGACGCGGGCTAATATTATTGATTATCACACCGTTCCGAAAAGGGCGGGCAGCTTGCATATGATGCATACATGTCATGATGATGAGTATGAGTAAGATAGCATGCATTACTTCATTTATGATTATCAGTCAGATCCAGATGTCTCATGTTGATGTTATCCTCATATTATTGATGTTTCTTTTTATTATGTATGCCTCTCATACTCGGTACAATATTCGTACTGACGTCCTTTCTTCGGACGCTGTGTTCATGCCCACAGGTAGACAGGGAGGAGAGCTTGGCCCAGGTCCTCAGTAGCTGCCAGCTGATAGATAGCACTCCATTGTTCGGAGGTGCTTATGAATATTCTTTTGATGTACATTCACACATGCATATTTTGGGCATGACGGAGTCTTGTTCCGTCCATGTATTCATTATGTTAGTAGAGGCTCGTAGATACGCAGTGTGGGTTAGATGGTCTCACAAGATGTTTTCATATGTATGTATACTATTTTGATGGCCGAGAGGCAAATGTATATAAAGTATTTATATTTTGATTAAATATGATTTTCCTACAATTAGTATGTAAAATTGATAAAAGAGTATTAAATGAGCGAGACAAGCAGTAGAGTAAGCGGTGCTCGGTAATTGCTCCGGGTACCCGTCGCGGCCCCTAGCTGGGTCGTGACAGTGATTTCCCCCGATTTCATTATGGAGCAATTATCGACATCCTGCCTCACCTTGAAGGAACTGACGTAGAAGGTGAGTGTGAGCAATAAATATCATCATGCCATTTTTGGATCATCATATCATATTTCTTATCTTATGTTTCCAATCATAGATATAGACTTTTAGCTTTCCGGAATATAGGAACTCATGAAGAGGAAGGAAATTCATGCTAGAAGATTCATGCCATTAGAAAGATGGGACTAGCCTCACATACATTTGACGTTTAACTAAGCTATCGTTCGCTTGTTCTCCTACGATATCACGATTATACCTTCAAAGAGAATTACGAGTATCAAATTAATGATGGCTTAATGATATTTTGGACAAGAGTTATAATGTCCATTAGATTGGTAATGAAGTGTTAAACAAGTGTCAAGGAGGTTCCATAAGGATTGAAGATCAAATGAAACGACGAGGACAACTCCGGAAAAGCTGTGAGTTACACGACCACCTTACACGGACCGTGGAATTTTATACGGACCGTATAAGGGTCCGTATAACCCAACAGGAAGAATGCCTTCCATGGTGGTGAAGCATGGACACTTATACGGACCGTACAATGTTATACGGACCGTATAAGTAGTCCGTATAATGCCCGACTGACTGATCAATTTGCAAGTATAAATACATGTTCCCACTTTTATTTTCTCATTCTTTCCACTTCTTCATCTCTCTCAAGAGTTCTAAAGGGTTCTAAATATTTCATCAACACAAATCCAAGACAAATCAAAGGTTCATATCATAAATCCAAGAGAATCAAGTGCCAGAAACTCACTAGGGTTCATCAAGACAAAAAATCTCTTTGTAAGTGGAACTAGGGTTTTGCTCAAGTGAAGTGTTTCCACCTCAAGATCATTCTCATACTATCAAGGGTAAGTTTTATGATCATTCCATGTTGTTTAAAGTATTGGGGGGTTGAAATACTTGGATTATGGAAGAAGATGGAAAATGGGTTACGAAATATGAGATTAGTGGCAATTGCGAGTAGTAGATTAATATGAATCTTGATTCCTGATATATTACGATTGTAATTACGTTATGAATGATGTTAAGAGAATGAGATAAATATTAGGTGAGAATGAATGTAATGTTGTATTATGGTCATGATTATGAACGACCTTGAGAGGAAATTGTGGGGATTTGGTAATGATGAATTTGACGAAAGTTATTGATGGCGATATTATGAATGTTATTATTGACGTTTGGGAGTTGATATATGATATGGAGAAAGTAGTAGAAACAAAGAAAATGCCGCCCAATTTTATCTAGCTTTAGTAAGCACATTCATATAATCGATTAGCTAATGTTAATGCGAATTCTTTTGAAGGTAGAAACGTGAGCATTGAAGGAGAACAATCAAACGATGGAATTGTTAAATGAAAGAGGTATGTAAGGCTAGTCCCTTCTTTCTAAGGCATGATTCCTATGGTATGAATCCTCCTATATTTCCATAATTTTCCTACGTATCAGAAATTATAAGTCTACGACTATAAAGAGCTTCACACAAGATAAAGAAAAGAGATATGTTACGAGCATGGTAATAATTATGATAAGTTTAAGCCTAGAGATTCTAAGACAATATATGATGCCTATGAAGTCGATGATCCTATTTACGATCCTTTGATGTTGTTCATGGTGTACACTCACCTTAAAAATGTTAGTTCCTTCAAGGTGAGATATAATGCATATGATCACTCCATAATGTAATTGGGGGTTCTCGACCTTATATCACCCCGATATTTTATAGATTGTCTATAAGCTCTAACGCTTGTCCTATGACCAATGTTCCGAAGGATTACGAGTCTACGTTCATAGAGGATTTCACATGATATAAAGGTAAAAGATATGCCACAGATACGATAATGGCAATGATGAGCCTAAGTTTAGAGATAATAAAGCCGATCATTCGATATTTTTATGAAGTGCATGCTACGAATATGATATGATTTTCATAGATTATCTTTAAATTCAAATGCATGCTCTATGAAAAGTTATGATAAGAGTACGTGATGTATGTTTAATGATAATGTTAAGTTTATGTTGACTATATGACGAGTACATGATAATGATAGTGATGACGATGATAATAGTGATGACGCTGTCACGACCCAGCCCCGTGGGCCGCGACTGGTGCCCTACTTGGACACCCAAACAGACATACAAACGAAATCATCATATTATAGCTTGACTCAGATTTTATATTCGTCATTTTAAACGGAATTAAAAACAAATATTATCTTGCGCGATTGTGCGTACAAAACATCACATCAGAACCAAAAGAAGCGGCGGAATATGCATCGCCGAATATATGCACATATACAAATATACAGGTCATTCTGGCCATATCCAAATTTGATAGGTTGGCGGAATATACATCGCCAGATACATATACGTATACAGACAAATGGGCCGTTTTGGCCATAATAGCAAATGGAACTACGCTAAGACGCAGATCATACACAAACAAACACACACATGACCCATGACCCACATATATGACTACAGGCCTCTACGAATCATAACGGAATCATATGACGGGACAGGGCCCCGCCGTACCCCAAATAGTCAGATATACGGAGACATATACATCATAAAAGATATGTACCAACATATGGGCTCCGAATCAAAAGGAGCACTTTGTAATAGCAGAATATGTGGCCTACACTGACGGATCACGAACCTCTGTACCTGCGGGCATGAAACGCAGCCCCCCGAAGAAAGGGGGTCAGTACGAAAGATGTACTGAGTATGTAAAGCATAGAGTACAGAAATACGAACCATAACTGTCATAAAAGGTACAGAGAGAAAATATCGAATCAATACATCAGAGTCTGCGCTGAAAGCATATGTATATATATATATCATGCAAGTAAAAATCATGCATAAAGCTCAGGAACGTGGTCACCACTCCGACGCTGGTGCCACACACAACATAACTCCAGAGGGTTTCAAATCTCCGTACATCTCCGAACATAACACATCACATCATCAAATCAAATTATAAGCAATATCACAGCATAACTCCATAAACGGTACCCGGCCCTATGGCGAGGTCTCGGGAACCGTAACACAGCATACGACCGAATATATCATAGTGCACACGATCAACAAACCGGCCCGGGAACCGGCAAACGATGTCATAATAGCAGGCACGAGTAGAGTAGTGCGGAAATCATATGCATATACATAATTAAATTCACAGACTCGACAAATAAGTACGTATACATATATTTTGAGATCAGAAAGTCCAAAGTAAGTATCGAGTCCGTCGGAAGTAGTATACAAAAGATATAAGCCTTTAAATTTACAAACTTTCGAAAATATACTTCATAAGCCTTTTGCTGAAAATTTGGTATCATTCACATTGGGGAGCTTTCAAATAACTTATGGAGCACGTCAACCGAAGCCACTAAAATACCATTCTTTGATAGCCAGAATCATAAACAAAAGTTCCTTCCTAACATTATACCAAAGTAAGTCGGATAGGACAAACGAAGGAAATCTTTGAGCTAGTGGGCCCACCTCGGGTCAAGTCTAGGTGGCGGACATAAATCACGAACATTAGACTCTATGGAGTCACCCATGAAAGTTTCAAAGCGATCAGATTACATTTGGGCAAATTATGGATGTTCGAATAGTTTTCCAACAAAACATAAGAATTTTAATTCAATTACATTGAATGAATAGTACTCAAAATCAAACTCGGATTTTCATGAACAGAGTTGTCCCCGAGGCTCAAACCTCAACCTAGTATCTCTAGGACATGCCAAAAGAAGAAAAGGGATAGCTTTACATACCTTACTTGTGTCTTACACTCGTCCAAACTCAACTCCCGTTTCGTCCAAAATCTACAATTGATCATAGTTGCCAAATATGAGTTTCAAGCTTTTAAGAATTCAAATTTAAATCCATATTGGTCTACCGAAATTTCGGCAGTATTTCCCCTATAAATTCCACATCCCCGAGAATCATCTCGGCCCAAAATATCAACAACAACAACACAACAATACCAACAACCACAACCAAACACATTCTAACACAACTAGTCTTCTTTTCTACATAATACAACCCTTCCATTCCAACTCCACAATTCCAAACTAATATCAACATTTTCCATATCCATTAACTAATTCAAGATTATTCAAACATATTTCATTAACATTCCAAACAATATTCAAGGATTCAAGTCATCCCGCCAATTCTATATCCATCTGAAACTTCTACAAATGCAACAAAACTACTAAATCACATTGTTTTCTTCCAAATTCATTAACAACAACCAAAATTCTCATTTTTGAATCTTACTTCCCCAATTACATAAAATCTTTATTAAAAATTCACATAATTTCCCATAACGACCCACAACCATTTTCAATACCAACTTGATTCATTAAACCCATATTTACATCACAAACACCACAACAACACAACTAACAAACTAAATGGAATTTTGATTCATCTCCTCCCTTCATCACCATGGCACACGACCATGTACACAGCCACACACATACACGGCTATGCACACACACATCACAACTCCATAATTCTCATCCAATTCTCATCATCATAACATATATACTTATTCCATAACACAAAAGAATAGAAATCTTACCTTTTTCCTCAAACTTCCACTTGCCAACACAAGCACTTTCTTGCCTTAAAAATTATACCATGTTGAAGAGCATCCTTGAGTTAGTAATATTGCTAGAAAATTATGACTTTTGGATCAAAGTCTAAAGGCTTGGGATTTCTTTTTCTCTTGGAGGGGGCCGAACCCCTCTCCCTTGTTCTTGCTTTATTTCTTTTGTTTGTTTCATGAAGCTTCTAAGGGATAATGATCCTTTATAACTAATTTGGCACATGGAAATCTTTATAATTCTCACGGGCTTGGCCATGTATGGCCGGCCACCCTCTTGAGTTGGGCCTAAATTTTCTCTTATTTGTTTTTGGGCCCAACTCATTGTGGATCTTATTTGTAATTCCCGAAACAAATTTCTAAAATTCCAATTTTGCCCTTGGTCTTCCCCCGTATTTCCGCATCAATATTTTTCATGAATATCACACATATGAGATAAAATAAATACATAGCCTTCATTTCCTACAAAGCAAGATTATTCCAAATTTTCCAAATGCGCATAAACGCGGGATATAACAGACGCTAAAGATGTTTATGGGCTTTTATGCATATCTGCCTATGTATGGCTATTATGAAACCCCGAGCTTATATGGCCGGGTAGAATACACACACACACACACACACACACACACACACATATATATATATATATATATATATATATATATAATATGTGTGCACTACTGCTGTTGGGTACGGATACCACTGAGCCTTGGTAGGGCCAGGTACGAAAACCATTGAGCCTTGATAGGGCTAGGTACGGACAACACTTAGCCTTAGCAGGGCCAGGTACGCATAACACCAAGCTTTATTGTAGCTGGGTATGTAAGACACCGAACCTATAAGGTCGGGTATGATACTACTATGTATTCAAATGTATGAAAAGCCCGAAGGACATGTATGTGATATTGTCAAGCCACTACGTGGCCGAATACGGATAATGTTTAATGTGTATGCGCAGATATGGTAATAAGATACATATATATGATACGATGATGTATGCGCTATGATGATACATGTACTATGATTATATATATGATATAGGCATGAAAGGTATCCACCCTTAAACGTTACGCAGGTTATATCTACATCTTATGTCTTATGACTTCTCTATTATGTTCATTTCATTCATGCCTTACATACTCAGTTCAATATCCGTACTGACGTCCGTTTTCTTTGGACGCTGTGTTCATGCCCACAGGTAGACAGGGAGGCGACCCAAATTTATATAAGCCGATAAGCAGACTTTTGAGAGCACTCCATTATTTCGGAGGTGCCATAGATTTACTGTTTAGTGTACATATATGTTTTGGGCACGACGAAGGTCCTGTCCCGTCCATATGTCTAGTTTTCTAGTAGAGGCTCGTAGATACGTATGTGTGGGTAGCATGGTCTCACGATGTTATTATTGTTTGTATATTATTTTGATAGCCAAAGGGCTTATGTATGTAAAGGTAATTATGTTTCGAAATGAAAAATGGTTTTCCTATGATTATTGTCACGACCCAACCCCGTGGGCCGCGACTGGTGCCCGAGCTGGACACCCACACACACTCACTTACCAAATCGATATATCAAGGACTTATCCGTGTTCAGCATACAGTATGTTATGCAGTTACTGAAATCAGATGTCGTCTTAAGCGGTCATATATAGCAGAATATCATACAGGAGCCGGCAAGGCTGGCGGAAAACACATCGCCTAAATATATACATCCATACACACACATATGGGTTGTTTCGGCCATCACAGCAAACGGGACCGCTTAAGACACAAATCACAGACATAAATGAACAATAATGACCCATCACCCATATATATGTCTACAGGCCTCTAACAAACATAACAGAACCATATGACGGGACAGGGCCCCGCCGTACCCCTAAAAGAGTCATATATACATAAATATGTACAACAGAAAGATCTGTACCAAAAGTGTGGGCTCCGGAACGAGGGAGCACTTCAACACAGCAGAATGGATGGCCTAAGCTGGCGGACCACTCACGTGCGCGTATGTACCTGCGGGCATGAAACGCAGCCCCCGAAGAAAGGGGGTCAGTACGGAATATGTACTAAGTATGTAAGACATGGAATACAAAAAACAGAAACATAACCGGAACAATGGTACAGAAAGTAAGTACATTAGTCAGAATACCAAGGTGTTTATTTTCCGAACGTAAATCATGCTTACCGATGTCATATGTCAGAAAAGTACCGAAAATGAGTAAAACGTCCAAAGTACCAAAACAATTACTTTCCAAACACAGATCATACGTGCCGACATCATGTGCCACCATATACATATACATATAACCGATCCATATGTAATGCGATAGTGCCGAGGAACGTACGGCCCGATCCATATATAACATATTAGTGCCGAGGAACGTACGGCCCGATCCATATATATATAACATATTAATGCCGAGGAACGCACAGCCCGATCCATATATATATAACATATTAATGCCGAGGAACGTATGGCCCGATCCATATATATATATCAAATATTAATGCCGAGGAACGTACGACTCGATCCATATATATATAACATATTAGTGCCGAGGAACGTACGGCCCGATCCATAAATATATTATACTGCTGCGGAACGTGTAGCCCGATCCATACATATATTATACTGTTGCGGAACGTGTATCCCGATCCATACATATATTATACTGCTGCGGAACGTGCGGCCCGATCCATACATATATTATACTGCTGTGGAACGTGCAGCCCGATCCATACATATAACATATACATTTCCATAATAATACTTCCTTTGAAAAACAAGTCTTGCTCATATATATACAGAAAACAGAACATATCATGTTGCCGAGGCGTCGGCTCCGATCCATATATAACATAACATGTTAGTGGCGAGTATAACATAGTGCACACAATGATATAACCGGCCAAAGGCTCGGTGGACGATATAATAGTAGCACGCACGAGCGGAGTAGTGAGAGCCATATGTATATAAATCAATTCTAAAACTCGATGGACAAGTATACTCACCGACCCCTGAAGGCTCAGAAACAAATTTCGGGTCGATCCGACTTAGTATAAGAAAGTTATGAGCGTTTGAAGTAAAGAACCTTCTACGAACGTTTCAGTAGCCATTTTTGGGAAATCAACGCAACAATCATATCAAGTACTTTTCGGGTATCGTTATGGACCAATTCAAGTAGAGCTTTTGGAACCATACGTACACATCAAAACATATCAAAGACGCAATAGAGTAATAGGACGTGCTAGCATTTGAAGATTAGAACTTTAGTCATACCGATTATCCTTCGAGTGCCCTTCAGAACATATCAAACAAACTTCGGACATCATAGGTGCCCGTCAACACCATATGAAACAACTTATGGAAGTCAAGAATGTGAGCCATCCTAGTGGCTCTAAGAATGGGAAATTTCTTTGAATTCATACATATACGTCATTTGCTCGTTTCGTAGAGATCATGCCAAAAGAAAGAAAGGTAAGCCTTACATACCTTGCCTGCTTTCTACGCTAATCCAAACTTAAGCCTCTAGCCTCGTAAGATCTACAACAATATTCATACATACCAAACATTAGCCATAACACTTAAGAGTTCAATTCTAATCCAACACTTTATTTACAGAAATTTCAGCAGCACTTCCCCTGTAAATACAACAACCCCGAGAATTTAACTCGGCCAAATTTATCAACAACCATACCAACAATCATTTCTATAATACCAACAATCAATTTGAAACATATTCTAACATTAGTAACTCGCACAACATTCAAAACGATCCCACCATCCCGCTCCACCCGAAACTCTACAAATGCAGTAAAAGCTACAACAACACATTTTCTTCTTTCAAATTCATAAACTACAACAACAATTCATACTTTAGCAACTTCATTCTCACAACTACATAAAACCATATTAATATCACATAATTTCCTACAACAACCAACAACCAATTTCCATGCCAACTTGAACCATTAGTATTTCATTGGCCTCATAGAGTCCACAACAACACAACCAACATATTAAATAAAATTAACTCACCCCTCCTCCACCATTCAACAACCACAGGGCCACCTTTCAAGACACACACCCACACAGCCACACACAACACACATTATTTCCATGGTTTTCATTCACTTCTACTTACTACAATATCTATAAACCTTCCATAACATATAAAAGAATATGAATTCTTACCTTTTTCCTTAACTTTCCACTTGACTAGAATTTTGAACTAGCCACCAAGAGTAGTTTTCTTGCTTCAACAATTATACCACGTTAAAGAGGGTCTTTGAATTAGTAGGAATACTAGAAAAATATTTTTTTTTGACCAAGATTTTTGGTCTTCAAATTTTGGCTCTCGTGGCCGAAAATGGAGTGGTCTTGGCTCTCAAGGTTCTTTTCTCATGAATGTTCTTGAATAAGTTGACAATAATAGTAGTCATCCCTTTTTATTTGACTTGGATTAAAATTCCAAAGTGGGCCTTGGCCCATGCCTTGGCCGGCCACACTTGGGCTTTGTTTTTATGTTTTTTTGTTTTTTCCAAGCCCAATTATTCCATGGCTAATTTTTGTAATTCATGAAACTATTTTCCAAATTTTCAATTTTTCCCTTAGCCTTCCTCAATATTTCCGCATCAATAATTTTATGAACAACTTATGCACCAAACAAGATCAAAATTATAGCCTTGCTCTTAACTTCCCGCAATTATCTTAAATTATCCGAATGTACAAAATGCGGCATATAACATCCTCCCCCCCTTTAAAACATTCATCCTCGAATGTTCAACTGGCCTTGTGGGGTCTTATAACACTTCCGGGGGGGGGGGGGGGAATCTCCTTTCTATCACATACCGTCCCCGTGTGGGTTCACTTTATCGACTGCCCGCTGAATCATATCTGCTAATTTACTTAGTTCCGACTGTATCAAACCAACCGATCTGTGACTTGCACTTTCTGTCATGTAGAGCCTCATATGGTGTTGTTTCAAACTGTTCTTTTATATTTGTTGACCTCTCTAGGCGTCCTCCATATTTCCTCCCTATACTATCCTTTATGTCCAACAGTGTCATTACCCTTTTGGTGCGTACCCATTTCCAGTTACCTTCTTCCTAACCACTTTCTTTTCCCTTCGATCAAGTTGTCAATAACCTCAATCTTTCTTAGGGAGTAACTCTCTCCTCTTGTTGTTTATAGCATCGGCTCTATAGTTCGCAAGGTATTCTTTTATACGCGCGACTCGGTTCTATTCTTAAGTCACCTTCCAGGAAGGCTTCTCTATTTTCAAAACAACTATACCAATATGGCTACGTAATTATCCTTTTGTAATTATATACTTCCGCAATAAAGGATTCGACCAAGCTGTCCTTTCCTTCATGCCCGTTCCTTATCTTTCGTCCTGTTTTCTTTGTATATTCGAACCTCTCTGTCCTCACATGAATTCTTATTCCATGTCATGGGTTTTCTAGTCGACTGCGTCAACTTATTATCTTAGTCCTTCCTTTGATAAGTAATCAGCCGGCTATCGCCATCTTATTAAAATATCCTCCGTACTCCCACATGCCTGTCCTATTTTCACCGTTAACCTTCCTCAAGTTTGTTTCTCTTTTTGTCCTATACTATCACATTCTAGTTCTTTTACAGACCTGTCCCTTAAATTTCGACGCAAATAGTTTCATGCTTTGCCCGTTGGCTCTTTTGGAGGCTTTGCTCAGCCATGTTTCTTACGTTTCACTTTTTTCCGACATTTTAATCTCCTTACCTTCCATTTACTCACTGTCTTTCCTTCCCAAATATTGTTGTATTAGAATCTTCCAACCTTAACCTGTAGTGAAATCAGTACCAGTCTATTTCATAACCTCTATACCATATCTTTCGCTTTGTCTCTTAAATTCCATTCAGTTAGTGCCTTTAATAGATCACAACACTGGTTGCTAGGTTTCACCTATGAATCGATACAGCCATAAGGATACATCCTATGCGCCCCTATACAATTACTACCATTTATCTTACAAAACATTTTCAAACACTATTTAAATTTACTCTGATTCCAGAGTTGCGTTGCGCTTTCTTCTTCTTCGCCGGCCTTTTTCTACCTTAGCCTACACAACCCCTTTAAGGTTTCTATCCACTCTACATATTCTAATTTCCTTTAGGTTACCCCAAATTCCCATTTGTCTCTTATATCTATATTTGTGAAAATTTTAGTATACTTCCCAGGGGGTCACCCATCCCAAAATTGCTCTGGCCCTAGCACGCTTAACTTCGAAACTGTAATGCATTTCGATGTGTTAATGCTTATATAATTGCATCCACTATACCGCACGACCTTTATCACGTAATCTAAGGCAAGTCGGGGTCTTAAGAACTTTCAAAAGGTTCTCGTATGGGTCCCACTCCGATCTAGAGAGGGTCATTTTACTTTGCTGACCATACAATTTCCGTATTGCCCTTTTAAATTCTAAATATTCACTTTTTGTCAGTATGTATGGCTACCTCGAACAGCTCTATCGATTCGGGTCTTTTATTTTTTTGATTATGTAATTACCGAGTTAGCCTTTTAAATTCTCAACATTCACTTTTTATCTGTATGGATAGCTACCTCAAACGGTTCTATCAATTCGGGTTTTATCCCAATTCTACTAGCAACCAGGGGGGAAAATATGTCTATCAATGCACATATATTTCGGAGGAAGATAAATAGTATACCTGTGATTACGTTTGGTGACGCCTCCTGGTCCTGTCGGCCGGCCAAAGCATATAAGCGGTTCGAAGGACCGCTAGAACCGGGAGCTCCGCCACGACCTCTACCGCGGCCTGCTGGTGTCGGCATACCCTGCCCCGTAGGGCGCATGGCTATAGAAGGGGAAGATGAACCAGCAACTGACCCGGTAGGCTGAGCTGACCGCACGACCTTTATCACGTAATCTAAGGCAAGTCGGGGTCTTAAGAACTTTCAAAAGGTTCTCGTATGGGTCCCACTCCGATCTAGAGAGGGTCATTTTACTTTGCTGACCATACAATTTCCGTATTGCCCTTTTAAATTCTAAATATTCACTTTTCGTCAGTATGTATGGCTACCTCGAACAGCTCTATCGATTCGGGTCTTTTATTTTTTTGATTATGTAATTACCGAGTTAGCCTTTTAAATTCTCAACATTCACTTTTTATCTGTATGGATAGCTACCTCAAACGGTTCTATCAATTCGGGTTTTATCCCAATTCTACTAGCAACCAGGGGGAAAAATATGTCTATCAATGCATATATATTTCGGAGGAAGATAAATAGTATACCTGTGATTACGTTTGGTGACGCCTCCTGGTCCTGTCGGCCGGCCAAAGCATATAAGCGGTTCGAAGGACCGCTAGAACCGGGAGCTCCGCCACGACCTCTACCGCGGCCTGCTGGTGTCGGCATACCCTGCCCCGTAGGGCGCATGGCTATAGAAGGGGAAGATGAACCAGCAACTGACCCGGTAGGCTGAGCTGACCGCACGACCTTTATCACGTAATCTAAGGCAAGTCGGGGTCTTAAGAACTTTCAAAAGGTTCTCGTATGGGTCCCACTCCGATCTAGAGAGGGTCATTTTACTTTGCTGACCATACAATTTCCGTATTGCCCTTTTAAATTCTAAATATTCACTTTTCGTCAGTATGTATGGCTACCTCGAACAGCTCTATCGATTCGGGTCTTTTATTTTTTTGATTATGTAATTACCGAGTTAGCCTTTTAAATTCTCAACATTCACTTTTTATCTGTATGGATAGCTACCTCAAACGGTTCTATCAATTCGGGTTTTATCCCAATTCTACTAGCAACCAGGGGGAAAAATATGTCTATCAATGCATATATATTTCGGAGGAAGATAAATAGTATACCTGTGATTACGTTTGGTGACGCCTCCTGGTCCTGTCGGCCGGCCAAAGCATATAAGCGGTTCGAAGGACCGCTAGAACCGGGAGCTCCGCCACGACCTCTACCGCGGCCTGCTGGTGTCGGCATACCCTGCCCCGTAGGGCGCATGGCTATAGAAGGGGAAGATGAACCAGCAACTGACCCGGTAGGCTGAGCTGACCGCACGACCTTTATCACGTAATCTATGGCAAGTCGGGGTCTTAAGAACTTTCAAAAGGTTCTCGTATGGGTCCCACTCCGATCTAGAGAGGGTCATTTTACTTTGCTGACCATACAATTTCCGTATTGCCCTTTTAAATTCTAAATATTCACTTTTCGTCAGTATGTATGGCTACCTCGAACAGCTCTATCGATTCGGGTCTTTTATTTTTTTGATTATGTAATTACCGAGTTAGCCTTTTAAATTCTCAACATTCACTTTTTATCTGTATGGATAGCTACCTCAAACGGTTCTATCAATTCGGGTTTTATCCCAATTCTACTAGCAACCAGGGGGAAAAATATGTCTATCAATGCATATATATTTCGGAGGAAGATAAATAGTATACCTGTGATTACGTTTGGTGACGCCTCCTGGTCCTGTCGGCCGGCCAAAGCATATAAGCGGTTCGAAGGACCGCTAGAACCGGGAGCTCCGCCACGACCTCTACCGCGGCCTGCTGGTGTCGGCATACCCTGCCCCGTAGGGCGCATGGCTATAGAAGGGGAAGATGAACCAGCAACTGACCCGGTAGGCTGAGCTGCACTAGCTGAACCTCTCCTAAGCGGACAATCCCTCATAAAATGGCCCTGACGGCCACAAGTAAAACAAGCAGCTGTGGAGCCCGAAACCCTGGAGCTCTGAACTACTCCCGAATACCCTGCACTATCTGGTCTCCTGCTCGTAGACTGTGGGGGTGTGCTCCGTGCTGATTGGGGAGGGTATCTGCTATACTGCTGCTGAGGCTGGTCACCTCGAGACTCCCCAAAATATCCAGCTGACCTAGCCCTCTTGGGCAGCCTCCTATCACGTTCTCTATCAGGCTGACGCCCCCTATATCGATCCTCCATTCCTTGTGCGTATGCCTGCAGCCGTGCAATATCCATCCCGGACTGAGATGCAATCGCCATACAACTATCAATTAGGTAGTCATCCAACCCTATCACATATCGGTGCATCCTGTCAGTCATATCAGCCACGATGGTGGGCGCATATCTGGCTAGGGAGTCAAACTCTAGGTTGTACTCTCGAACACTCCTGCCCCTCTGTCTCAGCTGTAAGAATCTGTCAACCCTCGCTCACCGCATCTCGGGCGGCAGAAAATGGCCGAGGAAGGCTGCTGTAAACTCGTCCCACACAGCTGGAGGAGCATCCTCGCCTCTAGACAGCTCCCATTACTCATACCAATTAACCGCTACATCACGCAGTCTATATGAAGCCAGCTCGACAGACTCAGTCTTAGAAGCTCTGACAAATCTCAGCGTACGCTGCATCTGTCGAATAAAGTCCTGGGATCCTCCTCGGGCTTTGACCCGTAAAACTCTGGGGATTAGAAGTCAAAAAGTCTCGAACTCTCAAGCTGTCATATCTATTCACATCATCACCCCCTAGCCCGCGTCTGCGAGCCTGCCCTGCTACTAGTCTAGTCAACAACTGTACTGCCTCTCTCATCGCCCTGTCCTCTGCTCCTGGCTGAAGAGCTGGTGGCTCAGGCGCTGGAGCCTCTAGAGCTAATTGTTATACCCCGTATTTTGCACATTCAGAAAATTTGAGATAATTGTGACAAGTTAAAGACAAGGCCATATTTTGACCTTCTTAATATGTAAGTTGTTCATGAAAATTTTCAATGTGGAAATATCGGGGAAGGCTAAGGGCAAACTTGGAATTAGGAATATAATTTTTATGAATCACAAGTTAGTCATGAAATAAATTGGGCTTGGAAGAAAAAAAAAAGGGGGGCCCAAGTGTGTGGCCGGTCCCTTAATGGGCCAAGGCCCATGTGGGGGTCTAAGTTGGGAATTAAAAAGATGACTAAGTCATCTTTAACACATAGAACCATCAAGAAGATTGGTCAAAAACAAAAAAAGGAAAAGACCACCCCCAACTTTCGGCCATGACCATGGAAATTAAGCTCCTTGAAATCTTGTTCCAAAAATTATTTTCTTATGGTATTCCTACTAATTCAAGGGTCCTCTACAACGTGATATAATTGTTGAAACAAGAAAATCGCTCTTTGTTGCAAAATCACAACTCTAGCTAAGTGGAGAAGTTGAGAAGAAAAGGTAAGATTTAATCCTCTTTTATATGTTATAAAGGGTTTGTTTATGTTGTAGTATGTAGAAATGGATAGAATTCATGAAAATATGGAAGTTTGCATGGTGGTTGTGGGCATATGCATGTGGCCGTGTATATGTATATATTGTGTAGGCAAGATGAATCAATTTTATGTAGCATTTTAGTTGTGGTTGTTGTGGACTCTATATTGAAAATGGAAGTTTGATTATTTTGGTTGAAGTTGTGAATGTTGGATATGGGCTGTGTGTGTGTGTATTGTGTGTAGGGAGGATGGAACAATTTCTGTGTAGGATGTTAGTTGATGTAGTTATGTATTTTGTGATGGAAATGAGAATTTGATAACTTAAATTAATGTTGGAATTGTTATGGGCTGATTTGTAAGTTAATGTGACTCTAGTATCATTTCTTGTATTTATGAAAATAATGTAGTTAACATGATAATTGTTAATGTGGTTCATGAATTTGGAAGACCAAAATGTATTGGGATTGTCATTGTTGGAAATTGGAGAACTCGGGTGGAGTATGGTTTTGGTGGAAATGTTGGAATATTGTGTAGATTGTTTAAAATATTCTTGAATCATGTTTGAATGATTTGGGATTAGTAAATGAATATGCAAGCGTTGATATTGGGTTGAATGCACGTAGTTGGATTGAAATTTGATGTACTATGTAGAAAAGAAGATCACTTATGTTGGAATGCGTTTAAAATTGATTGTTGGTACTGTTGGTATTGTTGTTGGTATAGTTGTTGATGTTTTGGCTGAGCTAAATTCTCGGGGACGTTGAATGTATAGGGGTGATGCTACCCAAATTTCTGTAGAAAAGTGTTACTTTAAGATCTAACTCCTAAAGGCTTATGGTTAATGTTTGGTAATTGTGACCAATTGTAGATTTTGGGAAGTTCGGAACTTGAGTTTGTATTGGCGTAAGGAGCGAATAAGGTATGTAAAGCTCTACCTTTCTTTCTTTCGGCATGTCCTAGTCATAATAGGCTACGATACGAGTCTTGGGGAAAACTCCATTCTTAGAAATCCGAGCTTAGTTATGACCCCTATTCATTTCAATGTAATTGAATTATGAACCTTAGGTTTTGATATGCTTGATGAAGAATAGTTTAAACACTTTTTACTTCTAAAAGAGTCTTGTGCCATGAAACGTCCGTAACTTTTTCAAATAGAATCAGATTACTTTGAAACGCGCGTAGATGACTTCATAAGGCCTAATGTTCGTAATTTATGTACGCCACCTCGACTTGACCCGAGGTGGGCCCACAATTTCCAAACCCTCTTGTATTGTTCTATTTGACCTAATTCTATACAGTAAATAAAAGAAACCTTTGATTACTGTTCCGACTACTAACGATAGTTGTTTTAACTATTCCATTGAATCCTATGATAAATTTTGATATGTACTAACGGTCTCAGAAGTTTTTCTTTGACATAATCCGTTGTAACATCCGAAAGGTACGTACTACGGCTATCGTTTGATTATTTTTCTAAATGACTTATCGTTCGGACTAGTCTATCGAGTCTTTCTAAACATTTTATGATGCATAAAGTTTCTCACTACTCTACTCGTGGATGCCTCAATGCTTCCTTCACTGAGGCCGGGCCAGGATATGTTATCACGCGTATTCCACTGCATTGTTCGCCGTGCCTCGATGTGAGGGGGCAGGTATACATGTACATAGGTTGTGGAATATGTTGTGCCATGTACATATATATTCTGATATGTGATGATATGATATGATATGATATGATATGGCCATCTGATATGTTATGATATGTCCACATTCTGATATGATATAATATGTTACGGAGCTATTCCCTACTCTGGAGTATGATGTGTTGTGGTGCCAGTGACGGGGTGGCGACCACGTTCTGTTCACCGAGTCCCATAATGGGGCCGGATATGGCATATGTTCCGACACGCATTACCTATGTCTTATGAGTAAGCATTTTTGGTACTCCGGTTATTGCACTTATTTTCTGTACTCCCTGTTCAGTTTATGATTCTGTTTATTGTATCTCATGTTTTACATACTCAGTACCTATTCCGTACTGACCCCCTTTCTTCTGGGGCTGCGTTTCATGCCGCTCAGGTACACCCAGATGATGTGAAGTTATTATAAAGGATGTTCCGGCAGAGTTGGCAATCTCCATTTGCTCCTAGAGTGCTGCCGAGTCAGAGTTTGTATGTATGCTTCTTCTGGATTGATGTTAGAGGCTTTTCAGACAGAGTCGTGGGTATAGTAGGTCGGTTGTGTAAGCGGCTTCATCAGCCGATATGTCATTCTGTATTATGTGTTAAATTCTATATAATCACAGATTCTGTTTGATTTGGAAAACATCGAAAAAGAATATTTTGAGAGTTTATTATGTAATTTACCTTTATTTGATTTAAAAGTCTAAGAAGATTATGTGTGCCCTAAAAGTCTGTGGGTTCGCTCGGCTCCAGATGTGGGGCTGGGTGCCCATCACACCCTAGTGGAGTTAGGGTGTGACAAAGTGGTATCAGAGCAGGTCTGTCCTAGGGGTCGTCTACAAAGTCGTGTCCAGTAGAGTCTTGTTTATGGTGTGAAGCGCGCCACATTTATAAACAGGAGGTTACGGGGCATCTAGGGAATGTTGACCTTCTTGCTATCTTAAATTGTGCGATAGAGCTGAGTCATAGGAAAATGAAATTCCTTATATGGGCTTTACATACGACGGGAGAAGGTAATGGATGACATGGAAAGTCACAAAGGTAAGTCTCGGTGTACTTGTTCTGTTATCTGAAATCGGAAGTTCTGGATGGCTGGAATGTGTTATATAACTGTATGCTCTGTAAGGTATTGTTGATATTTGTTGCGTACAGATTCTGAATAGTAAGAATGGTAAAGGGGACTCGGTCAAACTTTTCAAAATGTGGTCATTCAACTAGGTATACCTAACAGGAAGAAGCATGGAAAGAAAATATCGTAAATGGACGATAAGTGAGATGTGACGTTTTAGAAAGACTACACATTTGGGCATGATGTGAGGAACGATTGTAAGAAAGACGATTAACAGTCCGAAGGGTTAAAAAGGGATAACATTTGAGGTTAGTAAGAACAAGGTCTGTTGGAGGATTCAGAAAAAAAGGTTAACGATCAGTTTTGCTGTAGATTATTATGTACGGATGGCGAGAGGAAATCTGGACATACGGATACCTGAGTACTTATAGGTAATGGCGACGAAGGTATGTCCGCCCATCAGTAATCTGGAAGCCCAGGACAGGCAATAATCATACACATAAGTGAAAAGTGAACATTGGGAATTAAAAAGGGTAAAATAGTAATTGTACAAAGAAGGACGTATTACGAGAATGCCTCGGAACCTGTAAGACCTCGACTGGCCTTATATTATGTAATAAAGGCCATATGAGAAAGCGGACGCGATTATATCAGTGTTAAGGCACCGAATTCCACCAAAGAATAGGTTAAGCGTGCTAAGGTGGGAGCAATTTTAGGATGGGTGACCCACTGGGAAGTATGCAAGAAATTCCAAAGATTTAGCCATAAGAGACAAATGAAAAGATAGGATGGTCTAAGTGAAATTAGAGTATACGGGATGGTTGGAGACCATGAAAGGCCACACAGTACGCGACATGCTAGACTAGAGGAGAGACAGAAAGTACGCCATAGCTCTGGAGTTAGGATAGGCTTGAATAGCGTTTGGAGGTATTTTGTGGGCTAGTTGGTAATAATTATATGTGTATGTATGAATGCGTACGACATCCCATATGTAATTGTATCGGCGGCCATGTGAGTCCCAACAACCGGCACTACGGTGTGGAACGCATTAATTGAGTAAGGACACCGAAGCTTAAATGACAATGGAAATAAATGGTGCAAGTGCTATAAGGCAAGCTGTTATTATTTTCACTACAGGTTAAGACTGGAAAGGCTATAATACAGCGATATTTGAAAAACAAAGAGAGTGAGTAGATGGAAGACAAAGAGATCAAAATGTCGGAAAAAGATAAGAAATCCCGATAAGGAAATCCGAGAGAAATTATCGGTAAAGTACGAGACTATTTGAATAAAAATTCGAAGATAGGCACATGAAAAGGATAAGATGCGGTCATATGAAGCAAAAGAGGAATGTGTGAGGTCCGAGAACCAATTTCAAAAAGTGGGACTAAAGAAGTAGTGACTACGACAAGGAATGTGAATGTCACGACCCAGCCCCGTGGGCCGCGACTGGTGCCCTTCTGGGACACCCCAAACGAACTCACACCCAGATCATCGTAATCAGACTCGCCCAAACTCACGTACGTTATTCGAACTCAACATCGTAATCAGACATCTACCGAACACTTATCCTAAGCAGTCGCCCGTACAGATCAGACAAATCACAAATCAGAAAGGAGGCGGAATATACATCGCCAAATTTCACACACACACATCAGAAGGGTGGCGGAATGCACATCGCCCCCAAGTACATACACATACATACAAACTCAGAGGCCGACTTGGCCATAGCAGCGTACGGGCCGCTTAAGAACGCAAAACAGACTCACATGCAAACACACCGGACCCACGACCCACAAATCTGACTACAGGCCTCTAGACAAAACAGAACATAAGAACATAGGACGGGACAGGGCCCCGCCGTACCCACTCATCCAAATATACAGAATACAGACACAACAAAAGATATGTACCAAAAGTAGGCTCCGGATCAAAGGGGAGCTCTCCAACACAGCAGAATGAGTAGCCTAAACTGGAGGACCACCCAAACGAGCTTCTGTACCTGCGGGCATGAAACACAGCCCCCGAAGAAACGGGGGTCAGTACGGGAGAAGTACTGAGTATGTAAAGCAGAAGGTACAGAAATCACAAACACAGCTGGAGTCAGAAAGAACAAACGCACCGACGTCACAAACAAGCAAACCTGTGCGGGAGGCGAACGTACAAATGCAAATCAAATCATGTATAGGGTTTAGGAACGTGGTCACCCCCCGACGCTGGTGCCACAACACATCATAACTCCAGAAGTTTTCAAATCTCCGTACAGTCTCCAGACACATCATATCACCAGAACATATCAAATGCCATATCACATCATAACTCCATAAACGGTAACCGGCCCTATGGCGAGGCCTCAGAAACCGTAACACATCATAACTCCCGAATATAATATAGCGCGCACGATCACAAAGCCGGCCCGGGTACCGACGAACGAAGTCCTAGCAGACAGCACGAACAGAGTAGTGCAGAAACCATATGCATATCGAAAATAATTTGTCGGA
Source organism: Lycium barbarum (assembly GCF_019175385.1). Classification (NCBI taxonomy): domain Eukaryota; kingdom Viridiplantae; phylum Streptophyta; class Magnoliopsida; order Solanales; family Solanaceae; genus Lycium; species Lycium barbarum. The sequence continues at coordinate 77,467,927 of NC_083343.1, forward strand.
CTCGACATATAGTTTACGTATAGGCATATACTGACACCCGAAGGCTCGGAGTAGGAATCCGATTGATCAAAGTTTGCGTATAAAAGTTACGAAGTGCCAAACGGCCAAATTCTCAAGAAAAAACTGTTCATACGTCTTTTTTTGAAAATCTCCCATCGTTCAAAGTACAGAACGTACATTAATGGCATAGGAAGTTTCAAAGACATCCTTGGGTCATAAACAGACAGTCGCAGATTATAACGGACACAAACGGACCAAACAAACCGAATAAGGGGAGCCTCGGGGCTCGCGGGCCCACCTCGGGTCAAACCGAGGCGGCGGACGCAAGTCACAGACTTTCGGCTCCATAGAGCCATCTACGAAAGTTTCGGAGAGTTTCGGACACAACAACACAAGTTATGGAGGTACGAACATTCTTTTAACCAAATGCGACAAAAAGGGTTCAATCGCGCTGAATGAATAGTGCTCGAACTTGAACTTCGATTTCCAAGAGTAGGATTATTCCCGAGGGGCCAATCTTAACCTAGTATGTCTAGGACATGCCAAAAGAATGATAGGTAGGCTTTACATACCTGGTAGGCGCCTTACGCTCCTCAAATCGCAATTCCCGTTTCGTCCAGAAACTGCAAATGGTCACTTTTACCAGTTACTATTCATGAGAATTAACATTTTAGTCTTTGGGCTAAATTTGGCTACCGAAATTTCGGCAGCACTTCCCCTATAAATCTAACACCCCCGAGACTTAGCTCGGCTCAAAATACAACGACAACAACAGCCCAAACATCATTAAACCATACAACCCACAATCATACTACATTAACTTCAAAATTTCACTTTAATACATAAGTTGGCAAATTCTTGATTCAACTTCAAAATTCCAAATCTATTTCCACATTAGTCCATTCATTCACTCATTCCCAATTATTCAAACACACTACATACAAGTTCCAAACCACATACAAACATCCCCAAAGTTCACTACTTTCCAATTTTCATTCAAAACACCAAAAGTTACGACGAATGTTCTAACTTGCGTCGTTTCATTCCAAATTCGTTATCATCAACCATAAATCTTATTTAAGGTCTTTAGTGTCATAAATATACTATGATATACACAAATATACCAAATGTATACGCTTTCCGATAACGTCCGAAATTATTTGCTAGCACCAACTCAATTCTTTAATCGATCCTTTACGACATAAAGATCACAACAACACATTATTCAAACTAAACAAGATAAAATTCTTATGGCTTGCACCAAATGGAACTCACGGCCAAACACACCCTTTTTACACACACACACCATGCAAAAACACAACCTCATCCCACAATCTTCACACTAATCCAATCACTAACACATATATATCCATTTCATAACATTAAAACATAAAAATCTTACCTTTTTCTTGAATTTCCGACTTGTCGCAAACGTCGCTCTTTCTCCAAACTACTTGTATCACGTCGGAGAGCGTCTTGAGTACTCCACAACTATGTAAAACTTGAGATTTTTGGATCAACAATCAAGCTTGGAAATTTTTCTTTCTTTTTCTCTCTAGTGGCCGAAACCCCTCTTTCTTTGTGTTCTTGAATTTTTGATTAAATTCTTGATAATTCCAAGTGTGCTTGATATATATCCACTCATAGGTCATGTGCATAGCACATGACCTTAATGAAATGGGCTTGGGCTTGCCCCCCTTGGCCGGCCTCTTCAAGGACTTGGGCTTCAATTCCTTGTTGTCCAAACTTGGCCCAATTCGTGAAATGTCCCGTTTTGTAATTCCCGAAACTAATTTCTAAAATTCCAAATTTACCCTCGGCCTTCCCCGAGGTCTTGACATCAATGATTTCATAATCAACATGAGCATAGCAACTTGAATCAAATTATTTCCTCAACACACACAAGTCTTATTTATTTCTTGATTTCCCGTTATACGAAAATACGGGACATAACATTCTCCCCCCTTAAGAACATTCGTCCTCGAATGTTGAATCGAACTCATGGGTGTCGTACTACTCCGGGAGGGTTCTCTTGATAGTTGTCCTTTATTGATTTCTCCGACATGGCTTCTTTACCAATACTAGGGTAGATTTTTCGCATCACCGATCCAAATGCCTTCATAATACATTTTCTCATATTCTACGTAATCACCGAACCATACGCCATATTCTTGTAACAGACGAACGCTTTCCAGACGTCATCGTCAATATCATCTTCTTTTCACACTCCTGAGTTTCCTTACCACATAGTCGTAATCTCACTTTACTTCATATCAGACACTTCATACCAAACAGATTCAGAACTAAAACCGGACGGATTCATAATCGGAGGCAGACATACTCAACTATGGCGGACGGATTCGTAGTCAACATCAAAGGTACGGAAGCATATCAGACACATCTGAGATCGGAGTCAGACGTACAAAGGCATATCAAACGAATTTGTAAGCAGAATCAGACACACGAAGATATACTAAACAGATTCACGATCAAAGCCAGACGTACGGAATTATATCGAACAAATCCGAAATCAGAAGCAAATATACAGAATTGTTTCATACCGAACCGTGATCAGACAAACCAAAAGGTATCAAACACACGCGCGGTCAAAATCAAACGCACAGAAGTATATCAGACGGATTTATATCCAGAGTCAGACATACAGAGGTGTGCCAGACAGAAACGGATTCGGAATCAAACGCACAAAAGGTTCATCGGACGGGAACATAGTCGAACTCAGAATTACAGAGGCGTACTAGGTAGAGCCTCATCGGAATTGGAAGTGCAGAAGCACCAGAGGTAGATTGTCACTTTAGGATCAAATCATTCATATTAAGGCTCCAATAATTCATGGGAATTTCCTTTTTATTTGCAAACTCACTCATCCAGTCTTCACACAATTTACCTTGCGTCTTACGTATCGACTCCTTCAAAAATCCCAATTACTCACACTGCTTATCCTTTGTTTATCACAACATTAGTTTCCGGGGCTCGGCTCTTAGCCCTCATAGGCAGCAAATGAGAATCATACACACACATACACATACATATACACATACACACGTTTACTCACACCTTACTGGCGAACATCTCTGACTATTATTCAAATTCGTTCAATTTCCCAAGAGGTGTTGTACCCTTTCCTTTTTGCCGATTTAGTCCGCCTCGTTCCGCGCGACTCTCGAAAGGGCACTAATTACTTCACGCACATCCTATTTGCCTTTGGTTACCCCAAGTTTTCATTTACCTTAATCATACTTACACTTGTGCAAAATTTTGCGTTACTTCCTAGGGGGTCACCCATCCCAGAATTGCTCTGGCTTGAGCACGCTTAACCCTGAAACTTTTACACATTTTGACGCGTTAGGGCTGATATAATTTCGCCAATTGCCTTGCACGACCTTTGTCACGTAATTTTAGGCCAAACGGGATCTTAACAAATTTTTCGGAAATTTTTCGTAGCGGGTCCCACTCTGGCCCAAAGAGGTCGTTTGCTTTTCTGGTTGTGTGGTCTATCGTTCTAGCCTTCCAAATCCCATATATTTTCCTCCCACATGCACAGATAACTGCCTCGGATGTTTTCATTAATTCGGATTCTTACCCTACCTTTACTGACACACACAAAAAGAATATCGCATAATACTGAGGTACAAACCTACCATTGCACATATTCATTAAACAAAAGGGTTAGTAGTATACCTGGGTCTGTGTCTGGGGGCGCCTCTGGGTCCCGACGACCGGTCAAAGCATAGATGCGGTTCGAGGGACTGCTAGAATCTGAACCCCCACCACGGCCTCTACCGCGGCCCGCTGGTGCTGGCATACCTCGCCCCGCAGAGCGCGTGGCCGAAGGGGTAGATGACGAACCCGCAACAGATCTCATCGGCGGTGCTGCGCTACCGGAACCGCCTGCCCACGGACAATCCCGCATGATATGGCCCTGGCGGCCGCAAGCAAAACAGGCCCCTGTGGCCCTGAAGCACTTACCTGGGTGCGATCTTCCACAATACGAACACTGGGGTATGGGTGGCCTAGACTGACTGGGACCCCTGCTCACCTGAGGACCTGGGGCTCTGGAACTCTGGTCTGCCCTGGACGGTCCTGCTCCATCAAACCTCTTACCAACAGACTGTGTGTCCCGGCCTGATGGAGGAAAGTACCCGCTGGACTGATACTGAGGCTGCCCGCCCCGAGAATCTCCGGAATACCCCGCTGATCTGGCCCTCTTGGGCCGTCTCCTATCATACTCTCGGCTGGGCCGATCTGCTCGGTGCCGGTTCTCCATCCCCTGGGCGTAGGCCTGTAGACGGGCAATGTCCATATCTGTCTGCAATGACACCGCCATACACCCGTCAATCAAGTAACGATCCAGCCCCATAACATATCTATGCATCCGATCTGTCATATCTGCCACCACGGCGGGGGCATACCGGGCCAGGGAATCAAACTCCAAATTATATTCACGGACGCTCCGACCTCTCTGCTGCAGATGCAAAAACCGATCAGCTCGCTCCCGTCGTAACTCTGGGGGCAGAAAGTGGCGGGTGAAAGCAGTCACAAACTGATCCCACATAGCTGGAGGAGCACCCTCACCCCGGGATAGCTCCCAAGTCTCATACCAATGCGCGGCAACATCCCGAAGTCTATGCGAGGCTAGCTCAACCGACTCGGTCTCTGAAGCCCTGACCAAGTCTAATGCACGCTGCATCCCCCGAATGAAGTCATGGGGGTCCTCGTCGGGCTTAGACCCGAAAAACTCTGGAGGGCCGCATAACAAGAACTCCCGAACTCTCAGGCTTTCCCGCCTGTCCTCATCATCATCGTCCCTCCGCCCGCGCCTGCGAGCCTGTCCGGCTACAATCGTGGTCAACAACTGTACAGCCTCCCTCAGGGTCCTATCCTCCGCCCCTGGCTGAGGAATCTCAGGAGCGGGTACACGGACCTCTGGAGCTGCTGAAGGTCCCGCTCTAGGCTTTACTAATGGGGGTGTAGCAGACCCCTCAGAATGAGGTGTAACCTCAGGCAAATCATAAACACGAGCCCGAGTAGCCCGTTGTGCCTGACTGGTCTCTCCCACCTTCGCCTTGCCCTTCTGGGCCGCCGTTGCCTTCTTCGGAGGCATCGCTGCAAACACAACAACGGGTCAGATCAGAATGACCCTAATAACACAGCTCTATCGCACGATCTAAGATTCCAAAGAAAAGAGCAACACAACATCCTAGATGTCCTGTGGCTCCCTGTTTATAGATGTGGTGCACAACACATCGATAAACAAGACTCTACTAGACACGGCCTGTAGACATTCCGAGGACAAACGGCTCTGATACCACTTTTGTCACGACCCAGCCCCGTGGGCCGCGACTGGTGCCCTTCTGGGACACCCCAAACGAACTCACACCCAGATCATCGTAATCAGACTCGCCCAAACTCACGTACGTTATTCGAACTCAACATCGTAATCAGACATCTACCGAACACTTATCCTAAGCAGTCGCCCGTACAGATCAGACAAATCACAAATCAGAAAGGAGGCGGAATATACATCGCCAAATTTCACACACACACATCAGAAGGGTGGCGGAATGCACATCGCCCCCAAGTACATACACATACATACAAACTCAAAGGCCGACTTGGCCATAGCAGCGTACGGGCCGCTTAAGAACGCAAAACAGACTCACATGCAAACACACCGGACCCACGACCCACAAATCTGACTACAGGCCTCTAGACAAAACAGAACATAAGAACATAGGACGGGACAGGGCCCCGCCGTACCCACTCATCCAAATATACAGAATACAGACACAACAAAAGATATGTACCAAAAGTAGGCTCCGGATCAAAGGGGAGCTCTCCAACACAGCAGAATGAGTAGCCTAAACTGGAGGACCACCCAAACGAGCTTCTGTACCTGCGGGCATGAAACACAGCCCCCGAAGAAACGGGGGTCAGTACGGGAGAAGTACTGAGTATGTAAAGCAGAAGGTACAGAAATCACAAACACAGCTGGAGTCAGAAAGAACAAACGCACCGACGTCGCAAACAAGCAAACCTGTGCGGGAGGCGAACGTACAAATGCAAATCAAATCATGTATAGGGTTTAGGAACGTGGTCACCCCCCGACGCTGGTGCCACAACACATCATAACTCCAGAAGTTTTCAAATCTCCGTACAGTCTCCAGACACATCATATCACCAGAACATATCAAATGCCATATCACATCATAACTCCATAAACGGTAAACGGCCCTATGGCGAGGCCTCGGAAACCGTAACACATCATAACTCCCGAATATAATATAGCGCACACGATCACAAAGCCGGCCCGGGTACCGACGAACGAAGTCCTAGCAGACAGCACGAACAGAGTAGTGCAGAAACCATATGCATATCGAAAATAATTTGTCGGACTCGACATATAGTTTACGTATAGGCATATACTAACACCCGAAGGGTCGGAGTAGGAATCAGATTGATCAAAGTTTGCGTATAAAAGTTACGAAGTGCCAAACGGCCAAATTCTCAAGAAAAAACTGTTCATACGTCTTTTTTTGAAAATCTCCCATCGTTCAAAGTACAGAACGTACATTAATGGCATAGGAAGTTTCAAACACATCCTTGGGTCATAAACAGACAGTCGCAGATTATAACGGACACAAACGGACCAAACAAACCGAATAAGGGGAGCCTCGGGGCTCGCGGGCCCACCTCGGGTCAAACTGAGGCGGCGGACGCACGTCACAGACTTTCGGCTCCATAGAGCCATCTACGAAAGTTTCGGAGTGTTTCGAACACAACAACACAAGTTATGGAGGTACGAACATTCTTTTAACCAAATGCGACAAAAAGGGTTCAATCGCGCTGAATGAATAGTGCTCGAACTTGAACTTCGATTTCCAAGAGTAGGATTATTCCCGAGGGGCCAATCTTAACCTAGTATGTCTAGGACATGCCAAAAGAATGATAGGTAGGCTTTACATACCTGGTTGGCGCCTTACGCTCCTCAAATCGCAATTCCCGTTTCGTCCAGAAACTGCAAATGGTCACTTTTACCAGTTACTATTCATGAGAATTAACATTTTAGTCTTTGGGCTAAATTTGGCTACCGAAATTTCGGCAGCACTTCCCCTATAAATCTAACACCCCCGAGACTTAGCTCGGCTCAAAATAAAACGACAACAACAGCCCAAACATCATTAAACCATACAACCCACAATCATACTACATTAACTTCAAAATTTCACTTTAATACATAAGTTGGCAAATTCTTGATTCAACTTCAAAATTCCAAATCTATTTCCACATTAGTCCATTCATTCACTCATTCCCAATTATTCAAACACACTACATACAAGTTCCAAACCACATACAAACATCCCCAAAGTTCACTACTTTCCAATTTTCATTCAAAACACCAAAAGTTACGACGAATGTTCTAACTTGCGTCGTTTCATTCCAAATTCGTTATCATCAACCATAAATCTTATTTAAGGTCTTTAGTGTCATAAATATACTATGATATACACAAATATACCAAATGTATACGCTTTCCGATAACGTCCGAAATTATTTGCTAGCACCAACTCAATTCTTTAATCGATCCTTTACGACATAAAGATCACAACAACACATTATTCAAACTAAACAAGATAAAATTCTTATGGCTTGCACCACATGGAACTCACGGCCAAACACACCCTTTTTACACACACACACCATGCACAAACACAACCTCATCCCACAATCTTCACACTAATCCAATCACTAACACATATATATCCATTTCATAACATTAAAACATAAAAATCTTACCTTTTTCTTGAATTTCCGACTTGTCGCAAACGTCGCTCTTTCTCCAAACTACTTGTATCACGTCGGAGAGCGTCTTGAGTACTCCACGACTATGTAAAACTTGAGATTTTTGGATCAACAATCAAGCTTGGAAATTTTTCTTTCTTTTTCTCTCTAGTGGCCGAAACCCCTCTTTCTTTGTGTTCTTGAATTTTTGATTAAATTCTTGATAATTCCAAGTGTGCTTGATATATATCCACTCATAGGTCATGTGCATAGCACATGACCTTAATGAAATGGGCTTGGGCTTGCCCCCCTTGGCCGGCCTCTTCAAGGACTTGGGCTTCAATTCCTTGTTGTCCAAACTTGGCCCAATTCGTGAAATGTCCCGTTTTGTAATTCCCGAAACTAATTTCTAAAATTCCAAATTTACCCTCGGCCTTCCCCGAGGTCTTGACATCAATGATTTCATAATCAACATGAGCATAGCAACTTGAATCAAATTATTTCCTCAACACACACAAGTCTTATTTATTTCTTGATTTCCCGTTATACGAAAATACGGGACATAACAGTGAAGTAAGAAAAAGAACGATAAAGCCTTGTGACGATGACAGGAGATTTGGCATATAAAGGGACAATAGGCAGTCGCGTTAATGTGATCACCTCGGACGTAAAACTGTTCTCCTGAAAGGATGATCTAGAAGTGAAATAGATTTGCCAGCTTAAAGTGAAAATCTCGTAAACTTCAGAGTCGATGCCACAAAGGGCAAAAGCAGAAGAGTGTTCGAGAAGGAAGGAAATTAAGGAAGGTTAAGGATGAAAGTAGGAAAAATATACTAATGGGATAGTCCAAGGAAAAGAAGAACCTTTGGAAATAGAACAATTGGAAATCTTTAATTATAGGAGTAAGAGGGAATGCCTTAACAATTAGCAATGGAAACCCGATTACGGTCGACATCGTTGATTGGGAAATTAGTGGTATGGAATGACAATTCAGGTGAGGTTTGAGAGATTCGGTCTTGAAGGAATTAGGAAAAAAAATGTAAAGAATTTGTATGGAAGACCGCTCAGTCATAGTGTCGTAAGTACAGTTAAAGGCTCAATGAGCAAGGATAGAAAGAGTACAAATCGTAAGGATTTTGTATTAAGAGCAAAAATAGTGGACGCTCAAAAAGTATGGATGCACGGCTGCAGTACGAGCGTACAATTAAGGAGACTTACGAGCAAATGAACTAAATGTGCGCGGGGATGAATAGTAGATAGGAAGATAAAGGAATATTGACAAATGATGATATAGACAAGAAGAAAGAAATGAAAATCTATGGTAAGAAGTTTTGATATGTTATGCACAGAATCGGAAACAAGGACGAGGAATGAGGTAATTATCGTAGCCGAAAGTACTCGAAGACTGTTGACACACAAGGAGCCCCTTAAAGGAGGAGTAAGGATTCAATAATAACAATATAGTTATGATATTTTGGATGCGATGTAAAAAAAATGCAGAGATGGTTTAAATCAAGTTACCAAGATAGAGTCGGTAATAAGGGCAAGTAGAAATTAATCAGGGTTGAATCAAAGACCCCTCCCGATACTGATTGTAAGATAACTGAGAGAAGTCAAGGAAAAGCGTAGAGATTAGTGAAACGTCACGAAGGTATTTCTTGAGCTAACGTGCGTATTTTCACATGTCCTCGTAAAGATTGTGACCTAATGAGTGGCGGAAAGTTAAGAGCAAAACCGCAGAGGAAGGGCAATAGAAGAATTTGGATTAAAGGCAAAAGAGTGACACGAGGTAATAGGTCTAAGGTATGACAAGTTAAATTATGGAAATTATAGAATGATTTAAGCAGGATGATCAGGACTAGGTAAAGTTATACCTCAAGAAAGAAGTGAGATTTCACAAGGTTTCCCACATCTATTATATCGGACAGAGGGCATAGTGTATAGTAATTTCTGGAAGTCTTTTAGGAAGGAAGTGAGGACACAAATAAGTCTTAGCACATCATTAGCTTTTAACTGACGGATAGGCTAAGCGTGTATCAAAGGCAGCAAGAATGGACACTTGCCATTGGTTGAGTTTACTGGTAATAATAGTCGTCGTTCTGGCATTCAGAAGACACCGTATAAGGCTCTGTGTGGCAAGAGGTGTGCGCCGTCACTTGGCTGGTTTAATAGTGACAAGGCTAAGCTACTTGGCACGAATATAATTCAACGGACAGTTGATAAGGTGAAACTCATTCGGGAACGGCTATTAGCAGCTCGGAGTCAACAGAAATAATATGCATGAAATCGACGTCAATACTTAGAAGTCCAGATTGGTGACCGGGTATTTCTGAAAGTATCACCCATCAAGGATGTTATGAGATTCGGTCAACAGGGAAAGCTTAGCCCGAGACGTATTGGGCTTTATCGGATCATTTGTAAGGTGGGCAAGGTTGCCTATGAATTAAACCTACCATCTAACTTAGCGGCAGTACACCTAGTGCTCCACGTATCTATGCTTTGCAAATGCATTAGTGACCCTTCCAGAATGTTTCCCGTGGAAGACATCCAAGTGACAAAGGAATTGTCCTACGAGGTACAGCCAATAGCCATACCAGATCGTTAGGTGAGGAGATTGCGTAATAAAGGTGTTGCATCCATTAAAGTATTATGACGGAACAATAATAGGAAGGAATTGAAGAGGAGACGAAGAAGGAATAACCCACTATTTCCTATACCCACAGGTACTCAAATTCCTTGTTTGGCTATATTGGTGGATGAATGAATTGTATATGATAACCATAAAAAGAACCTTCCCCAAAATGCTCATAGGGGTCGTGAATGTCACGACCTGGATAGGGGTCGTGACGGGTACCCGGGCCTAGCCACCGAGCACCACTCGTGCTACTACTCATCTTGCTTATTTAGTGGTCTTTTATCAGCTTTATACTCAAATTGTAGGAAAATCATATTTTTATATGGAAACATAAATACTTTTTAAATACATTTGCCTCTCGGCCATCAAAATAATATATACATATAATAGCATCTCGTGAGACCATCTAACCCACACTGCGCATCTACGAGCCTCTACTGGAGTGCTAAGCATAAGGACGGGACAAGACCCCGTCATGCCCAAAAATACATATACATGAATATACACAAAAGAATATTCATAAGCACCTCCGAACAAAGGAGTGCTTTCAATTAGCTGACGGCTACTGCTGGTCTGGGATGAGCTCTCCTCCCTGTCTACCTGTGGGCATGATCACAGCGTCCAAAGAAAATGGACATCAGTACGAATATTGTATTGAGTATGAGGGGCATAAACAATGAAATAGAACAATGACATAAAGGAAATATCAATATGGAACATCTATATCTAACTATAATGTATAAAAGAATTAAGCCATGCTGTCTTACTCATACTCGTCATCATATCATGTATGCATAATGTATAAGCTGCCCGCTCATATAGGTTCGGTGTAGTAATGTATAAGCTGCCCGTCCATATCGGATCAGTGTGATAATCATAACATTAGCCTGCGTCAAGGCCTCCCGCGTCCGGGGTATCATCTCATGCCGCCCACTAGTGGTGTCTGCCCATGCCATTTGGCCATGGTGTATCGTATAGCTGCCCGCCTTAGCGGTGACTGCCCGGCCAACTAGGCGCAGTGTTATATCATCATCATACATACTCATCATAATATGCTTATCGTAACATACTTATCATAATACATGCATAAGGTTTATAAACAACTTTACTTTATCGGGGTGACGTAAGGTCGTGATTTCCCCCGATTTCATTATGGATCAATTATCGACATCCTGCCTCACCTTGAAGGAACAGTCGCAGAAGGTGAGTGTGAGCAATAAATATCATCATGCCATTTTTGGATCATCATATCATATTTCTTATCTTATGTTACCATTTATAGATATAAGCTTCTAGCTTTCCGGAATATAGGAACTCATGAAGAGGAAGGAAATTCGTGCTAGAAGATTCATGCCATTAGAAAGAAGGGACTATCCTCACATACCTTTGACGTTTAACAAAGCTATCGTTCGCTTGTTCTCCTTCGATATCACGTTTCTACCTTCAAAGAGAATTTGCATTTATGTTAGTTAATCGACTATAAGAACGCACTACTATTTCTAGGGAAAATTGGGCGGCACTTCCTTTGGTTATACTACTTTTCTCATAGTCTATATCAATTCCCAAATGCTCACAACAACATTCACAATATTACAATCAACAATCATCATTTATATACATTGACCACAATCCACCATTTCTCTTCAATTTCTCCACATTTATAGTTATGGCTTACTATCGCGCTTCCTCATATCTAGTACTTATTTCATGGCCTAAATGTCATTTATAACGTATTCTTAATCACAACACCCCAACATTTATGATCCAATCCAACTACCTTCCAAACATGACACTATTCACCCCTTAATCACCCATTTCCTATGTCTTTTTACAATTCAAGTATCTTAACCTTCCAATACCTTCAACAACATTTTTTAGTCATGAAAATTACCTTAGATGATGGTTGAACAAGCCTTGAATAGAATTACTCCTTTAGAACCAAAACTCTACTTCACTCCCTTTGGGTTTTCTTGAGAAAGATCAACTACAGTGCGATTCTTACACTTGATTTCGTGGGTTTCATGTAGTGGATCACTAATTTCCTTTGGTTTTCTTGTGATGAAGAGTAGAGAGTATTCTAGAGGGTTCTTGAGAGAAATATCGTGGAATTGAAATGAATTGGATGAGGTTAGGTCTCTTTTTAATGACTTAAAATCTAATCCGGAATGAACAGTGACTGAAGTGCACAGCGGTCGTAAACCAAGTTTACGGGCCGTATTCTGGTTTATGGGCCATATATCATGGTCGTATTTAAGCATATCAAAACCAGAAAGGTAAGCTGAGGATCATGGCGATTTACGATCGCAGTTTACGATCCGTATTTCAATTTATGGGCCGTATTCCAAGTCGTATTTAACCATTTGAACATTTGGCAGAAAGTTGAAGTTTTGTATGTTGGAGTATGACATGGTGGTTTACGAGCCGTATACTACTTTACGGTCCGTATTTCACTTTACGACCAACTGGGCCAAAGTGCGAATCTGCAACTTTCACGTCTTTAGAACCTATAATTAGTCATTGTGGAGCATAACCTTATCCCTTGTTCCCATCGCCTTTGAAATCTTACTTAAGGTCGCCAAACGTCGTTTCCTTCTCACTAAATATCGTATACTCGTATTCTTCGTTAGTCTATTCGTTGTATATTCATGGGGAAATTTACGAGGTGTAACATTCTTCCCCCCTTTTGAAACATTCGTCCTCGAATGTCAAACACTCAGGATTTTGCGAAAATTTCGCCAGATTTTCCCCTGTAATTTTGCACTACCAACCTGTCACAACAACCCATAATATCATCGCCTCACAGGGCTACATCACAACATCGACATATCTATGGCCACACGCGACCAAAAGCAAGAAAAAATAAGCATACATACCTCATATCGTTGGTGTTTCATCTTGAATCTCCTCTGGGGGTTGGAATAAATGCGGGTACTTGTACTTCTGTTATATCCCGTGTTTTCACACGTTTGGAAAAACTTTAATTAAATTGGATTCTTGAGATATAAGGTCAAATTTGATATTTTGTTGAATTTAGGAGTTATGCATGAAAGAATAGAGTCATGAAAGTGTGGGACGAGGCTAAGGGCAATTTTGGAATTTTGGAAATTAGTTTCGGGAATTACAAAATGTGATCCGTAAGTTATTGGGCTCAACAAATTGAAGTGAATTGAGGCCCAACTATGGGACCTTGGCCAGCCACTTTGGCTTGGTCCAAGCCCATTTTATGGGTCATGTTCTTGGTCATGTGACCAAGCACTTCAATTATATACACCTTACAAGACTTGGGATAAGAATGAACTAGAACAAACTAGAGCAAAAAAATAGAAGAAGAGCAAGAAGCTCTCGGGTTTGGTGGTGAAATTTACCCCCCAAAAATGTTGTTCTAAAAATTTATTTCTTGTTGATTTCCTACTAAGTCAAGGTTCCTTTGTAACTTGGTATAGTTGTTTTGGAGGGAGAGGCATTAGAATCACCAAAGTGATCATATCTCCAAGTGAAGAATACTTGAAGAAAAGGTAAAAATTTCTACCTTTTTATTGTGTTGTTAAGTTTTGTTTGTGTTGTAGTATGTAGAAATGTGTTGATTGTATGGAAAAATGGATGTTTGCAAAGTGGTTTTGGAATATGAGGTGTAGCCGTGTGTATATATAGGTGGTATAGCCACAATGTGTTGAATTCATGTTATATTCTAGTTGTGATTGTGATGAAATGCATATTGGGATTGAAAGTTGAATGATTTAGTTGAACTTGTCAAAGAAGGCTTGTGGCCGTGACCTATGTTGAAGTTGGGATGGAAATGAATTAAGTTGTTTAGGGTGTTAGTGTGTTATTGTGATGGTTGCAATGTAAATGAAGTTAGAATGATATAAGTTTGTATTGAATTAGAATGTAGAAACTTATGTCGTTTTAGTATGACTTTCCGACATTAAGGAAATGAAGTTGTTTGGTTGTTAATTGTGATGATCATTGATGAATTTGGAAGTTGGAAACATGTTATGAAGTTGTATGCCAAAGATTTGATGTTTTGCATAAGTTATGACTTTGACGGAAAGTTGTATATTATGTATATCGAGTGTATAACTTGAGGAAAACGATATGAAATGTTTCTAGAACTATATGGTGATGATCTTGATTGTTGATGAATGTGAAATTATTGATATTAGTTGAAAGTTGGGTTGAAATGAAGGTTATGTCAACTTGTTAGAAAGATGACTAGTTGAAGGATATTTGTGTTTTTAATGTTCGTTGTTGATATTGATGTTGTCGTTTGGGTTGTTGTTGATGATTTCTAGCCGAGTTGAATTCTCGGGGTGCTATATGTATAGGGGAAGTGCTGCCGAAATTTCGGTAGACAAATATGCATTAAGTTGAAACTTTGGTATTCATAACTCACAATTGGTAAACTTGACCAATTACAGATTTTTGACGAAACGGGAAGTGAGTTTGGAAAGGCGTAAAGAGCTTGAAAGGTATGTAAAGCAACCCCAATTCTTCCCTTGGCATGCCCTTAGTGTGTTAGGGTCGGATCCGGGCCTCGAAAGACTTCTTGGCCCTCGGAATCCGCAAGAGAAATTCTCCGTTTTTCCTTTAGTAGAATTGAACCATTTTGGTATGCTTTTCTTGAAATTATGCAATTTTGTTCTAAATTACTTGGAAGGTCACAGAATGTTTGTAGAACCTTTTTAGGTGACTCCATAAGCTTGGAGGGCATAATTTGAGCCCGCCGCCTTGTTTGTCCCGAGGCGGGCCCACTATTCCCGGTTTTGCCCTTAATGTACTAAAGCTTTCTTTTTAAGCAATTTTTGAAAGAAACGTTTTGACTATCCTTTTAATTACTTAACGAATATTGTTTTAAATACTCTATTAAGTCTTACAAATTATTCTGACACCCGGAATGACTTCGGGAAGGTTATACTTCTGTAATTTATTATGATATCCGAAATGCATCTATTATGATCCCGTCCAACTCCATTGGATTTGTTTGACTTTGATACGCTTCATCGAGTCTTTGAAAATATCTATGGTAATTTTAAATTGCATTAGTCTCTCACTACTCCATTCGTGGATGCCCCAATGTTTCCCACACTGAGCCCGGGCCAGGATATGTTGTCAAGCGTGATTCTCTGCATTGTTCGTCGCGCCCCGGTGTGAGGGGGCAGGTATACGCGTACATGGGTCTGTGGAGTATGATGTGCCATGTCCGCCTATTCTGATCTGATCTGTTATGGCCATTTTGATATGACATTTTATGATACGGGGCCACACCCCTTTTTTTTTCTGATTCCTCTGTATTGTGGCACCAGCGTCGGGAGGGTGGCCATGTTCTGTCTGCCGAGTCCCGTGGCAGGGGACGGATATGATATGACATATGTTTCTGTACACATTCTGTTTGTTTTGGAAACATGCATTTGACACTCTGGATTTTGTACTCATTTTCTGTAACTGTTATGATTTGACTTCTGTGATTCCGCTTTACATATTCAGTACATATTTCGTACTGACCCCCTTTCTTCGGGGGCTGCGTTTTCATGTCGCGCAGGTACAGACGACAGGTTCGCTGATCCACACGTCTAGGATCCCATTTCTGCTATTTTCGAGCACTCTCTTCTTCAGAGCCCATCTTTTGGTACAGTCTGTCACTGCTATCTGGATATGTACATTGTTCTGGGTATGACGGGGCCCTGTCCCGTCTTATGATTCTGTTATGTTCTGTTGAGGTCTGTGGATATATCTGTGTGGGTTTTGTACATATGTTTGGGATATTTTGTTCTATGATGGCCTTATCGGCCTATGCGTGCCAAGTCTGCTCTTCTGCTAAATTGTGTAGCGTCCACTAAAATTATTATTATATTATATTATTTTGATAATATGCTAATTTGGGTATCGGGTACGTATAGGTGCCCAACTCGGGCACTGGTCGCGGCCCACGGGGTTTGGTCGTGACAACTTCATCTTCTCTTCTGCCTCCCAAGTCATTTCTTCCCAATAGTTGTTTCGCCATAAGACTTTGACATAAGCTACCTCTTTATTTCAGAGTCTTCGTACTTGCCTGTGTAAAATAGCGATAGGCACCTCTTCATAGGTTAGCTTTTCTGTTACTTGCACATCATCTATCGGGACAATCTTTGTGGGATCTCCAATACACTTGCGAAGTATCGAAACGTGGAAGACTGGATGGACTGATTCATACTCCGAAGGAAAATCCAGTTCATAGGCTACATGACCCACCTTGCGGATAATTCTATAGGGTTTATAGCCCGTATTTTGTACGTTTGGATAATTCAGAGTCGTTGTGGGAAGTTAAGGGCGAAACCAATTTCAAAATTATATTAATGCACAAGTTGTTATAAATATTATTTATAACTGTTATTAGTATGGAAATATTGTGAGAGGCTAAGGACAAGAAGAGAAATTCGCAAAATGGCCTATGGAAATATTACGGAAAGAATAGGGGCAAAATGGGAATTTTGCAAGGTCCAAGAAGTTCATGAAATGGCCATGTTGGCCGTGTGACATGCATGGTGCATGTCCAAATTTTATTAACTATAAGGGCTAATTGAGAATTAAAGAGAACAAGGCAAATGGTCTTCTTTGACCAACTTTAAAGGAAAATCCAAAAAAATGAAATAAACCTCTGGAGAGGGGCATGTGCCCCTCACATGTTGGGAGCTTACATATATATATATGATTAAGTCTTGAAAGGAAGTCAAAATTTTCATTTTCATTCTAGACAATTCAAGAAAGAATGAAGAAAAAAAAGAAGAAAGAGAGGGCGGCAATAGGGGCTGGCCGAACCAGCCCCATGAGTTGATCATGGAAAAATTATCTTTCTTCTAGTTTTCCACTAATTGGAATGCCCTCTACGACGTGGAATAGTTGTTGGAGCAAATCAATCGTTTGTTGTGGTCTTGAATAACTCTAGCCATGGGAACACATGGATGGAAGAAGATAAGGTTCAATTCTTACTTTTATATGTTATGCTTGGTTTGTGTATGTTATGGTATGTGTGGAAATGAATGGAACTCATAAAATATTGGAGTTGATGTTTGGCCGTGTATGTGTGTGCTTAACAATGTGTATGTAGAGTTGTGTTGAGGTGATGAATTAGTTAGTATTCAACATGCTTGTGTGTTGTATTAACGTGTGGAAAATGGGTGAAAAATCATGGAATTTGTGTGTTGAAGGGGCTGGCCGAAAATGGACTGTTGTGCATGTCCAAGAATGAACTAATTTTATTTAGTATGTTTGGGTTATTGTGTTGTGGATTATGTGATGTAAATGAGAGTTTAATGGCCCAAGTTGGTCTCGTAATTGTTGCGGGCTGTTTTGGGAGCCAATTTGAATCAAATGTAGTTTCTTGTAATTATGATAATAATGTTGTTAAGGTGTGGTTTGTTGGTGTGGTTTGTGAATCTTAAAGAATGAAATGTGTTGTGATGGTTTCTATGGAATTTGGAAGATTTCGGGTTCCATGGTGCATTGTTAGGATTGTCTGAATATTTTGTGATTTGCCCGAGGCGTTCTTGAATCTTGTTTAAATGGTTTAGATTAGTACTTGAACGTATGAAAATGGGTGTTGGTTCGATCGTATGCGGTTGATTTGAATGAAAACGGAATATTGTCGAATTGTATATAAAAGAGCTACTAATGTTAGAATGTGTTTTGAACCTCTTATTGATGTTGTTGGTATTGTTGTTAGTTTGGCCGGGTTGAATTCCCGGATTGTTGTTGACAAAATTGACCGAGTTAGAATCTCGGCAGTGGTATATTTACAGGGGAGGTGCTGCCGAAATTTCGGCAGAATATAAATGAATGTATTGAAAGGGTGAGGCAAGTACTTGACGAAGGAACTAATGAATGGATGAACTCTCTTGCATGTAGGCAAACAAGTTGGATGCACAAGCGTAACTAGTTGGTCACGGCACAGGTATGTAAGGCTTACCCTTTCATTCTCTGGCATGTCCTAGAGCCAAGTAAGGTATGATGTGATATGCTGCCTTGGGGTAACTCTGTTCTGTGATTCTGAGACTGGTTATGATTCTAAGTCACTCCTTGATCTGAGTTTATGATTCTGGCTCATCCTCGGATATAAGTAATTGGATATAAGTATTTGATATAAGTATCCTGATATTCGTATTTTGATTTAAATATTCTGACGTGAGTATTTTGATATAAATATTTTGATATAAGTGTTATAATGTCAGTCCTTGATATAAGTATTTCGATATGAGTATTTTGATATAAGTAATCTGACGTAAGTGTTTTGATATAAGTATCCGGATAAAGTATTGTGATATGAGTCTTCTGAAATAAGTATTCGACATAAGCATTCTGAAACATGATTTCTGATGTAAGTGTTCTATTATCAGTAATCTACTATGAGTATTCTGATATAAGTACTCTGATGTGAGTATCCAATATGAATGTTCTCTGTAAGCTTTAGCGTCTCTAACTTTTGTATACGAAATCGGATTGTTTAGAGGTGTCCGAAGAGGTTCCGGTACCAAAAACGGTCATGGTCTTTCTGTATGTACATATGGTTCCAAAATCTCTATTTGATCTGATTCGTAAGGACATCTGAAGGTTTCTGATATGACTATGACTCTGATTCCCCGAAAAAGGCTTCTAAAACGCTTATAAAGCGTTCTGTACTTCGAACGCACGTAACTTTCTCATACTACGTCGGATTGACCTGGAATCTCTTCCGAGCCCCCAGGTATCGGTAAGTATACTGGTCTGTCGAGTCTTGATTCCTATGCATGTGGTTTCTCACGACTCTGCTCGTGCATGACTCAATGCATCTTTCACTGCGTCCCGGGCCAGGTTTTGTTATGTCCTCGTGTGTCCGCTACGATATGATTCACTGCGTCCAGGGCCAGGTTCTGTTATTGTGCGCGTTCCTCTGCATTGTTCACCGCATCCCTCATATGCTGGTCGGGCTCTGTTATATGGTATGATGATATGGGGTGGTGTCCAGGATGGCATATGATCTGTCTGTTCACTGCGTCCCGTACTAGAGGGCCGGGCTCTGTTACTGTACCCCTCACCGGAGGGTCGGGTTCTGATATATGCATATATGATACATGAATTTGATATATGATGATTCTGTTTACCGCGTCCCTTATCACAGGGCCGGGTTCTGTTATACGCATTTGTGACATACGATTCTGAGTATTCTGTATGTTCTGACATCATCTGAGTATTCTGTATGTTCTGTATTCCGTCCGACATATGACATTATCTGAGTAATCTGTACGTTCTGTATTCCGTCCGATATATGACATCATCTGAGTAATCTGTACGTTCTGTATACCGTCCGATATATGACATCATCTAAGTATTCAGTACGTTCTGTACTCCGTCTGACGTATGACCTTATCTGTTCGTTCTGTACGTGCCACACTCCTTCTGACAACTGGTATCGGTATGTGCGATCTGTGTCTGGAAAGTAAGTATGTCGGCATTCTGTATGCTCTGTATGATTTTGTTATGCTTTGTATGATTTGTACGGTCTGTATGATCTGTATTGGTCGGTATGGTCTGTGTCGGTCTGTATGGTCGGTATTGGTCTGTATGAACTGTGTCTGAGAAGCAAGAAATTTGGTAATCTGGATAACATGCGTACTCTTGGTACTGTTTGTTTCGATTATGGTTCTGCTTTCTGTATTCTATGCCTTACATACTCAGTACATATTCCGTACTGACCCCTGTTCCTTAGGGGTTGCGTTTCATGCTGCGCAGGTACTCCCAGACGAGATAAGGACACTATAAAAGATATTTCAACAGTGGTGGCGAACTCCAATTGCTCCTGGAGGACTGCCGTGTCAGGGTTTGGTATGCGTGTTATGGTTTCTGTATGAGGTTAGAGACTTTGCAGATAGCGTCGTGGGTATGGTGTGTCAGTCTGTAAGCGGCTCCATCAGCCGATATGTTGGTATGTGTTGTGTATTGAATTGTGTACGACTACGGATTTGTTCGCTTGGAAGATTCGAGAAGGAATATTTCTGAAAAGAATATTTCAAAAAAAAAAAAAAAATTACTATGTATTTTACCTGATTTGATTTAAAAAGTTTGACGTAATTTTATGTACAGTAAGCGTCAGAGGGTTCGCTCGGCCCTAAGTAAGGGTTGGGTGCCCATCACACCCTAGTAAGGTCGGGGTGTGACAAAGTGGTATCAGAGCAGGTCGGTCTATGGGTTGTCTGCAAAGTCGTGCCCGGTAGAGTCTTGTTTATGGGTGTGTAGCGCGCCACACTTATAAACAGGAGGCTACGGGGTATCTAGGAATTGTTGACCTTTTTTGTGCCATAGATCGTGCGATAGAGCCCCGATATAGGGAAACGAGACCCCAAATCTAAGCCTTACATACGTTGGGAAAAACGTGAATAATGATATGGAAGGCCACGGAGGTAAGTTTTGACATGTTCGTTCTGTTATCAGAAACCGGAAGCCCTGTACGACAGTGATTTGGTATGATATGATATGATCCCGTACGAAATGACACGACGCGATATGATACGATATGATATGATATAACAAGACATGATATGACATAATATGACATGATATGGTCTGATATGAGGTAATATGATATGATACGATGTGAAACGATATATAAAGGCCCTGACCGGCTGGAACATGTTATATATATGTACGATCCGTGAGATGTTGTTGATATTTGTAGTGTGTGAGTGAATTCCGAATAGTAAGGGTTGGAAAAGGGTAAAATGGTAATTGCAAGGATAGAACGGGTTACAGAAATGTCTCGGAATCTGTGAGACCTTGATCTGCTCCGGATCAGGTAATAAAGGTTATAAGGGAAAGTGGACGCGATTATATCGGCCCTAAGGCACCGAAATCCATCAAAGTTTTGAGGTTAAGCGTGCTCAGGCGGGGGAAATTTCATGATGGGTGACCCCCCTGGGACGTTTTCTAAAAATTTTGTAAAATTCAGATGTGAGCAGCAGGTCAGGAGCTGGAGTAATCCAAGAGAAATTTAATGTATACAGAATGGTTGGGAAATCATACGAGGTCACATAGAATGCGACAGGCTAGACTAGAAAAGAGACAGAAAGTGCAGTGCAGTTTTGGAATTTGGATAGGCTTGAATAGCGTCTGAAGGTGATTTGCGGGTCAGTTGATACTAATTATATGTGTATATGTATATGAACATGAATGGTATCTCCTATGTCAGGATATCGACGGAAAATGAAAGGAAAACTTATGATAAGGAATTTTTCTATGTTGTGCACGGAGTTGAAAAGAAGAACTGTTGGCTTGTGAGGAGCCCCTTAAAGGGGGGGGGGGGGGGGAGGCCATATTAGGCTTACAAGGAATAGCGATGAACGAAATGAGCTTCACCACATGAAGTCAAAGACAAGTATGCCTGTATCGAGAGATACGAGAAGAGACTAAGGAAGAGTTGTAGTAAAAATCTAAAAGTGTGACTTTTGTTAAGATACGGTCCCGAAACAGTAACAGAAAAGAGATGACCTGAGAAGGACAAGGAAAATATGTCGGCCCAGCGGATTAGAAAACTCATGGCACAGAATAAGGACCTATATAAGGATGAAGAGACTCGATTATATGAAATGGGCATGGAGAAACGGGCAACTATAAAAGAAACCCCCTCCCGAAGTGCTACGAGTCCCCAAAAGGCCAGTTGAACATTCGAGGACGAATGTTCTAAAGGCGGGAGGATGTTATAGCCCGTATTTTGTACGTTTTGATAATTCAGAGTCGTCGTGGGAAGTTAAGGGCGAAACCAATTTCAAAATTATATTAATGCACAAGTTGTTATAAATATTATTTATGACTGTTATTTGTATGGAAATATTGTGAGAGGCTAAGGACAAGAAGAGAAATTCGCAAAATGGCCAATGGAAATATTGCGGAAAGAATAGGGGTAAAATGGGAATTTTGCAAGGTCCAAGAAGTTCATGAAATGGTCATGTTGGCCGTGTGACATGCATGGTGCATGTCCAAATTTTATTAACTATAAGGGCTATTTGTGAATTAAAGAGAAGAAGGCAAATGGTCTTCTTTGACCAACTTTAAAGGAAAATCCAAAAAAATGAAAGAAACCTCTAGAGAGGGGCATGTGCCCCTCACATGTTGGGAGCTTACATATATATATATATGATTAAGTCTTGAAAGGAAGACAAAATTTTCATTTTCATTCTAGACAATTCAAGAAAGAATGAAGAAAAAAAAGAAGAAGGAGGGGGCCGCAATAGGGGCTGACCGAACCAGCCCCATGAGTTGATCATGGAAAAATTATCTTTCATCTAGTTTTCAACTAATTGGAAGGCCCTCTACGACGTGAAATAGTTGTTGGAGCAAATCAATCGTTTGTTGTGGTCTTGAATAACTCTAGCCGTGGGAACACATGGATGGAAGAATGTAAGGTTCAATTCTTACTTTTATATGTTCTGCTTGGTTTGTGTATGTTATGGTATGTGTGGAAATGAATGGAACTCATAAAATATTGGAGTTGAGTTTGGCCGTGTATGTGTGTGATTAACAATGTGTATGTGGAGTTGTGTTGGGGTGATGAATTAGTTAGTATTCAACATGCTTGTGTGTTGTATTAACGTGTGGAAAATGGGTGAAAAATCATGGAATTTGTGTGTTGAAGGGGCTGGCCGAAAATGGACTGTTTTGCATGTCCAAGAATGAACTAATTTTATTTAGTATGTTTGGGTTATTGTGTTGTAGATTATGTGATGTAAATGAAAGTTTAATGGCCCAAGTTGGTCTCGTAATTGTTGCGGGCTGTTTTGGAAGCCAATTTGAATCAAATGTAGTTTCTTGTAATTATGATAATAATGTTGTTAAGGTGTGGTTTGTTGGTGTGGTTTGTGAATCTTAAAGAAAGAAATGTGTTGTGATGGTTTCTATGGAAGTTGGAAGATTTCGGGTTCCATGGTGCATTTTTAGGATTGTCTGAATATTTTGTGATTTGCCCCAGACGTTCTTGAATCTTGTTTAAATGGTTTAGATTAGTACTTGAACGTATGAATATGGGTGTTGGTTCGATTGTATGCGGTTGATTTGAATGACAACGGAATATTGTGGAATTGTATATAAAAGAGCTACTAATGTTAGAATGTGTTTTGAACCTCTTATTGATGTTGTTGGTATTGTTTTTGGTTTGGCCGGGTTGAATTCCCAGATTATTGTTGACAAAATTGACCGAGTTAGAATCTCGTGGGTGGTATATTTACAGGGGAGGTGCTGCCGAAATTTCGGCAGAATATAAATGAATGTATTGAAAGGGTGAGGCAAGTACTTGACGAAGGAACTAATGAATGGATGAACTCTCTTGCATGTAGGAAAACAAGTTGGATGCACAAGCGTAACTAGTTGGTCACGGCACAGGTATGTAAGGCTTACCCTTTCATTCTCTGGCATGCCCTAGAGCCAAGTAAGGTATGATGTGATATGCTGCCTTGGGGTAACTCTGTTCTGTGATTCTGAGACTGGTTATGATTCTAAGTCACTCCTTGATCTGAGTTTATGATTCTGGCTCATCCTCGAATATAAGTAATTGGATATAAGTATTTGATATAAGTATCCTGATATAAGTATTTTGATTTAAATATTCTGACGTGAGTATTTTGATATAAATATTTTGATATAAGTGTTATAATGTCAGTCCTTGATATAAGTATTTCGATATGAGTATTTTGATATAAGTAATCTGACGTAAGTGTTTTGATATAAGTATCCGGATAAAGTATTATGATATGAGTCTTCTGAAATAAGTATTCGACATAAGCATTCTGAAACATGATTTCTGATGTAAGTGTTCTATTATCAGTAATCTACTGTGAGTATTCTGATATAAGACTCTGATGTGAGTATCCAATATGAATGTTCTCTGTAAGCTTTAGCGTCTCTAACTTTTGTATACGACATCGGATTGTTTAGAAGTGTCCAAAGAGGTTCCGGTACCAAAAACGTTCATGGTCTTTCTGTATGTACATATGGTTCCAAAATCTCTATTTGATCTGATTCGTAAGGACATCTGAAGGTGTCTGATATGACTATGACTCTGATTCCCCGAAAAAGGCTTCTGAAACGCTTATAAAGCGTTCTGTACTTCGAACGCACGTAACTTTCTAATACTACGTCGGATTGACCTGGAATCTGTTCCGAGCCCCCAGGTATCGGTAAGTATACTGGTCTGTCGAGTCTTGATTCCTATGCATGTGGTTTCTCACGACTCTGCTCGTGCATGACTCAATGTATCTTTCACTGCGTCCCGGGCCAGGTTTTGTTATGTCCTCGTGTGTCCGCTACGATATGATTCACTGCGTCCCGGGCCAGGTTCTGTTATTGTGCGTGTTCCTCTGCATTGTTCACCGCGTCCCTCATATGCGGGCCGGGCTTTGTTATATGGTATGATGATATGATGATATGGGGTGGTGTCCAGGATGGCATATGATCTGTCTGTTCACTGCGTCCCGTACTAGAGGGCCGGGCTCTGTTACTGTACCCCTCACCGGAGGGTCGGGTTCTGATATATGCATATATGATACATGAATTTGATATATGATGATTCTGTTTACCGCGTCCCTTATCACAGGGCCGGGTTCTGTTATACGCATTTGTGACATACGATTCTGAGTATTCTGTATGTTCTGACATCATCTGAGTATTCTGTCTGTTCTGTATTCCGTCCGACATATGACATTATCTGAGTAATCTGTACGTTCTGTATTCCGTCCGATATATGACATCATCTGAGTAATCTGTACGTTCTGTATACCGTCCGATATATGACATCATCTAAGTATTCAGTACGTTCTGTACTCCGTCTGACGTATGACCTTATCTGTGCGTTCTGTACGTGCCACACTCCTTCTGACAACTGGTATCGGTATGTGCGATCTGTGTCTGGAAAGTAAGTATGTCGGCATTCTGTATGCTCTGTATGATTTTGTTATGCTTTGTATGATTTGTACGGTCTGTATGATCTGTATTGGTCGGTATGGTCTGTGTCGGTCTGTATGGTCGGTATTGGTCTGTATGAACTGTGTCTGAGAAGCAAGTAATTTGGTAATCTGGATAACATGCGTACTCTTGGTGCTGTTTGTTTCGATTATGGTTCTGCTTTCTGTATTCTATGCCTTACATACTCAGTACATATTCCGTACTGACCCCTGTTCCTTGG
Source organism: Lycium barbarum (assembly GCF_019175385.1). Lineage (NCBI taxonomy): Eukaryota > Viridiplantae > Streptophyta > Magnoliopsida > Solanales > Solanaceae > Lycium > Lycium barbarum. The sequence continues at coordinate 77,493,540 of NC_083343.1, forward strand.
GGGCTGCGTTTCATGCCGCGCAGGTACTCCCAGACGAGATAAGGACACTATAATAGATATTTCAACAGTGGTGGCGAACTCCAATTGCTCCTGGAGGACTGCCGAGTCAGGGTTTGGTATGTGTGTTATGGTTTCTGTATGAGGTTAGAGACTTTGCAGACAGCGTCGTGGGTATGGTGTGTTAGTCTGTAAGCGGCTCCATCAGCCGATATGTTGGTCTGTGTTGTGTATTGAATTGTGTACGACTACGGATTTGTTCGCTTGGAAGATTCGAGAAGGAATATTTCTGAAAAGAATATTTAAAAAAAAAAAAAAATTTACTATGTATTTTACCTGATTTGATTTAAAAAGTTTGACGTAATTTTATGTACAGCAAGCGTCAGAGGGTTCGTTCGGCCCTAAGTAAGGGTTGGGTGCCCATCACACCCTAGTAAGGTCGGGGTGTGACAAAGTGGTATCAGAGCAGGTCGGTCTATGGGTTGTCTGCAAAGTCGTGCCCGGTAGAGTCTTGTTTATGGGTGTGTAGCGCGCCACACTTATAAACAGGAGGCTACGGGGTATCTAGGAATTGTTGACCTTTTTTGTGCTATAGATCGTGCGATAGAGCCCCGATATAGAGAAATGAGACCCCAAATCTAAGCCTTACATACGTTGGGAAAAAGGTGAATAATGATATGGAAGGCCACGGAGGTAAGTTTTGACATGTTCGTTCTGTTATCAGAAACCGGAAGCCCTGTACGACAGTGATTTGGTATGATATGATATGATCCCATATGAAATGACACGACGCGATATGATACGATATGATATGATATAACAAGACATGATATGACATAATATGACATGATATGTGTCACGACCCAACCCCGTAGGCCGTGACTAGTGCCCGATCTCGGCACTCAAACGCATTCTAGTATATGGCGGAAGCCGACAAGGCTCTATTTGCAACTTAGATAATTTCCAGAAAAATTTCGGCAGAGTTTCCTATGTTTTACGGACTGTCCCAAATACCCTGCACGTAGAAAATACCAACAAAGGCCACACAGGGCCAACAAAAAAACATTTAAATATATGCGGACCGGCCGCCGCGGCGAATGGAATCGCCCGAACACAACATAAGCACACCACTGTATAGAAAGATCCCAACCCACAAACATGTCTACAGACCTCTAAATGGACCAACGGAATCATATGGCGGGAAAGGACCCCGCCGTACCCATGAACGAGAATATACACATGTAGAAGTGACAGACTGTACCCAAAAGGTGGCTCCGAATAAAAGAGCGCTCCAAAAATAGCAGAAGGAGATCCTAAGCGGACGGATCAGCAAACCTGTCGTCGGTACCTGCGCGGCATGAAAACGCAGCCCCCGAGGAAAGGGGGTCAGTACGAAATATGTACTGAATATGTAAAGCCTGAGTTGCAGAAACAAAATCATAACTGGTATAGAACGTACAGAAATAAACAGAAAAATCCAAAGTATCAGATACATAATTTCGGAACATGCAGAGTGTGTACCGAAACATATGTCATATCAAATCTGGCCCCTGCCAAGGGACTCGGTAGACAGAACGTGGTCACCCTCCCGTCGCTGGTGCCACAACACAGAAGAATCAGAATGGGGCATAACCCCGTCACATATTATATCATATCAGATGGCCATAGCAAATCATATCAGAACAAGCGTACATGGCACAACATACTCCACAAACCCATGTACGCGTATACCTGCCCCCTCACATCGAGGCACGGCGAACAATGCAAAGGATCACGCTTGACAACATATCCTGGCCCGGGCTCAGTGTGGGAAACATTGGGGCATCCACGAATGGAGTAGTGAGAGACTAATGCAATTAAAATATCAAGAATGTTTCCATAGACTCGATGAGGCACATCAAAGACAAACCGATCCAATGAAGTCGGAAGGAATCATAGTAAATGAGTTTCGAGTATCAAAACAATTTATCAAACTTAATGGGATATTTAAAACAACGTTTGTTAGGTAATTAGAATGGTAGTAAAAACGTTTCTTTTAAGAACTATTCGAAAAGAAGACTTAAGTACAATAAGGGCAAAACCGGGACTAGTGGGCCCAGCTCGGGACATGCAAGGCGGTGGGTCCAAATTACGCCCTTTAAGCTTATGGGGTCACCTATAAAGGTTCTACGGACATTCTGTAGCTTTCCAAGGAGTTTAGAGAAAGTTTGCATAATTTCCAAGAAAACATACCAAAAGAGTTCAATCTTACTGAAAGAAAAAGTAATATTTTCACTTGCGGATTCCGAGGGGCAGAAAGTCTTTCTAGGCCCGAATTCGATCCTAATACACTTAGGCATGCCAAAAGAAGGAACGAGGTAGCTTTGCATACCTTTTGAGCTTTTTAAGCCTATCCAAGCTCACTCTCCGTTTCGTCGAAAATCTGCAAATGGTCACATTTACCAATTGTAAGTTATAGATGCTACGAATTCAATTTAACTCATATTTGTCTACCGAAATTTCGGCAGCACTTCCCCTATACATATAGCACCCCCGAGAATTCAACTCGGCTCAGAATCATCAACAACAACCCAAACAACAACATCAACATCAACAACGAACATCAAAAACATAATATGGCACAACTAGTTCTACTTGCCGACAATTGCCATAACCTTCTCTCCAACCCAAACTTTCAAACTAATATCAATGATTTCACATTCATTAACAATCTAGATCACCACAACATAGTTTAGAAGCATTTCATATGGTTTCCTTAAATTATACACACGATATACATAATATACAAACTTTCCGCCAAAGTCGTAACTCATTCAAAACTTCTAATCTTTGGCATACGTATTCATAACATGTTTCCTTCTTCCAAGTTCATCAATACTTGTCATAATTAGCAACCTAATAACTTCATTTTCATAATGTCGTAAAATCGTACTAAAACGACATAAGCTTCAATATTCCATTTCGATACAAACTTATATCATTTTATCTCCATATACATTGCAAGTATCATAATAACACATTAAACAAATTTAATCCATTTCTATTCCACACACTCCAAACCACACGGCCAAACACACCACTAACCACTTCTATCAATTTCATTTCCAATATGCATTTCACCACAATCACAACTAGAACATAACACAAATTCAACACATTATGGCTAACAACATATACATACACACGGCCATACACTAATAACACACACCCACTTTGCAAACTTCCATTCCTCCATACAATCAACACATTTCTACATACTACAACACAAACAAGACTTCATAACATAATAAAAAGGGATGAATTCTTACCTTTTTCCCTAGTCTTCTTCACTTGAATATGTGATCAAATTGAGGAACCAAGTGTTCCTTCTTCCAAAACAACTACACCAAGTTGTAGAGAGACCTTGAATTAGTAGGATTCCAACAAGAAAATAATTTTAGAGGCAAGATTTTTGGAGTTGATTTTTCTATGGCCAAACCCGAATGGTCTCTTCTCTTTTACTCTTGTATTGCTTTGTTCTTTCTCAAGTCTTCTAAGAGATAAAGATGATATATAATATGGTCCCTTAGTTAGTTTATCACATGGAAAATTTAATAAATCATGGGCTTGGGCCACTAAGTTGGCCGGCCACCCTTCATCATTGGGCCTAATTTTTCTTTCAATTATTTGGGCCCAATGGATTATAGTTCCCGTTTTGCAATTCCCGAAACTAATTTTCGAAATCCCAAATTTGCCCTTAGCGTTCCTCGACACTTCCATATTAATATTCTTTCATAACAACTCAAGGGTTACATAAATTCAATTATGACCTTATTTCATACAAGTCCAAATTATTTCCAATTTTCCAAAGGTGTGAAAACACGGGATATAACATCCTCCCCCCTTTAGACCATTCGTCCTCGAATGTTAAATTAATCTTATAGGGTTTGAAAATACTTTGGGGGAAGGTTTCTGTTTATAGACAGCACATATGACCCTCATTCATCATTGAAGTGGAATTAAGCAAAGATTCGAGATTACCTGTGGGCATAGGGAACAAATGAGGATATTTATTCTTCATCTCCTCTTCTGCCTCCCAGGTCATTTCTTACCTATTGTTGTTCCGCCACAACACCTTAACAGAGGCTACATCTTTGTTCCGGAGCTTTCTTACCTGGCGGTCTAGAATGGCTACGGGCTGCTCCTCGTAAGATAACTGCTCCGTCACCCGAATATCATCTGCAGGAAATATTCTGGAGGGATCACCGATGCATTTGCGGAGCATAGATACATGGAATACCGGATGTACCGCTTCCAAATCAGATGGCAGATCTAACTCATAGGCGACGTTACCAATTTTCCGCACAATCAGATAAGGCCCAATATAACGCGGACTAAGCTTACCCTTTCTGCCGAACCGCATTACGCCTTTCATAGGAGATACCTTCAGAAATACCCAATCACCAACCTGGAATTCCAAGGGACGACGCCGTTTATCAGCGTATGATTTCTGTCGACTCTAGGCTGCCAATAGTCGCTCTCGAATAAGTTTCACCTTATCAACGGCCTGCTGGATCATATCTGGGCCAATTAACTCTATCTCGCCAATATCAAACCAACCAATAGGTGATCTGCATTTCCTGCCATACAAAGCCTCGTACGGAGCCATCTGGATGCTGGAATGGTAACTGTTGTTATAAGCAAATTCAATCAATGGTAAGTGATCCTCCCAGCTACCTCTGAAATCAATAACACCGGCCCGCAACATATCTTCAAGCGTCTGAATAGTGCGCTCGGCCTGTCCGTCACTCTGAGGATGAAAAGCTGTGCTCAGGCTCAGCTGAGTCCCTAATCCTTCCTGAAAAGATCTCCAGAAGTTCGCTGTGAACTGAGCACCTCTGTCAGTGATAATAGATATAGGAACTCCATGAAGTCGCACAATTTCTTTAATATAAAGCTTGGCATAATCCTCAGCGGAGTAAGTAGTCCTGACGGGGAGAAAATGGGCTGATTTTGTCAGCCTATCAACAATAACCCAGATGGAATCATACTTCCGTGGAGTGCGAGGCAACCCTGTAATGAAGTCCATATTAATGATCTCCCACTTCCACGTCGGAATTTCCATTTCCTGCAACAGTCCACCCGGTTTCTGATGTTCAATTTTGACCTGTTGACAATTTGGACACTGGGCGACGAACTCTGCGATATCCCGTTTCATGCCATCCCACCAGTATAAGCATCGGAGATCATGGTACATCTTCGTAGACCCAGGATGGACCGAATAGCGAGCATAATGTGCCTCGCTCAAAACCTGTTGCCGAAGACCTGCAATATCAGGTACACACAACCTGCCCCTGAATAATAAAGTCCCGTCCGGAGTGAACTCGAACGGAGTCTTCTCCTTATCATAGGATGTGTCTCTGTATCGTGCCAAAACAGGATCTTCATATTGATGCCGTTTGATATCTTCCTTAATAGATGATTCAGAAACCCCTCAGACAGAAATCCGTGTACCTCCAGATTCGGCCAGACGAACCCCAAGATTAGCCAACTGCTGAATATCACGGCCTATGTCTCTCCTGTCTGGCTGTAAATCTGCCAAGCTGCCCATAGATTTCAGGCTGAGCGCATCTGCAACAACATTAGCCTTGCCGGGATGATACAGAATATCCACATCATAATCTTTCAGGAGCTCCAGCCACCTCCGCTGCCGCAAATTAAGCTCTTTCTGCTTGAAAATATACTGGAGACTCTTATGATCTGTATAGATGTCAACATGAACGCCATATAAATAATGTCTCCATATCTTCAGGGCATGGATCACCGCTGCAAGCTCCAGATCGTGAGTAGGGTAATTCTTTTCATGTTTTTTCAATTGCCGAGAAGCATAAGCTATAACTCTGCCGTGCTGCATCAATACACAGCCCAATCCCACACCAGAAGCGTCACAATAAATAACATATCCCTCGGGTCCCTCTGGAAGAGTCAGAACTGGGGCTGTAGTCAGCTTCTCTTTCAGCAACTGGAAGCTTCGTTCACAAGAATCAGTCCACTGGAACTTGGCTCCCTTCTGAGTTAGCCTTGTCAAAGGCGCTGAAATCGAAGCAAACTTTTCCACAAATCTTCTGTAATAGCCTGCTAACCCCAGGAAACTACGTACCTCTGTGGGCGTCGTGGGTCTGGGCCAATTCTTCACGGCCTCAATCTTCTGTGTGTCCACCCGGACACCATCAGCTGCAATAACATGTCCCAAGAATGCCACTGAGGCCAGCCAGAATTCACATTTAGAAAATTTTGCATATAATTTCTGATGTCGAAGTACCCCTAATACCGCTCTCAGATGATCTGCGTGCTCTGCCTCGGACCGAGAATAAACCAGGATATCATCGATAAATACAATTACGAACATATCCAAGAAATGGCCTGAATACTCGATTCATTAAATCCATAAATACTGCAGGAGCATTAGTCAGCCCAAAAGACATAACTCTGAATTCATAATGCCCATATCTGATCTGGAATGCTGTCTTAGGAATATCGGCCTCCCGTACCCGTACCTGATGATAGCCAGACCGAAGATCTATCTTCGAAAAATACTTAGCACCCTGCAACTGATCAAACAAATCGTCAATTCTGGGGAGGGGGTATTTATTCTTTGTGGTTACCTTATTCAGCTGCCGATAATCAATACACATACGCAGCGACCCGTCTTTCTTACGCACAAATAATACTGGGGCTCCCCAAGGCGAAGTACTGGGTCTAATAAAGCCTTTTTCTAACAGATCCTTCAACTGCTCTTTCAGTTCTTTCAATTCTGCCGGTGCCATTCTGTACGGGGGAATAGATATCGGCTGAGTATCTGGAAGCAAATCAATAGTAAAATATATCTCCCGCTCTGGAGGAAGGCCTGGAAGCTCTTCTGGGAACACATCTGGAAATTCATTAACCACGGGAACTGACTGAAGAGTCGGCGTTTCTGCTGTCAAGTCTTGTACCCGAACCAGATGATAAAAATAACCCTTCCTGATCATTTTCTTCGCCTTAAGGTATGAAATAAACTTACATTTCGGCGATGCTGTATTACCGGCCCATTCTATAACTGACTCCCCGGGAAACTGGAAACGAACTACCTTATTTTGGCAGTCAACATTAGCATAACAGGAGGCTAGCCAGTCCATTCCCATAATAACATCGAACTCGACCATATCTAACTCCACCAGATCTGCCTTAGTGTCACGGCCACATACAATTACAGAATAGTCTTTATATACCTGTTTCGCTACAATAAAGTCCCCAATCGGTGTGGCTACCTCAAATGGCTCTATAGGTTCAGACGTTATACCAATTTTACTAGCAACCAGAGGCGAAATATATGACAAGGTCGAACCTGGATCAATCAATGCATACACAGACCGAGAGAAAACCAATAATGTACCAGTAACGACATTAGGTGATGCCTCCTGATCCTGGCGGCTGGACAGAGCATAAATGCGGTTCGAAGGACCGCTAGTACTAGAAGCTCCACCACGACCTCTCCCGCGACCCGCTGGTGCTGAAGTACCCGGCCCCGTAGGGCGCATAGCCACTGATGAAGATGAAGACCCGGCGGCTGATCCGGCAGGCTGCGCTGCACCACCCGAACTACCCTTATACGGGCAATATCTCACAGAATGGCCCTGACGGCCACAAGAAAAACATGCACCGGTGGCTCTGTAGCACTCCCCAGGATGGTATCTGCCACAGTAAGAACACTGAGGCCTAGGTGGCCTCGTCTGACCAGAACCCCTGTCTGTCCGCGAACCTGAAGCCCTGGAGGTCTGACCTGCTCCTGAATAACCTGGGCTATCAAATCTGCGACCTGTAGGCTGTGGAGGTACGCTCTGTGCCGGCTGGGATAGATGTCTGCTAGGCTGCTGCGACTGCTGAGGCTGCCTGCCCCGAAAATCTCCAGAATACCCAGATGATCTGGCCCTCTTGGGCTGTCTCCGATCCTGGCTCCTATCAGGCTGACGCTCCCTATGCCGGTCCTCCATGCCCTGGGCGTGGGCCTGAATCCGGGCAATATCCATGCCGGGCTGAGCAGGCAATACCAAACAGCTGTCGACAAAATAACGGTCCAGCCCCATAATATACCTGTGCATCCTGTCAGCCATAGTAGCTACCACAGCAGGTGCGTATCGGGCCAATGAGTCGAACTCCATACTGTACTCTCGAACACTGCGACCCCTCTGTCTCAGCAATAAGAATCTGTCAGCCTTGGCCCGCCGTAACTCCGGAGGCAGAAAATGACTATGAAAAGCCTGAGAAAAATCATCCCAAACTGCTGGGGGAGCGTCGTCGCCTCTGGATAACTCCCATGACTCGTACCAATTTGCCGCTACATCATACAACCGGTACGAAGCCAATGTGACTGACTCTGTCGCGGAAGCTTTAATAAAATGTAAGGTGCGCCGCATCTTCCTGATAAACTCCTCGGGATCCTCCTCGGGCTTTGTCCCGAAGAACTCTGGAGGGCCACAAGTCAAGAACTCACGGGCTCTCGAACTGTCACGCCTGTAAGCCCGGTCACCTCCCAGTCCGTGCCCCTGAACCTGTCCTGCCACAAGTCTAGTCAATAGCTGGACTGCCTCTCTCATAGTCTGATCCTCAGTCCCTGGCCGTGGAGCTGGGGGCTCAGGTACTGGAATCTCGGAAGCTGGTGGTGGAGCCGCCCCTCGTCCTGCAGCTGCTGCTGCTCCAATCTCCTCTACATGTGGCGGTGTGGAAGAGCCCTCTACCGGGGGCAAAATATCAGGAGCAATATGAACATGGGCCCTGGTAACCCTCTGGGCCCGACTAGTCTCTCCCACAGCTGCTGCCTTGGCCTTTTGGGCCGCTGTCGCCTTCTTTGGAGGCATAACTGCAAATGTAACAATTCGTTAGGGAGGAATCATCCTGATAGCACAGCTCTATCACACGATCTAAGACAGAAAGAAGGGTAGTATCCTAAATGCCCTGTAGCCTCCTGTTTATAGGTGTGGTGCACAACACACCGATAATAAAGACTCTACTAGACACGGTCTGTAGACATTCCGAGGACGAACCGCTCTGATACCACTTTTGTCACGACCCAACCCCGTAGGCCGTGACTAGTGCCCGATCTGGGCACTCAAACGCATTCTAGTATATGGCGGAAGCCGACAAGGCTCTATTTGCAACTTAGATAATTTCCAGAAAGATTTCGGCAGAGTTTCCTTTGTTTTACGGACTATCCGAAATACCCTGCACGCAGAAAATACCAACAAAGGCCACACAGGGCCAACAAAACAACATTTAAATATATGCGGACCGGCCGCCGCGGCGAATGGAATCGCCCGAACACAACATAAGCACACCACTGTACAGAAAGATCCCAACCCACAAACATGTCTACAAACCTCTAAATGGACCAACGGAATCATATGGCGGGACAGGGCCCCGCCGTACCCATGAACGAGAATATACACATATAGAAGTGACAGACTGTACCCAAAAGGTGGCTCCGAATAAAAGAGCGCTCCAAAAATAGCAGAAGGAGATCCTAAGCGGACGGATCAGCAAACCTGTCGTCGGTACCTGCGCGGCATGAAAACGCAGCCCCCGAGGAAAGGGGTCAGTACGAAATATGTACTGAATATGTAAAGCCTGAGTTGCAGAAACAAAATCATAACTGGTATAGAACGTACAAAAATAAACAGAAAAATCCAAAGTATCAGATACATAATTTTGGAACATGCAGAGTGTGTACAGAAACATATGTCATATCAAATCTGGCCCCTGCCAAGGGACTCGGTAGACAGAACGTGGTCACCCTCCCGTCGCTGGTGCCACAACACAGAAGAATCAGAATGGGGCATAACCCCGTCACATATTATATCATATCAGATGGCCATAGCAAATCATATCAGAACAAGCGTACATGGCACAGCATACTCCACAAACCCATGTACGCGTATACCTGCCCCCTCACATCGAGGCACGACGAACAATGCAAAGGATCACGCTTGACAACATATCCTGGCCCGGGCTCAGTGTGGGAAACATTGGGGCATCCACGAATGGAGTAGTGAGAGACTAATGCAATTAAAATATCAAGAATGTTTCCATAGACTCGATGAGGCACATCAAAGACAAACCGATCCAATGAAGTCGGAAGGAATCATAGTAAATGAGTTTCGAGTATCAAAACAATTTATCAAACTTAATGGGATATTTAAAACAACGTTTGTTAGGTAATTAGAATGGTAGTAAAAACGTTTCTTTTAAGAACTATTCGAAAAGAAGACTTAAGTACAATAAGGGCAAAACCGGGACTAGTGGGCCCACCTCGGGACATGCAAGGCGGTGGGTCCAAATTACGCCCTTTAAGCTTATGGGGTCACCTATAAAGGTTCTACGGACATTCTGTAGCTTTCCAAGGAGTTTAGAGAAAGTTTGCATAATTTCCAAGAAAACATACCAAAAGAGTTCAATCTTACTGAAAGAAAAAGTAATATTTTCACTTGCGGATTCCGAGGGGCAGAAAGTCTTTCTAGGCCCGAATTCGATCCTAATACACTTAGGCATGCCAAAAGAAGGATCGAGGTAGCTTTGCATACCTTTTGAGCTTTTTAAGCCTATCCAAGCTCACTCTCCGTTTCGTCGAAAATCTGTAAATGGTCACATTTACCAATTGTAAGTTATAGATGCTACGAATTCAATTTAACTCATATTTGTCTACCGAAATTTCGGCAGCACTTCCCCTATACATATAGCACCCCCGAGAATTCAACTCGGCTCAGAATCATCAACAACAACCCAAACAACAACATCAACATCAACAACGAACATCAAAAACATAATATGGCACAACTAGTTCTACTTGCCGACAATTGCCATAACCTTCTCTCCAACCCAAACTTGCAAACTAATATCAATGATTTCACATTCATTAACAATCTAGATCACCACAACATAGTTTAGAAGCATTTCATATGGTTTCCTTAAATTATACACACGATATACATAATATACAAACTTTCCGCCAAAGTCATAACTCATTCAAAACTTCTAATCTTTGGCATACGTATTCATAACATGTTTTCTTCTTCCAAGTTCATCAATACTTGTCATAATTAGCAACCTAATAACTTCATTTTCATAATGTCGTAAAATCGTACTAAAACGACATAAGCTTCAATATTCCATTTCGATACAAACTTATATCATTTTATCTCCATATACATTGCAAGTATCATAATAACACATTAAACAAATTTAATCCATTTCCATTCCACACACTCCAAACCACACGGCCAAACACACCACTAACCACTTCTATCAATTTCATTTCCAATATGCATTTCACCACAATCACAACTAGAATATAACACAAATTCAACACATTATGGCTATACAACATATACATACACACGGCCATACACTAATAACACACACCCACTTTGCAAACATCCATTCCTCCATACAATCAACACATTTCTATATACTACAACACAAACAAGACTTCATAACATAATAAAAAGGGATGAATTCTTACCTTTTTCCCTAGTCTTCTTCACTTGAATATGTGATCAAATTGAGGAACCAAGTGTTCCTTCTTCCAAAACAACTACACCAAGTTGTAGAGAGACCTTGAATTAGTAGGATTCCAACAAGAAAATAATTTTAGAGGCAAGATTTTTGGAGTTGATTTTTCTATGGCCAAACCCGAATGGTCTCTTCTCTTTTACTCTTGTTTTGCTTTGTTCTTTCTCAAGTCTTCTAAGAGATAAAGATGATATATAATATGGTCCCTTAGTTAGTTTATCACATGGAAAATTTAATAAATCATGGGCTTGGGCCACTAAGTTGGCCGGCCACCCTTCATCATTGGGCCTAATTTTTCTTTCAATTATTTGGGCCCAATGGATTATAGTTCCCGTTTTGCAATTCCCGAAACTAATTTTCGAAATCCCAAATTTGCCCTTAGCGTTCCTCGACACTTCCATATTAATATTCTTTCATAACAACTCAAGGGTTACATAAATTCAATTATGACCTTATTTCATACAAGTCCAAATTATTTCCAATTTTCTAAAGGTGTGAAAACACGGGATATAACAATATGGTCTGATATGAGGTAATATGATACGATGTGAAACGATATATAAAGGCCCTGACCGGCTGGAACATGTTATATATATGTACGATCCGTGAGATGTTGTTGATATTTGTAGTGTGTGAGTGAATTCCGAATAGTAAGGGTTGGAAAAGGGTAATATGGTAATTGCAAGGATAGAACGGGTTACAGAAATGTCTCGGAATCTGTGAGACCTTGATCTGCTCCGGATCAGGTAATAAAGGTTATAAGGGAAAGTGGACGCGATTATATCGGCCCTAAGGCACCGAAATCCATTAAAGTTTTAAGGTTAAGCGTGCTCAGGCGGGGGCAATTTCATGATGGGTGACCCCCTGGGAAGTTTTCTAAAAATTTTGTAAAATTCAGATGTGAGCAGCAGGTCAGGAGCTGGAGTAATCCAAGAGAAATTTAATGTATACAGAATGGTTGGGAAACCATACGAGGTCACATAGAAGCGACAGGCTATACTAGAAAAGAGACAGAAAGTGCAGTGCAGTTTTGGAATTTGGATAGGCTTGAATAGCGTCTGAAGGTGATTTGCGGGTCAGTTGATACTAATTATATGTGTATATGTATATGAACATGAATGATATCTCCTATGTCAGGATATCGACGGAAAATGAAAGGAAAACTTATGATAAGGAATTTTGCTATGTTGTGCACGGAGTTGAAAAGAAGAACTGTTGGCTTGTAAGGAGCCCCTTAAAGGGGGGGGGGGGGGGAGGCCATATTAGGCTTACAAGGAATATTGATGAATGAAATGAGCGTCACCACATGAAGTCAAAGACAAGTATGCCTGTATCGAGAGATACGAGAAGAGACTAAGGAAGAGTTTTAGTAAGAATCTAAAAGTGTGACTTTTGTTAAGATACGGTCACGAAACAGTAACAGAAAAGAGATGACCTGAGAAGGACAAGGAAAATATGTCGGCCCAGCGGATTAGAAAACTCATGGCACAGAATAAGGACCCATATAAGGATGGAGAAACTCGATTATATGAAATGGGCATGGAGAAACGGGCAACTATAAAAGAAACCCCCTCCCGAAGTGCTACGAGTCCCCAAAAGGCCAGTTGAACATTCGAGGACGAATGTTCTAAAGGGGGGGAGGATGTTATAGCCCGTATTTTGTACGTTTTGATAATTCAGAGTCGTCGTGGGAAGTTAAGGGCGAAACCAATTTCAAAATTATATTAATGCACAAATTGTTATAAACATTATTTATGACTGTTATTAGTATGGAAATATTGTGAGAGGCTAAGGACAAGAAGAGAAATTCGCAAAATGGCCTATGGAAATATTGCGGAAAGAATAGGGGTAAAATGGGAATTTTGCAAGGTCCAAGAAGTTCATGAAATGGTCATGTTGGCCGTGTGACATGCATGGTGCATGTCCAAATTTTATTAACTATAAAGGCTATTTGTGAATTAAAGAGAAGAAGGCAAATGGTCTTCTTTGACCAACTTTAAAGGAAAATCCAAAAAAATGAAAGAAACCTCTAGAGAGGGGCATGTGCCCCTCACATGTTGGGATCTTACATATATATATATGATTAAGTCTTGAAAGGAAGACAAAAGTTTCATTCTCATTCTAGACAATTCAAGAAAGAATGAAGAAAAAAAAGAAGAAGGAGGGGGCGGCAATAGGGGCTGACCGAACCAGCCCCATTAGTTGATCATGGAAAAATTATCTTTCTTCTAGTTTTCAACTAATTGGAAGGCCCTATACGACGTGGAATAGTTGTTGGAGCAAATCAATCGTTTGTTGTGGTCTTGAATAACTCTAGCCGTGGGAACACATGGATGAAAGAAGGTAAGGTTCAATTCTTACTTTTATATGTTCTGCTTGGTTTGTGTATGTTATGGTATGTGTGGAAATGAATGGAACTCATAAAATATTGGAGTTGAGTTTGGCCGTGTATGTGTGTGATTAACAATGTGTATGTAGAGTTGTGTTGGGGTGATGAATTAGTTAGTATTCAACATGCTTGTGTGTTGTATTAACGTGTGGAAAATGGGTGAAAAATCATGGAATTTGTGTGTTGAAGGGGCTGGCCGAAAATGGACTGTTTTGCATGTCCAAGAATGAACTAATTTTATTCAGTATGTTTGGGTTATTGTGTTGTGGATTATGTGATGTAAATGAGAGTTTAATGGCCCAAGTTGGTCTAGTAATTGTTGCGGGCTGTTTTGGAAGCCAATTTGAATCAAATGTAGTTTCTTGTAATTATGATAATAATGTTGTTAAGGTGTGGTTTGTTGGTGTGGTTTGTGAATCTTAAAAAAGAAATGTGTTGTGATGGTTTCTATGGAAGTTGGAAGATTTCGGGTTCCATGGTGCATTGTTAGGATTGTCTGAATATTTTGTGATTTGCCCGAGGCGTTCTTGAATCTTGTTTAAATGGTTTAGATTAGTACTTGAACGTATGAATATGGGTGTTGGTTCGATCGTATGCGGTTGATTTGAATGAAAACGGAATATTGTCGAATTGTATATAAAAGAGCTACTAATGTTAGAATGTGTTTTGAACCTCTTATTGATGTTGTTGGTATTGTTGTTGGTTTGGCCGGGTTGAATTCCCGGATTATTGTTGACAAAATTGACCGAGTTAGAATTTCGGGGGTGGTATATTTACAGGGGAGGTGCTGCCGAAATTTCGGCAGAATATAAATGAATGTATTGAAAGGGTGAGGCAAGTACTTGACGAAGGAACTAATGAATGGATGAACTCTCTTGCATGTAGGAAAACAAGTTGGATGCACAAGCGTAACTAGTTGGTCACGGCAGAGGTATGTAAGGCTTACCCTTTCATTCTCTGGCATGTCCTAGAGCCAAGTAAGGTATGATGTGATATGCTGCCTTGGGGTAACTCTGTTCTGTGATTCTGAGACTGGTTATGATTCTAAGTCACTCCTTGATCTGAGTTTATGATTCTGGCTCATCCTCGGATATAAGTAATTGGATATAAGTATTTGATATAAGTATCCTGATATTCGTATTTTGATTTAAATATTCTGACGTGAGTATTTTGATATAAATATTTTTATATAAGTGTTTTAATGTCAGTCCTTGATATAAGTATTTCGATATGAGTATTTTGATATAAGTAATCTGACGTATGTGTTTTGATATAAGTATCCGGATAAAGTATTATGATATGAGTCTTCTGAAATAAGTATTCGACATAAGCATTCTGAAACATGATTTCTGATGTAAGTGTTCTATTATCAGTAATCTACTATGAGTATTCTGATATAAGTACTCTGATGTGAGTATCCAATATGAATGTTCTCTGTAAGCTTTAGCGTCTCTAACTTTTGTATACGACATCAGATTGTTTAGAAGTGTCCGAAGAGGTTCCGGTACCAAAAACGTTCATGGTCTTTCTGTATGTACATATGGTTCCAAAATCTATATTTGATCTGATTCGTAAGGACATCTGAAGGTGTCTGATATGACTATGACTCTGATTCCCCGAAAAAGGCTTCTGAAACGCTTATAAAGCGTTCTGTACTTCGAACGCACGTAACTTTTTCATACTACGTCGGATTGACCTGGAATTTGTTCCGAGCCCCCAGGTATCGGTAAGTATACTAGTCTGTCGAGTCTTGATTCCTATGCATGTGGTTTCTCACGACTCTGCTCGTGCATGACTCAATGTATCTTTCACTGCGTCCCGGGCCAGGTTCTGTTATGTCCTCGTGTGTCCGCTACGATATGATTCACTGCGTCCCGGGCCAGGTTCTGTTATTGTGCGCATTCCTCTGCATTGTTCACCGCGTCCCTCATAGGCGGGCCAGGCTCTGTTATATGGTATGATGATATGGTGATATGGGGTGGTGGCCAGGATGGCATATGATCTGTCTGTTCACCGCATCCCATACTAGAGGGCCGGGCTCTGTTACCGTACCCCTCACTGGAGGTTCGGGTTCTGATATATGCATATATGATACATGAATTTGATATATGATGATTCTGTTTACCGCGTCCCTTATCACAGGGCCGGGTTCTGTTATACGCATATGTGACATACGATTCTGAGTATTCTGTATGTTCTGACATCATCTGAGTATTCTGTATGTTCTGTATTCCGTCCGACATATGACATTATCTGAGTAATCTGTACGTTCTGTATTCCGTCCGATATATGACATCATCTGAGTAATCTGTACGTTCTGTATACCGTCCGATATATGACATCATCTGAGTATTCAGTACATTCTGTACTCCGTCAGACGTATGAACTTATCTGTGCGTTCTGTACGTGCCACACTCCTTCTGACAACTGGTATCGGTATGTGCGATCTATGTCTGGAAAGTAAGTATGTCGGCATTCTGTATGCTCCGTATGATTTTGTTATGCTTTGTATGATTTGTACGGTCTGTATGATCTGTATTGGTCGGTATGGTCTGTGTCGGTCTGTATGGTCGGTATTGGTCTGTATGAACTGTGTCTGAGAAGCAAGTAATTTGGTAATCTGGATAACATGCGTACTCTTGGTACTGTTTGTTTCGATTATGGTTCTGCTTTCTGTATTCTATGCCTTACATACTCAGTACATATTCCGTACTGACCCCTGTTCCTTGGGGGCTGCGTTTCATGCCGCGCAGGTACTCCCAGACGAGATAAGGACACTATAATAGATATTTCAACAGTGGTGGCGAACTCCAATTACTCCTGGAGGACTGCCGAGTCAGGGTTTGGTATGTGTGTTATGGTTTCTGTATGAGGTTAGAGACTTTGCAGACAGCGTCGTGGGTATGGTGTGTTAGTCTGTAAGCGGCTCCATCAGCCGATATGTTGGTCTGTGTTGTGTATTGAATTGTGTACGACTACGGATTTGTTCGCTTGGAAGATTCGAGAAGGAATATTTCTGAAAAGAATATTTCAAAAAAAAAAAAATTTACTATGTATTTTACCTGATTTGATTTAAAAAGTTTGACGTAATTTTATGTACAACAAGCGTCAGAGGGTTCGTTCGACCCTAAGTAAGGGTCGGGTGCCCATCACACCCTAGTAAGGTCGGGGTGTGACAGATACTTTCGAAAATACCCAATCATTAACCTGGAATTCCAAGTCTCGTCGGCGATTATCCGCATAAGACTTTTGGCGACTTTTGGCTGTCAGCAACCGATCTCGGATCACCTTAACTTTTTCCACCGCTTGTTGAATTAATTCAGGGCCTACTAGTTGTGCTTCCCCTATTTCGAACCATCCGATTGGGGATCTAAATTTCCTTCCATATAAGGCTTCATATGGGGCCATTTGAATGTTGGAATGATAACTATTATTATATGCAAATTCGATTAGCGGCAAATGATCGTCCCAACTTCCATCGAAATCTAGCACACATGCTCGTAGCATATCTTCCAAGGATTGAATAGTGCGCTCGGCTTGTCCATCAGTCTGCAGATGAAAGGCCGTGCTGAGCTTCACTCGAGTGCCTAGACCTTCTTGGAAGGACTTCC
The DNA here is from genome assembly GCF_019175385.1 of Lycium barbarum. NCBI lineage: Eukaryota > Viridiplantae > Streptophyta > Magnoliopsida > Solanales > Solanaceae > Lycium > Lycium barbarum. The sequence continues at coordinate 77,511,120 of NC_083343.1, forward strand.
AGAACTTGGCTGTGAACTGTGCTCCTCTGTCTGTGATAATGGATAATGGTATACCATGAAGGTGCACAATTTCCTGAAGAGATAACCCCGCATAGTCTTCTGCTGAGTACCTGGTTATAACTGGAAGAAAATGGGCTGCTTTTGTGAGTCTGTCCACAATCACCCATATGGAATCATACTTGCTGCGAGAATGAGGTAATCCCACAATAAAATCCATGTTGATCACTTCCCACTTCCAAGTAGGGATTTCCATTGCTTGCAATAAGCCTCCTGGATTTTGATGTTCTACTTTTACTTGTTGGCAATTTGGACACTGTGCTACAAAAACATCTCTTCTCTCTAAAACATCTCTCTACACTTCTCCAACAAGAATTCAAGGGGTATTTGTGATCAATTACATCAAACCAAGTGTAATAAATCCATTAAAGTTCATCCAAGGCAAGGAATCCAAGTGAAGGTGAAACTAGGGTTTTGTTCAAGTGAAGTGTTTGCACTCAAGGTTCATTCTTACACCATCTAAGGTAAGTTTTATGGTATTTACATGTTGTTTAAATGTTATATCCCATGTTTTTGCGCATTTGGAAAAATTTGAAACAATCTCGCCTTGAAGGAAATAAGGCTATGTTCTTAATTTATTTAACACATGTGTAATATTCATGAAAAATATTGATGCGGAAATACGGAGGAAGGCTAAGGGCAAAATTGGAATTTTGGAAATTAGTTTCGGGAATTACAAAACGAGAATTATAATCAATTGGGCTAAAAGGAAAACAAATTGAGAGAAATTGAGGCCCAAAGCCAATAGGTGGCCGGCCATGTATATGGTCCAAGCCCATGGGGAATTAATTAAATTCCCATGTGATTATTAGCTTATTATATTATATAGAAGCTTCAAGAGATAAGATAAGGAGAAAGAGAGGAACAAAACAAACCAACAAGAGCAAGAAGAGAGGGGCATTCGGCCCTCCCTAGAAAAAAATTGAATCCCAAAAATCTTGTGCTAAAAATTTGTATCTTGTGATTTTCCTACTAAATTGAGTGTCCTTTACAACATGGTGCAATTGTTTGGGAAGAAAGGGCACTAGTTTCTTCAATATGACAACATGTTTGAGTGAAGAGGATTGGAGAAAAAGGTAAGAATTCATTCCATATTATTATGTTATGAAGGTTTGTTTGTGTTGTAGTATAAGGAAATGAATAGGATTCATGAAAACATGGAAGTTTGCAAAGTGGGTATGTGATATGTATGTGTGGCCGTGTGCATGTGTGTATTATATGCCTATAATGTGTTGAAATTTATGTTATATTCTAGTTGTGGTTGTGGTGAAATGCATATTGGAAATGAAAGTTGAATGAATTTGATAGAACTTGGAATATAGTGATGTAGCCGTGTGGTGCCCTTAGTGGAATGAGAATGAATCAATTTTGTTTAACAAGTTAGTAGTGTTGTAGTGATGTTTGCAAGGTATATGAAAGTAAAACGATATAAGTTTGCATTGAAATGGAATGTAGAAGTTTATGTCGTTTTAGTACGATTTTACGACATTGTGAAAATGAAGTTGTTAGGGTACAAATTATGATGATTATTGATGGATTTGGAAGATGGAAACACGTTATTCATGTGTATGCCAAAGATTAGAAGTTTTGGATGAATTAAGACTTTGGCGGAAAGTTTGTATATTTTGTATATCTCGTGAATATTTTGTAGAAATGATATGAGATGCTTCTAAATGTCATTGTAAAGGTCTTGATTAATGATGAGTATGAAAATATTGAGCTTAGTTTGGAAGTGCGAAGTCGGAATGAAAGTTATCGTATTATGTCGGAAAGAAGGCTAGTTGTGCCATATTGTGTGTTTTGTAGTTATGGTTATTGTTGTTAGTGTTGTTGTTGGGTTGTTGTTGATTATTTTGGCCGAGTTGAATTCTCGGGGATGCTATATGTATAGGGGAAATGCTGCCCAAATTTCTGTAGAAAAGTGTTGACTTTAGATTTAAGCCTAAAGCCTTATGGTTAACATTTGGTAAATGTGACCATTTGCAGATTTTGGACGAAACGGGAAGTGAACTTGGAAAGGCGTAAAGTGCGTAAAAGGTATGTAAAGCTATCCCGATTCTTCTTTTGGCATGTCCTAGATGTACTAGGATCGGATTCACGCCTCGGAGGATATTCTGCTCATCGGAATTCGCGTATGAAATTGTCACATTTTCATTCAATAGAATTGAACCCTTTAAGTCTGCTTTGATGAAAAATATAGGCAAACTTCCCCAACTAATTAGAAAGCTATGGAATGTCCCCAGAACCTTTGTAGGTGACCCCATAAGCCTAATATGCGTAATTTGAGCCCACCGCCTTGTTTGTCCCGAGGTGGGCCCACTATTTCCGATTTTACCCTTATGGCCCTTTGTGACTTGATTTCAAGCAATTTTTAAGGAAACGTCTTAACTACTTTTCCAACTACTAATGATACTTATCCTGGATACTATATTGAGTCTCTGTAAAGGTACGATATTTTGTATTACGTTTAGCTCCACTATTCCCGCTTTGCTCTTTTATTGTACTATTGCCTTATTTTCGAATGATATAAAATAAAATGTTGTAACTATTCTTTCAACTACTAAGGAAAATCGTTTGCTGACTCCCTCGAGTTTGGTAAGCTATTTCGGAATATGAAAAAGATTTCAGGAGGATTATTCTTCCGTAACTCATTATGACATATGATATACACTTGCTATGATTCCGTCCGACTTCATTGATTTGATTTGTCATTCGATATGCCTCATTGAGTCTCTGGAAATCTATGATATTTTTATTGCATTTAGTCTCTCACTACTCCATTCGTGGATGCCTCAATGTTTCCCACACTGAGCCCGGGCCAGGATATGTTGTCAAGCGTATTCCACTGCATTGTTCGCCGTGCCTCGATGTGAGGGGGCAGGTATATATGTACATGGGTTTTGGGGTATGCTGTGCCATGTACACACATTCTGATATGATATGATCTGATATGGCCATCTGATATGATATGTTATGTGACGGGGTTATCCCCTACTCTGTTCCTTATGTATGGTGGCACCAGCGTCGGGGGGGTGGCCACGTTCTGTTTGCTGAGCTCCTTGGCAGGGGCCAGATATGATGTGATATATGTTTCTGTACACACTCCTCATGTTTTGAAAATATGCATTTGATACTTCGGATGTCACACTCACTTCTCTGTAAGTTCTGTTTCGGTTAGAATCTTGTTCCGCAATGGGACCAGGTACGACATATGTTTTCAACAAATACTATTCATGCTTTACGATCAGTATTTTGCTAATCTTGATATTCTGTCCATTTTCTGTACCTTCTGCTTTGATTATGACTTTGTTTACTACGTTCCGTGCTTTACATACTCAGTACATATTTCGTACTGACCCCCTTCCTTCGGGGGCTGCGTTTTCATGCCGCGCAGGTACAAAAGACAGATTTGCTGACCGCCTGCCTAGGACATCTATTCTGCTATGTTGGGTGCGCTCTTTTGTCCAGAGCCTATATGTTGGTATAGTCCGTCACTATTACATATATGTATGCTATTCAGGGGTATGACGGGGCCCTGTCCCGTCTTATGATTTTGTTATGATCTGTAGAGGTCTGTAGACATACTTGTGTGGGTTCTGTATATGTTCGGGTATGATATGATCTGTGACAGCCTCATCGGCTTCCATGTACAGTGTCGGTTCATTTATGGTTATTATTAACGCCAAGCGACTTCTATATTTGAAAATATTTTGTCGTTTGCTAATTTGGGTACGTTTGAGTGTCCAGCACGGACACTAGTCGCGGCCTACGGAGTGGGGTCGTGACATTAAAGGTCTTTGAAAGTTGAAACACTTGGATTGTAGAAGGATATAGGAAATGGGTCATAAACATGAGAATAATGACATTTTGAGTAGTAGTTTGGAATGAGTTATGAATTTTGATATGTTGTCATTATAAGTATGTTGTAAATGATATTGAGGAAACGGGATAGGTATTGTATGCAAGAAAACGTACTAGTATACTATGACCATGATTATGGATGAATTGAAGTGGAATTGTGAAAAGAGGATAATGTAGATGAATGAAGATTCTTGGTTATGATATTGTGAACATTATTATGAATGTTTGGGAGTTGATATACAATATGGGAAAGGTTGTATAAACAAAGGAAATACTGCCCAATTTTCTCTAGCTTTAGTAAGCACGTTCATGTAATCGATTAGCTAATGTGAATGTGAATTCCCTTGAAGGTAGAAACGTGAGCATTGAGGGAGAACAACCAAGCGATAGAAATTGTTAAATGAAAGAGGTATGTAAGGCTAGTCCTTTCTTTCTAAGGCATGAATCTTATGGTATGAATCCTCCTATCTCTCCATGATTTTTCTACATATTGGGAACTATGAATCTACGAGTATAAAGAACTTCATATGAGATAAAGAAAAGAGATACGTTACGAACATGAAAATACCGATGATGAATCTAAGTATAGAAGTCATAAACCTCATGATATGATATTCCTACGAAGCTAATGATCCTTATATGATTTCTATGATAATATTTTCCTCACCTCTTCATGACTTTCCTACTTTCCGGAAAACTAAGAGCCTATGTTCATGAATAGCCATATGGTATAAGATAAGAGGTATGTTACGAATGCGATAATGATGATGATGAGTCTAAGTCTAGAGATTCTAAGGCCTATAATATTATGGTTCTACAAGGCTAATGATCCATATTACGATCTATTGATGTTGTTCATTCACTACACTCACCTTATATGCTAATTCCTTCAAGGTGACGCATAATGCTTATGAATGCTCCATAATGGAATCGGGGGCTCTCGACCTTATGTCACCCCAACATTGTTATAGATTGACTATAAGCTCTAATACATGTCCTATGACCAATGTTCCGAAAAGTTACGAGCATATGTTCATAAGGGGTTCCATATGAGATTAAGGTAGGAGATATGCCATAGATACGATGAGAGTAATGATGAGCCTAAGTTAGGATTATGAACTCTATTATGTGATATTATTACGAAGTTCATGCTACAAATACGATGTGATTCTCATAGATTGTCTTTAAATTCAAATGTATGCTCTATGAAAAGTTATGATAAGTTTATGAGATATATGTGATGATAATAATGACTGTGTTGATAGTGAAGATGATAATGATGACGATGATAATAGTGATGACACTAAAGATATTTATGGGCTTTTATGTATATATGTGCCTATGTATGGCAATTATGAAACCTCGAGCTTATATGGCCGGGTAGAATGTATATGAATATGTATATATTTATGCAACGCGCGCGCACCTCTGCAGTTGGGTACGGATAACCCTGAAGCCTTGGTAGGGCCAGGTATGTATATTCTTGAAGCCTTGGTAGGGCCAGGTATGTGTAACCCTGAAGCCTTGGTTGGCCAGGTATGTATATGATATAAATATGTATATGATATATGAATATGTACACGATATGGATATGTATATGATATAGATAGGTATATGATATATGTAGGAAAAGCCCAAAAAATATGTATGTGATATTGTCGGGCCACTACGTGGCCGAATGCGGATAACATTAATGTGTATGAGCAGATACGGTGTTATGATACATGTATGATACGATGATGTATGCGCTATGATGATACGTGTACCGTGATAATATATGATATAGGCATGAAAGGTATCATCCTTTAAAAGTTATGCAGGTTATGTCTTCACCTCATTTCTTATGATTCTCTATTATGTTCATCTCATTCATGCCTTACATACTCAGTACAATATTCGTACTGACGTCCATTTTCTTTGGACGTTGTGTTCATGCCCACAAGTAGACAGGGAGGCGACCCAGATTTATAGAAGCCGATAAGCAGAGTTTTGAATGCACTTCATTATTCCGGAGGTGCCATTGATTTATCATTTTATGTACATGTATGTTTTGGGCACGACGGGGTCCTGTCCCGTCCATATGTCTAGTATTCTAGTAAAGGCTAGTAGATACGTATGTGTGGGTAGTATGGTCTCACGCTTTCGATAAGCGTATATATATGTATATATGTATGTGTGTATTATTTTGATAGCTGAAGGGCTTATGTATATAAAGGTAATTATGTTTTCAAATAAAAAATGATTTTTTCTACGATTTGAGTATGAATTTGATAAATGAATGCTTAACGAGTATGATAAGTAGCAGAATGAGCGGTGCTCGGTGGATAGCCCCGGGTACCCGTCATGGCCCCTGGTCGGGTCGTGACAGGATACCACTAAGCCTTGGTATGGCCAGGTACGGATACCACTGAGCCTTGGTAGGGCCAGGTACGGATACCACTGAGCCTTGGTAGGGCTAGGTACGGATACCACTGTGCCTTGGTAGGGCCAGGTACGGATACCACTGAGCCTTGGTAGGGCCAGGTACGGGTGCCACTGAGCCTTGTAGGGCCGGGTATGGACAACACTGAGCCTTGGTAGGGCCAGGTACGCATAACACCAAGATTTATTATAGCTGGGTACGTAAGACACCGAACCTATACGATCGGGTATGATACTACTATGTATTCAAATGTATGAAAAGCCCGAAGGACATGTATGTGATATTGTCGAGCCACTATGTGGCCGAATACGGATAATGTTTAATGTGTATGTAGAGATACAGTAATAAGATACATATATATGATATGATGATGTATGCGCTATGATGATACATGTACTATGATTATATATATGATATAGGCATGAAAGGCATACACCCTTAAAAGTTACGCAGGTTATATCTACATCTTATGTTTTATGACTTCTCTATTATGTTTATTTCATTCATGCCTTACATACTCAGTACAATATTCGTACTGACGTCCGTTTTCTTTGGACGCTGTGTTCATGCCCACAGGTAGAAAGGGAGGCGACCCAGATTTATAGAAGCCGATAAGCAGACTTTTGAGAGCACTCCATTATTCCGGAGGTGCCATTGATTTACTGTTTAGTGTACATATATGTTTTAGGCACGACACGGTCCTGTCCCATCCATACGTCTAGTATTTTAGTCGAGGGTCGCAGTTACGTATGTGTGGGTAGCATGGTCTTACGATGTTATTATTGTATGTATATTGTTTTGATAGACGAAGGGCTTATGTCTGTAAAGGTAATTATGTTTCCAAATGAAAAATGGTTTTCCTATGATTATGAGCTTAAGATTAGTGAATGAACACTTGATGAGTATGATGAGTAATAGAATGAGCGGTGCTCAGTGGTTATCTCCGGGTGCCCGTCATGGCCCCTAGTCGGGTCGTGACAAATAGCGTAAGATAAAAGAACCGTTTATACCTCATGATACCTTTTAAGGCATTCGTCATACTTACTTAACCTTTTTCTATAAGAAACATTGCCTATATCCACCTACATACCAATACAATATTAGTACCCGACTATAGTAAGGCTTAGTAATATCGGTACCCGGCCTTAACAGGACTCGGTAATGTCGGTACCCGGCCATAGTAGGACTCTGTAATGACGGTACCCGGCCATAACAGGACTCGGTAATATCGGTACCCGGCCATAATAGGACTCGGTAATATCGGTACCCCATCATAATAGGACTCGGTAACGACCGTACCGAACTGCAGTGGTATGCGAGCAATATATCTCATACCCGGCAACATAGGTGTGTTGTCACACATGACTATATATATATATATATATATATATATATATATATATATATATATATATACACACACACACACACATACATAAAAGTACATAAATAAAAGCACATCATCATCACTATCATTATCAGTATATCTTTCCTTAGAGGATCAACTATCGTAGAATGAGATCAATAGTGTCATGAGAGTATCAAGAATGATGAACTTGGATAGCATTAGAAATGGAATAGTCATCATTGCTATATCTCACCTCGAAGGAACAAGTATTATGAGGTGAGATCAACAATAATGAATATAATTAAGAAAATCATGAAATATGCTCAATTATCTCATAATAGCATTAAATCCATAAGCTTTGGAATCTCAAAAAATGGGATCATCACCATTATCATTATCATCATAGAACACATCTATATTTGGCATCATAAGAACTTTGAGAATCATGAACTTCTAGTTTTTTGGGAATAAGCATGTTATGGAAAGCATGTGTGGATTCATAAGAAAAGAATCATGCCTTTAGAAAGAAAGGGAAAGCCTTAACGTACCTTTTTGGTCTCTTTACTACTTATAGCTGATCCTCCCAAGCTTGTAAATCTACATCAAAGAAAATTCATACTACTGTTAGGCTTATCGTCATATGCCTGTCTTAAGCCTTCAAATTAAATCCTCTTAGAATCTACCGAAATTTGGGCAGCATCTCCCCTGTATTATCTACTTCCTCCAAATTCCAAAACAACTCCCAAACATCATTAACAACATCAACCATAACGTAATCAAGATACTACATGACAAACGTATACAAATCCGTCCGAAACTTCCTTCGAAAATCAGTTCATAAGACAACAACAACAACATATCTATCTACAATCTTTATGCCATATTTTACCTTACTTTAAACCATTAAAATCCTCAAAGAAACGATTTAATATCAAAATCAAGATTAAAAACATACCTTATAACTTGAAGAACTTCATCTTACACAATTCACCCTAAAGCTTATCCACCACAACTTCTATTAGAAGTACGAACAAGCTCCTTCCATGAACTAGTTAAGCATTTTATGGCTTGATCTTCTCTTGATTTGATTTAGAATGGTTTGGAGTGTTGGAGAGAACTCATAGGGTCTAGAAGGTTCAGTTTGGGTGAAAATATGAGCCCCAAAGTCGTGGCCCTTCTTTGATTCATCAAGATTCATTGTTAATCTTACAAACCCGAGCTTAATTTAATGTAAAAACTCCTAAATTTACTATATCTTGGTGTAAGAATATTGGATCAATGTTGTGGGAGCTTCTAGAGAAGTATGGAGATGAGAAATGGTGAAAACTGAGGTGGTTTAGGTGACTTAAGGGGGTATATATAGTAGTCCAATTCTGTTTGGGCTGAGGTGCCGAAATTGGTGGGCTTTTTAAGTAGTTTCTAGAATTTCCGCAGGCTTCTGGCAGTCCGTTTTAAAATGCCCACAACTCCCTACTCCGATGTCGTATTGACGAACGGTTTATTGCGTTGGAAACTGCACTCGATTAACTTCATTTTAGGCTCTTGAAACACCTCAAAACTCCTTATATCGCAGGAGATATACCTCTCTGAAGTTGACCCAAAATTTCTATCCAAAATTCTGCCAAAAATTTCTAAATTTTCGACAAACTTATTTTCTTCGATTTGCTTGACCCTGGAATCTTCCAAAAATTTTCATACATGATAATTTTCATTAATTATACCTGATAAGGGTCATGTCCTTTGGTTCCAAGGTTGTCCTTCCTGGTTACAACTTACGAGATCATAATTCATCCTTTACTTCATTGTTACGTACTTCCCATGACTTGTACCTCTCAAAACTTCACAGGACTTCTCTGATACTCCATTAATACAGATAAATACTTGGCATGCTCATGCTCTTAAAGTGCGAGGTGTAACATTCTACCCAAGTAGGGGAGCCTGTTATCGCAAGACGAATTTATAGGGACTGTACGGTGATAGTGTGTTAGAAATGGTTGATTCGATACTAGAAATGGTTGATTCGATACTATTTTGGGCATGGATTGGTTAACATGTTCTATGCTATCGTTGAATGCTGGACTAAGATTTCTAGGTTTCCGTTTTCGGGTAAATCGATCCTGAATAGTGGGGCAATACTTCAGCGCTGAATGGTAGGTTTATTTCTTACCTTAAGGCATGGAGGATGATCTCCAAAGGCTATATATATCATCTGGTGCTAGTCAGAGATGGGGATGTTGAACAACCAACCCTCCAATCAGTTCCAGTATTAAATGAATTCCCTGATGAACTTCCATGCCTTCCTCCGGAGAGGGAGGTCGAGTTTGCTATTGATGTGCTCCCGGGAACGCAACCCATATCTATTCCCCCTTATCGTATGGCTCCTGTTGAGCTAAGATAATTAACTGTGCAGTTGCAAGATTTATTGGAGAAGGGCTTCATTAGGCCCAGTACTTCACTGTGGGGTGCGCTGATATTATTTGTGTGTAAGGACAGATCGTTACGAATGTGTACTAGTTATTGGTAGCAGAACAAAGTCACTATCAAGAATAAATATCCCCTCCACAGAATTGATGATATATTTGACCAGCTGCAGGGTGCCAAATGCTTTTCAAAAATAGACCTAAGATCTTGCTATCATCCGGTAAGGGATAAAGACAAATATATTACAAAGACGGCTTTCAGAAAAAGATATGGGCACTTTGAATTCCTAGTAATGTCCTTTGGGCTGACGAATCCCCAAGCAGCTTTCATGGACCTAATGAACACGGTATTACTTCGTTTCATAGATATGTTCGTGATTATATCTATCGATGACATTCTGGTATATTCTCATTCAGAGCTCGACAATGCTGAGTATTTGTCACGACCCAATCCGATGAGCCGTGACGAGTACCCGACCACTACTGACCAAGCACCCCTAAACTCGTACTTGTATCTCACTGAGTAACCTGGTGGCCTATATATAGCTTACAACTGAGATGTACCATCTTCTGTAGAATTAATACAGTAAAACCTGCATCGAAAACTCATAACCCATGCATATATATATATATATATATATATATATATATATATATATAAATAAACGTGCTAAGGATAACAATGCGGGCCGACTAGGCCGCTACATATGTTGTACACCAAAATAAGAGCGGACAAAGCTACATGACACCCCGACCATATACCACTGTCTACAGACCTCTATGTCATATGAACTGTAGGAAATACAGGCTAAGGCCCCGTCGTACCCATATATCTACATGCCAAGATAGCATACCAAAAAGGGTTGCAGCTCCGAACGAAATGGAGCGCACTGATTGCAGCTGAGTGGAGGTCCTACAAGGCTGGATTATCTGGCTAACTATCTGAACCTACGGGCATGAATGCAGCGTCCACAAGAAAGGACGTCAGTACGAGTAATGTGCTGAGTATGTAAGACATGAATAGAAACATAGTAATAGATACAGAACATAACATGAGATAAAGATAACCTACACATATGATTGCCTCTTAAGGAGAATACCATGCATGCTTAGCCTTTTAAGAAAAACATTTTTCATACATACATAACATAATATCATCATTAGCCCACGTCTGGGCCTCTCGCATCCGAGGTAATCATCTCATGCCACCCACTGGTGGTGACTTCCCGACCATATAGGCACGGTGTTATTATCATATCCATAAGCCGCCCACCGAAGTGGTGTCTGCCTGGCAAAATAGGCACGGTGTAATCATACAAAAATATAAGCATGCATGAGAACCCAATAAAAATATACACTCTATCAGAGTGACGTAAGGTTGGTAGCCTCCGATTTATATTATAGAACAATCATCATCGCTATATCTCACCCCGAAGGAATTATTATCATGAGGTGAGATCAACAACAATGAGTAAGCTCAAGGACATCATGAAATATACTCAATAATCTCATGATAGCATTAAAACCATAAGCTTTAAAAATTATAGAAATAGGATCATCATTATCATCATAAATGTTATACCCAGCATTTCAGAGCTTGAGCGTGACACGTGCTTCCTTAGACATTGACAATCACGTCGTTATTACATAATTTAAACTCACGTTGATAGTATTATATTTCGTATTTTTTTGTACGTCGGATTATTCGTAAGCGTAGGTGGGGCCACACATCGAGATTTTTTAGGAACACATGACAAGTTATATGAATCACACATGTGAAGTTAAACACAACTCAAGAAGGACCCCTGAGCCAAATCAAAGTGGAAGTCCTCCAAACAAATATTTTTAAGTAATGTTTTCGGGTGATCTGACTTCGAGGGGCAAAACACGGTATTATAAGTTTGGAATTTGGAAAAATACCAAGATATATAAGTTGTATATAATTGAATTATCTTTCCAACCATAGGTTGTGGGTCCACAGAAGACGTCGGGATAAGGAGATATGGACGTTTTAAGGCAGAAAGGTCAGTGGGCTAGGCCCAATCCGGGCCCAACCGGGTTAGGCCCATGACCCATGTTTATTTAAGTGATATATCAGCCTTTTCTCCTCATTTTTCAGAACAAAACACCCAGAAAATTCTAGAGAAAAAGAGAGAAGAGAGCTTAGAGAGAAAAGATCAATTTTGACCAAAATCTGAGCCCCGAATCCCGAAGCCCGTGAAGAGAAAAGTGTTCTACGTTGCGTTGCCTCCAATTTGAGCTAAATATCAACCAAAAAGAAGGGGGTGGACGTGGTGGCTGCACACTTGAGGTAAGATTAAGGTTACTTTTCATTGCTAATAAGTTTATTTAGAGTTCTACCGAACTAGAACAGTGAAAATAGTGTGATAAATTCGTTTGTTGGCGTTGTGATTATGGAATGAGATTTGAAGAGAATTTTGAATGAAAATAAATGTATTCAACTTTTAGAATGTGGAGGATGTCATTATTGATGTTGTTAGTATTAATTTCGATCCCCTTACGGAAATAAAATTATTAAATAGTTATATCGCAAATTTGGTTGGTTGAGGAATTTAGAAAATAATGTGTGGGCTGTTTTATGGCATACGTTGGTATTGGAAATATTATGAGTACTGTTGGTATTGTTGTTGTTGTTGTTGGTTGCTGAATTGAGAATTCGGGCTAGACATATAAACAGGGGAGATGCTGCCCGATTTTTGGCAGAATATAAAATAGTATGATTTGAAATATGGTACAAATGTGCGACGAAAAGGCTAACATTAGCATAAATTCCTTTTAAATGTATCTTACAAGCTTGGACGAATAAGCGTAGCTTATAAGCGGTCGAACAGGTATGTAAGGCTTACCCTTTCTTTCCTTTGGCATGATCTTTATGAAACGAGAAAATGACGTATATGTATGATTTCAAAGAAATTTCCTATTCTTTGAGCCACTAGGATGGTTAATATTTTTGACTTCTATAAGTTGTCTCATATGGTTTTGATGTATATCTATGATGTCCGAAGTTTGTTGATATGTTTCCAAATGGCATTCGAAAATAATTGATATGAATAAAGTTTTGATTTTCAAATGCTAGCACGTTCGATCATTCCATCGAGTCTTTGATATGTTTTGATATGTGCATATGGTCCCAAACAACTCTAATTGAATTGATCCATAACGATATCCGAAAGGTACTTGACATGATTATGGCCTTGATTTTCCAAAAATGGCTTCTGAAACGCTTGTAGAACGTTCTGTAGTTCAAACGTTCATAACTTTCTTATACTAATTCAGATTGACCCGAAACTTGTATCTGAGCCTTCAGGAGTCAGTAAGTATACTTATCCATCGAGTCTTGATTTATGTGCATATGGTTTCTCATTACTCAGCTCGTGTATATTATTCTTATATCGTTCGCCGAGTCCCGGGCCGGTATAGATCGTGCGCATGGTTCGCCGGGTCCCTTGCTTGAGGGCCGGGTGCCATATATGTATTCCGGAGTATGATGTGTTATGGTGTTATGATGTGTTAATGGTTCGCCGAACCATATATGTGTATATGTATGTTCTGATCTTATGATGTGTGACGGAGATTACGGAGCAAACCTTCTTGAGTATGATGTGTGTGGCGCCAATGGCAGGGTGGCGCCACGTTCCCCGGGTCCCACAAGGGGCCGCATACCGTTCTTGGCATGTATGATTCGTGTCTCCAGTAAGATGTTTTGTTATTCTGCACATCGTGCTTATTGTCTGTATTAACCTTCTGCACGTGCCACAGCAATATAATATATGTATATAGATGGGGCTGCACGTTCTGCAGCAAATATATTTGTGGATCGGGCCGAACGTACCTCGGCACTAATATGTTATGTGTATATGGATCGGGCCGTACGTTCCTCAGCACTATTATGTTACATATGAATCAGTTATGTGTATATGTATATGATGACATGCGATGTTGGCAGGCACGGTCTGTGTTTGGAAAGTACGCATTTTTGGCACTCTGAATGATCTACTTATTTTCTATACTTCTTCTGACTCATGACATCGGTATACACGATTTGCATTCTAAAAGAAAATAGTATTTTGGTATTCTGAAAATGTACTTACTTTTGTACTGCTTGTTTAAATTATGGTTCTGTTTTCTGTATTCCATGCTTTACATACTCAGTACATATTCCGTACTGACCCTCTTTTCTTCGGGGGCTGCGTTTCATGCCACGCAGGTACACCCAGATAAGTAAAGGACATTGCTAGGAGATGCTTCAGCTGGAGTGGCAACTCCATTTGCTCCTGGAGTGTTGCCGAGTCAGAGTATATGTGCTGTGATGTTTTGTTCGAAGTTAGAGACTTTGCAGACAGAGTCGTGGGTATAGAGTGTCAGTTTTGTAAGCGGCTCCATCAGCCGACGTGTTTTATTATATTATGTTACAAATCAGTTATGTTTACAGGTTTTGTTTGATTTGAGAATAACGATGAAAAAGAATATTTCTGAAAGTTGTACTATGTATTTCACCTTTATTCGATTTAAAAGTCTAAGAAGATTATGTGTGCATTAAGGGTCTGAGGGTTCGCTTGGCCCTAAGTAAGGGTCGGGCGCCCATCAAACCCTAGGGAGATTAGGGTGTGACAATAAAACATACTCATCTTTAGCATCATAAGAACTCTAAGAATCATAAATCTTTAGCTCTTGGGAATAAAGACATTATGGAAAACATATATGGGTTCATAAGAAAGGAATCATGCCTTTGGAATGAAAGGGACTAGCCTTAACATACCTTTTTAGACTCCTACTACTTAGCGTTTATTCTCTCGAGCTCATAAATCTACATTCAAGAGAAATCATACTACTATTAGGCTTATTGTCATATGCCTAGTTTAAGTTTTCAAATGAAACCCCCGTTTGGATCTACTAAAATTCGAGCAGCGTCTCCCTTGTTTATATCCCTAGCCCGAAATCACAATACCAATAACCAACACAACAACAACAACATTAATGCCAATAACATCATCACATGTGGTTAGCCCGGTCATGTGATGCGAGACTATCCATTACGAGGCAGAAGTGGCTTAGCATAGCCGACTGGATCTGTAGTTGGGTCTTCATCATCAGTGCACCCTCCAGGGAAAGGTTCTCAGACATCGGCAGGTAGAGGTACAGGTAGAGGTGCATCATCCAGTTCAACCAGTTGTCAGAACTATATTAATGCTTTGACGGGTCACCATGACCTAGAATCATCTCCTGATGTTGTCACAGGTACCTTATCTCTATGTTCCCACGACGTATGTGAATTGATAGATCCTGGTTTGACACTATCCAATATTACTCCTTTTATTGCTAACAAGTTCGGCATAGAGCCAGAATCATTAATCTGTTCATAATTTCTATGTCACAACCTAACCAGAGGGCCATGACGGGCACTGAGAACTACCCTACCGAGCACCTCTGAACATACATGTTACACCTCGAAAAATTTCCCCGTTAACGTACAGTGAATAGACTAACGAAGGGCATGACGTATATGGTGTTTTAGTAAGTAAGAAATAATGTTTGATGATTTTAAATAAGATTTCAAAGACATTTTAGGTGAGAGACGAAAGTTGTTAAGAAAGGCAACGTATATGTTGTGCATCGGAAAGGATTTACGAGTAACAAGTTAATGATGATTTAATAGTGCCTTGGAGAAGAATTATAACGTCCCTTAGATCGATAATGAGGTGTTAAACAAGTATCAAGGAGGTTTCACAAGGATTGGAGATCAAACGAAGTGACGAGAACAAGATTGGAGAAAAGATGGGTTCTACGGCCGATTATACGGTCCGTATAATGTTATACGGTCCGTATAATGGACCGCAGATCGTCACAGTGAAGCCCCTCACTGATGGGATTATACGCTAACTTATACTGACCGTATAAAATTATAGGGATCGTATAATGTACCGTAAAATGAACACAGGAGCGAGAAGTTGACGGGATGATTTCACGGTCACTTATACGGACCATATGAAATTATACGGACCTTATAATGTGCCGTCAAATTGAAAAAGAAAGGGATGGTTGCTGAAGCAGTTTCACGGTCACTTATACGGACCGTATAAATTTATACGGACGGTATAAGTGTCCGTATAATTTCGTCGTAACAGATTATTAATTTATAAATAGAGCACCCAAGTTCATTATTTTCATTTCATTTTCATTCTCCACAACTCAAGACTTCTCTACAAACTTCCACACACTTGATATACAAGAACCCAAGAGAAATTGATGATCAATTTCATCACACCCACAAAATCAAGTGTAAGAAACACATTAAAGTGCATCCAAGCCAAGGAATATCAATGGAAGTGAACTAGGGTTTTGGTGAAAGAGAAATATTTCAACTCAAGGCTTATTCTTACACTATAAAAGGTAATTTTAATGGTATTTACATGTTATTTAAGGTGTTAAAATGTTGAAACACTTGGATTGTGGAAGTGTATAGGAAATGGGTCATGAAAGTGAGAATAGTGTAAATTTTGAGTAGTAGTTTGGAATGAATCATGAATGTTGATATGTTGTGATTGTAATTACGTTATGAATGATGTTAAGAACATGATAGAAATGTTAGATGAGAACGAATGTAAAGTTGTATTGTGATCATGATTATGGATGACCTTGAGAGGAAATTGATGATGAATTTGATAAAAGATATTGATGATGATATAATGAATGTTGTTATTGACGTTGGGAGTTGATATGTGATATGGAGAAAGTAGTATAAATAAAGGAGATGCTGCTCAAATTTCTCTAGCTTAGTTCCAACACGCTTATGTTATCAATTATCTAATATGAGCATGAACTCTCTTGAAGGTAGAAACTCAAACAACGAAGAAGAACGATCAAATGATAGAATAGCTAAACGAAAGAGGTATGTAAGGCTAGCCCCTTCTTTCTAAGGCATGAATCGTATGATATGATATTTCCTTTTTCTTCATGACTTTCCTACATCCCGAAAATTATGAGTCAATCTTAGTAAATAGCTTCATACAAGATAACATAAGAGATGTGTTACGAGCATGATAATGATGAGTCTATGTCTAAAGAGTCTAAGGCCCACGATACTATGTTTCTACAAGGCTAATGGTCCATATTATGATCCATTGATGTTGTTCATTGAATACAGTCACCTTATATGCTAATTATTTCAAGGTGAGGCAGAATGCTTATGAATGCTCCATAACGGAATCGGGGGTTCACGACCTTATGTCACCCCGATAGAGTATAATTGTCTTAAGTCCCCAATCATGCATTATGATAATAGTATGATGAGAATATGATAAGTCTATGGGATGTACATGATGATATCACACCGAGCCTAAATGGTCGGGCAAACACCGCTAAAGCGGGCAGCGTATACACCATGTCTAGATGGCATGGGCAGACACCACTAGTGGGCGGCATGAGATGGTACCCCGAACGCGGGAGACTTGGAAGTAGGCTAATCTTTTTCACACCGTACCTATATGGTCGGGTAGCTTATACATATATGTATACATGATATGATGATGATTATAAAGTAAGTTAGCATGCATTACTTCAGTTTTAAGTGACAGTCAGTTACAGATCGCTCTTCACTCGATGTCTCCGTATTTCATTGGTATATCATTATTGTTTATGCCTTACATACTCAGTACAATATTCGTACTGACGTCCGTTTTCTTTGGACGCTGTGTTCGTCCCCACAGGTAGAAAGGGAGATGGTGCAGATCCATAGGAGCCATCAGCAGATTTACAGGAGCACTCCATTATTCGAGAGGTGCTATTTGGTTTATTCTTTTGTGTACATATACATATTTAGGGCACGACGGGGTCTTGTCCCATCCATATGTCTAGTACTCTAGTAGAGGCTTGTAAATACGCATGTGTGGGTAGTATGGTCTCACGATGTTATGATTGTATCTATATTATTATTTTGATAGCCAAAGGGCTTATGTATATGAAAGTAATTACATTTCCAAATGAAGAATGATTTTTCTATGATTGAGTATAAAGCTAATGAATATGCGTTTAATGGGTTTGATAAGTAATAGAATGAGTGGTGCTCGGTGGTTAGCCCCGGATACCCGTCATGGCCCCTAGTCAGGTCGTGACAATACATTTCATAATCATCTCTAGGTGGACCACAAAGATAGCTCATGGGTATTATGATCTGTAAGGGCATATGTCGCAAGATAACGACACATTTCTATATAATCATCAATAATTATGCCCATCATCACAAGTCGACAAGGCTGCTAAAATATTATACAACAATATGAACTAATAAGGTTAGGGGACAACTAGCTACATACGTTTGTCTGCGTGCCTCTTTATAGAATACAGGATTCCGTAAAGACGGGGCAGGACTCCGCCATGCCCAAGTGTATACACAAAGAGTAATACCAATAGACTGTGGCTCTGAAGCAAATGGAACGTTCCTGAAACACTGTTGATTAAGCTCCTAAGGATCAGATCCATCTCCCTGCATCCCTGTGGGCATGGACGCAGCGACCACAAGAAAGGACGTCAGTACGAGCAATGTACTGATTATATAAGGCATGAATAGTGACATGATAAAAGCAGGAAGAATAGTGTTACACCTCGGAAAATTTTCCATTCATGCACAATGAATACACTGACGAAGGGCACGATGTATACGATGTTTTGATAAGTAAGAAATAATATTTGATGATTCTAAATGAGATTTCAAAGACATTTGAGGTAGGAGACGAAAGTTGGTAAGGAAAGTGAGGTATATGTTGTGTGTCGGGCAAGAATTACGAGTATCAAATTAATGATGGCTTAATGATATTTTGGAAAAGAGTTACAATGTCCCTTAGATTGGTAATGAAGTGTTAAACAAGTGTCAAGGAGGTTACATAAGGATTGGAGATCAAACGAAACGACGAGGACAACTCCGGAAAAGCTGTGAGTTACACGACCACCTTACACGGACCGTGGAATTTTATACGGACCGTATAAGGGTCCGTATAACCCAACAGGAAGAATGACTTCCGTGGTGGTGAACCACGGACACTTATACAGTCCGTACAATGTTATACGGACCGTATAAGTGGTCTGTATAATGCCCGATGGACTGATTAATTTGCAAGTATAAATACATGTTCCCACTTTTATTTTCTCATTCTTTCCACTTCTTCATCTCTCTCAAGAGTTCTAGAGGGTTCTAAATATTTCATCAACACAAATTCAAGACAAATTAAAGGTTCATATCATAAATCTAAGAGAATCATGTGCAAGAAACTCACTAGGGTTCAACCAAGACAAGAAATCTCTTTGGAAGTGGAACTAGGGTTTTGCTCAAGTGAAGTGTTTCCACCTAAATCTCATTCTCATAATATCAAAGGTAAGTTTTATGATCATTCCATGTTGTTTAAAGTATTGGGGGGTATTTGGATTATGGAAGAAAATGGGAAATGGGTTACGAAATATGAGATTAGTGGCAATTGTGAGTAGTAGATTAATATGAATCATGATTCTTGATATACTGTGATTGTAATTACATTATGAATGATGTTAAGAGCATGAGAGGAATATTAGGTGAGAATGAATGTAATGTTGTATTATGGTCATGATTATGAATGACCTTGAGAGGAAATTGTGGGGATTTGGTAATGATGAATTTGACAAAAGTTATTGATGGTGATATTATGAATGTTATTATTGACCTTTGGGACTTGATATATGGTATGGATAAAGTAGTAGAAACAAAGGAAATGCCGCCCAATTTTATCTAGCGTTAGTAAGCACATTCATATAATCGATTAGCTAATGTTAATGCGAATTCTTTTGAAGGTAGAAACGTGAGCATTGAAGGTGAACAATCAAGCGATGGAATTGTTAAACGAAAGGGGTATGTAAGGCTAGTCCCTTCTTTCTAAGGCATGATTCCTATGGTATGAATCCTCCTATATTTCCATGATTTTCCTACGTATCGAAAATTATGAGTCTACGACTATAAAGAGCTTCATACAAGATAAAGAAAAGACATAAGTTACGAGCATGGTAATAATGATGATAAGTTTAAGCCTAGAGATTCTAAGACAAGATATGATGCCTATGAAGTCGATGATCCTATTTACGATCCTTTGATGTTGTTCATGGTGTACACTCACCTTAAAAATGTTAGTTCCTTCAAGGTGAGGTATAATGCATATGATCACTCCATAATGTAATTGGGGGTTCTCGACCTTATGTCACCCCGATATTGTTATAGAATATATGTAAGCTCTAATGCGTGTCCTATGACCAATGCTCCGAAGGATTACGAGTCTATGGTCATAGAGGATTTCACATGAGATAAAGGTATGAGATGTGCCATAGATACGATAATGGCAATGATGAACCCAAGTCTAGAGATTATAAAGCCTATCATACGACATTTTTATGAAGTGCATGCTACGAATATGATATGATTTTCAAAGATTGTCTTTAAATTCAAATGCATGCTCTATGGAAATTTATGATAAGCGCATGAGATGTATGTTTAATGATAATGTTAAGTTTATGTTGACTATATGACGAGTACATGATAATGATAATGATAATGATAATGATGACGATGATAATAGTGATGACGCGAAAGATGTTTATGGGATTTTATGTATATGTGCCTATGCATGGCTATTATGAAACCCCGAGCTTATATGGCCGGGTAGAATATATATATATATATATATATATATATATATATATATATATATATATATAAGAATATATATATATATAAAATGCGCGCGCACCACTGCAGTTGGGTACTGTCACGACCCAACCCCGTGGGCCATGACTATTGCCCAAACTGGACACCCGTATATGAACCTGTTAAAATATAATCAAACTGAATCTATGAACAATATGGAAACTTGAAAAAGAACTCCAACGGTACATAACGTCATCATATATGTATATTCAGATAAACTGTCTCCTGAGGAGTCACAACTGATCAAATCATAAAATGATACGCAAGCCGACAAGGCTGCCACTACACATCAACATCATGTCATATGCAAGCCGACAAGGCTACCACTACAGACGGACATCATATCATAGCACATCGGATAGACACAGCTGAACAGAACTTTATACAGAACCCACACACATGTCTACAGACCTCTAAGAGTATCAACAGTGAAATATGATGGGACAGGGCCCCGTCGTACCCCTGGATAAACGTACGTATAAATATCATAAGATCTGTACCAAAAGTCTAGACTCCGGAACAACGGAACCCTCCAAGATAGCTGAGTAGAAGTCCTATGTTGAAGGGTCACTAAGCCGATTATCTGTACCTGCGAGCATGAAACGCAGCCCCACCTCCCCCCCGAAGAAAGGGGGTCAGTACGGAATATGTACTGAGTATATAAAGCAGGGAATGCAGTAAAAAGGATCATAACTGAAATAGGGAGTGCAGGAGACAAGTATAACATAAAGAATACCAAAACACTTGTCTTTTGAAACATAAATCATGCATGTCAATATCATATATCATACCCGGCTCATTATGGGACTCGGTGAATAAAGTCATCATATGACCTCCTGGCCGCCATAACATATCATCATATCATCATATATATATATATATATATATACCGTACCCGGCCCTCTAGTGAGGGACTCGGTGAACAATGCAGTGAAACTGTGCACGATAACATACCCGGCCTAGGACTCGGTGAAAGACATATTGAGGCATGCACGAGCAGAGTAGTGAGCAACCATATGCAATTTAAAACATTATCAAAACTCAAACAGAATAAGAAGAAGGGATTTACACCTGAGTATCAATAGTGACAATCAAATCAAATATCCCTCGAACGTCATCATAAATAATATCAAAAGAGCCTTAGGAACCATAAACATATGTCAATATAGTATGAAACAACTTATAGAAGTCAAGGACATCAGTTATCGTAGAGTTTCTAGGAATAAGAGCTTATATATATCGACTATTATCCAACGTATAGAAAACTGAAGAGGGAAGCTCAATCACTTAAGACTTCTAACATCAAGAAGTGAATAAGAATCATGAATCACACTCAAGACTTATGAATAGGATTACCCCAAAGCTCATATCATTCATCACTTAAATCTAAGACATGCCAAAAGAAAGAAGGTACAGCTTTACATACCTGTTAACGATTAATCGCAAACCCGTTCGCTTCGTCGCCTCTTTAGCCTATATAATATAAAAGTAACGATATCGTTAGTAACTATACTTTCTAGTTCGTAAATCTGTTGCCCATCGCTTATAGGACTCATTCTTTAACTTATACTTTCTCGATTAGGGTTTTCATTAGTTAAGGACTTAACGGAAATCGGGCAGCATTTCCCCTATATATTCGCCTAACCCGAACTTCCAATTGTCCTCCTGTTATCACAGAAATACCAACAATGACAGTAATAGCAATATTCATATAGAATCCTTACAATTTCCGCCCATAAACAACTCTAACAATCCAATAACCCTTTTTAATCCTTTTCAACCCACAATTTCGGATAACAACGATTTCATGCCATTTCGTACTTCCAATTTCATCCAATCTAATTTTAATCCTTCCATTACAACACCATTAATACAATCATACAACAAAACAAGAAAATCTTACCTTAATTTTCTCGGAGGAATTTCTACACTTAATTGCTCCAATTTCACAATTTCTTCTTCCTCAATTCAATATCCAATGTTGCTATCACCTTCTTAAACTTGCAAATCACTTTAGAATTAATTTAACAAGAACAAATGTTTTTTTTTATAAGGACCATGGCTGGCCGAGAGTATGGCAGCCATGGCCATGCCTTTCTTTTCTTTTTCAAGCTTGCAAATTAGAATGAATGCTTAAGTTGATCATTAACCTAACTCATATATGGTGTCTCTACATTGAACACGTACCCCCCCCCCCCCCACCTTATGACTGCTATTTGAATTAATTAGTTATTCTTTTATTTCATTTATATATATATATATATATATAATAAAAATGGGTGGGGCCCACTTCTATTAATTAAATAAATTAATTTTAATAAATCATTAATCCATACTTAATAATCTAATCACAATTACTTAGTCTCTAATTTCCAATAATATTTCTACATTAAATAAAATTTATAAACAATTTGTGTACTAATTAAAATTGAAAATTAGAAGTTCCTATTTCATGTCCGAAAATAACCCCGTCTTTAACTTAAGTCAATTAGCCTGCGAATAATTCGACGTATAAAAATACGGGGTATAACATCCTTCCCCCGTTTAGAACATTTGTCCTCGAATGTTATACTGGTCCTGAACTCCCAGTATTTCCTTAAACGTCCATTCACTGAATTATACTCTTCACATGACTCTTTCGTTGGTCGATTTCCTTTAATCTATCATAATGCATTTCAAGTCTCTACGGAATCATTCCTGCAATATTGCCTTCTTCTGTTACTCCTCAGGGTAATTATTCCACGTCGTTGTCTTTG
Source organism: Lycium barbarum (assembly GCF_019175385.1). Taxonomy (NCBI): domain Eukaryota; kingdom Viridiplantae; phylum Streptophyta; class Magnoliopsida; order Solanales; family Solanaceae; genus Lycium; species Lycium barbarum. The sequence goes on from NC_083343.1 coordinate 77,534,725, forward strand.
CTTTCCTCTTTATTTCACAGTTGACTATCAGCTGTATTTCGAGTTGTTCTGCTGAAGTGTGACTGTCTCTCTTATCTGCATACTGTTCAGTTGTACTGTCATCGATTGATTCGGACTTGTACTCATGGTGCATGTAGTCCTGACTCGACTCTTTCTTTTTCTATAGTTACTCCCTTAAGATGATGTATCGTTCACTTCACTTTACCTTCTTATCTTTAAACACGATCTTGTAACGCGCAGACATCTTCCATCGATTCATTAGACTTTAATATCCCTGGAGTATTGCATGCCTCTGGTAACCTGTAGACCCTCCGCAGGTTCTACGAGTAGAACGAAATTTCCCAGAGGGTAACATTTTTGTACTCCAATATCCTTGCTTTACTACGCTGTGACTGTCCATATTCTGAAATCCTCAGCATCATGTGTCATTTTCTGACTTTCTTTTAAAGGTCTTTAACTATCACTTGCTTTTACTTCTTGATCTCGATCTTTAGGGTTGGCTATCAAATAGCGCTAGGGTTCCCTCATATTATAACTTCACTGTCCGCCGGTAACCAGTAACCCGCTTGTTCCGATTGTCTCGGTTAAATTATTTCGTAATTTCCTTTACCCTAACTGGCAATACTTTAGGCATATTACTTCGTGTCGTTTCTCTATTTTTGACTCAAACTCTTCTATTGCCCCTTTACTCAAATTTGCTCTTAGTTCTCCTATCACGCATCCTATTGCAATCATTACACGAGTATGTGTAGGTGCTCAAGTCAGCCCGGAAAATACATTAGCGTCGCCACGCTAGTCTTTATGCAGACCCTATATCCTTCTCTTATCTCTTTCAATTGATATCAAGGCTCAACTATGGCTTTTGCCCTCAGTACTACTTTCATCTCTGTAGTTGTGCCTCAAACCATCTTACACCTTTCTTTGATGTACCCAAAATATTACAATCGCATTGTTGTTACTGAATTCTTACCCTTCTTATCAAGTACTTACTTGGTCTCATCCTTAGTATACAAATATTCGTAGATCGCATAACTATTCTTGTACAATTCGTACAAAGTGCATCCAATCTTAGTCGTAGTCCTTCCTTCTCCTGGTTTATTCTGCCCTACATGCCTTATTGTACTAAAACTCACTTGCTGTCTATTTTATCATACTCTTTTCCCTTCCTTTACTACTTATGTGTCACAATGTCTTTAGTCAATAACTCCGTTGCCAACATCTTAACTTCTAATCCGGTATAGCCTTGCTATCCTTTATAATATTTCTTACGTTACTCGTTTGCATTCTCTTGTCATATTCTTTCTTTTTGTAAGCGTCCATTTTCTAATGTCATATCATTCGAGACCTTCACAATGATTTTCAGCACTGTCTCAAACACTATCCTGGCTTTTATCCGTTTATCGCTGGCTTTCAAATCTTACTAACTTATTTCAGCAAGGGATCTCACTTAAAGTTTAAGTTTCCACATTACACGTGTTGCAGTGTCAGTTGATTTCATCTTACATTTGCATTTCTCTCATCCGCTTTCCCCCTTTAGGGTGTACCCACATCATTATCTATTTATATTCTACTCTATGTCCCCATTTTTAATTTTCAAATTCATATGATTCTTTTCCAATACATTTGGTATGTTGCACCATATCCATGTCTTCCTTTATATCATCTATAACTTAGATTCCCCATGTATGAAACCCCAACACTATCACGAGGCGATGAGAACTCTCGATATATAGTACAAAATCTTATCTGATGGTCGGTACTCGAGTAATGTAATTAATGTAGCAATTTATCCGAAGCCACATTCCATTCATTTCCAACCAGTAATTAGCTAGTGCTTATAGTCGTTTCAAATTCTCCATTAGGTAGCACTTATATTCTAATGATAAGTGTCCCAAGCTTTCCTATAACACTATCTTATCCCAACGGATATCATCGGTTTCTTCTAATAAATTCACAATACATTAGTTGTTTCGCAAATCCGCAATCCTTGTCCTTTAGGGATTTCACCATTTCCGAGGTGAAGTCACATACACGCAGTACTCCTTTATGCCTCATACTCTTTCATTTTTGTTGTATACCCAACGCTAACTTCTAACTTACTCAAAATCATATCAAAGTCATCTTAATAGTGGTCTTGTCTTATCACCGTCTCATCGTACTACACCTTAAGTTCGTAGCTATATATTTCCCTTTTATTCTATACTCATACTCAATTAATTACGTCTGTCTTGGGTGATTCCTTTAGTATTCCTTTCATTTCTCCAGTCTATGTCCATCTTTTATTTTGTGCATGAGGAATCTCATGCTACTCCTGTATCCTTCAGAAAACACTACTTCTACATAACCCTTTTTTCATTGTCAAAACATATTCTGTTCATCCCTATTCTTTCTCATCATACCAGTCATTTCTGGCATTCATTCTGTCTCGTTGCTCATCATTCTTTAGGTTGGTCTTCCACAATTCTGTCGCTTATATTACTCATTTTCTCAGCTATGCACGCCATAACATATCGCCACGCTGTAATCCCACTCGATTTCTTCTTATCTTCTTCCTTCTATTAACTCCTTCTCTTCCTGTGCTCGCCTGCACTTTCGTTACCACTTGACTTCTATTCTGAACTTTCCCTATAGAACTTTTGTAAGTCTTTCTTATTCGTTCTACATTTGCTTTTCCGTCTGACACTAATCACGTCATATCCTTTAGTTACTTCCTTGCTAGGCTTTACTCATTTCTATAACAATCCTTATGGTATTCATATTACATCCTGCTCGTAATCCAACCTATAACGTAACACTTCTTAACCTCATTCACGATTCTTACTATGTTTTAATTACACTCTGTGGACTAGGCGTACTTAACCCTTCACCCTTTCTGATCAATCTTATCCTTAATATCTCACAAACTGTCTTATCCATACCTTCATAATTTGTCATAACTCTTCTTCCTCCGTACTTTTATCTCAATCATACTACTACTCCCTTTTAACTGTAAACTCGTCGTAATTTATCCCTACTTATCGGTTCACTCGATACCTCAATAAAATGTTTTGTTAAGAGTTGCCACCTTTTTATAAATCATCCCTTAGTATTACAAGCCCTTCCGAATCATCCTAGTATTTCATCAATAACACGTGAAACACATGATCTAAGACAACTCACAAGTTTAATTCTTCCTTCCATAAATTCCATCTCCAATTAGTTTATTAATAACTAATAAAATGTCACCATGAGGCATTCTCCAACCACCACCAGAAGAAAAACTAGAATCTGACAAGCACCACAGGACTTCTAGTGCTTGGTTCACATGGTTTACCTTCAGATTTATTCTTGAATCGTGAACGAATTATTTAGTTCATAAACTACTTGTTGTATGCTTTGTACTTTTCAATAAAAGTGAAACTTAATTACTGGATATTTTTGCCCTTCAACGTGGGCCTTTTTCTAAGGCCAAATGTGGTTGGAAAGTATTCTGGTCCGTTCAAATGAATTCCAAACTTTGCTACTCATATATGCTTTTTGGAAATAAGATTTTGCAAATAAGAATGGTGCCTCTTACGAATGACATGGAGTATCTCTTCAAGCTTTAGTCCAACATAATAAATTTTCCCTATCGGTACCGACTTTCAAGACATATTATGAACTTATATCTCATCCTCTTCTTTTTCCTATTTCTGGGAAAATTTGGGCAGAGTTTCCTCTGTATTTCTTACTATCCCAAAACCTGCACGCAGGAAACACCAACAATGCCTCACAGGGCCAACCTATATATGCATATATCATATCGTAACATAGCCACACAGGGCTCCCAATTTCCAGTAAAAGGTATAAAGGTGTCGGAACTTACCTCACATATCGCACCTCGAGACGTACCTGATCCTTTAACGACCTGTCCTGTTATACCTTCCTATCTACCTTCCCTTTCATTCTTCAACTTTATGTTTCAATCATACTTCAATATTCTTACCTTATCCGACATGCATCTTTCGCATCGTTGCTTACCTGTGTATTTTGTAATTCTCAAAATCATCAGTCACTTCCTTCTGTCAATGCCGTTCTTCAGCTGAAATCAAGGGTTAGTATAAGGAATTTCATTTCCTATGGTTGGGCTCTATCGCACGATCTAGAATAAGAAGGAAAGGTAATATCCTAAATGTCCTGTAGCTTCCTGTTTATAGATGTGGTGCACAACACACCGATAAACAAGACTCTACTAGACACGGTCTGTAGACACTTCGAGGATGAACTGCTCTGATACCACTTATGTCATGACCCAAACCCGTGGGCCATGACTAGTGCCCGAACTGGACACCCGTATACGAACCTGTTAAAATATAATCAAACTGAATCTATGAACAATATGGAAACTTGCAAAAGAACTCCAACGGTTCATAACGTCATCATATATGTATATTCAGATAAACTGTCTCCTGAGGAGTCACAACTGATCAAATCATAAAATGATACGCAAGCCGACAAGGCTGCCACTACACATCACCATCATGTCATATGCAAGCCGACAAGGCTGCCACTACAGACGGACATCATATCATAGCCCATCGGATAGACACAGCTAAAAAGAACTTTATACACAACCCACACACATGTCTACAGACCTCTAAGAGTATCAACAGTGAAATATGACGGGACAGGGCCCCGTCGTACCCCTGGATAAACGTACGTATATATATCATAAGATCTGTACCAAAAGTCTAGACTCCAGAACAACGGAACCCACAAAGACAGCTGAGTAGAAGTCCTATGCTGAAGGGTCACCAAGCCGACTATCTGTACCTACGGGCATGAAACGCACCCCCCCCCCCCGAATATAGGGGGTCAGTACGGATTATGTACTGAGTATATAAAGCATGAAATGCAGTAAAAAGGATCATAACTGAAATATGGAGTGCAGGAGACAAGTATAACATCCAGAATACCAAAACACTTGTCTTTTGAAACATAAATCATGCATGTCAATATCATATATCATACCTGGCTCATTATGGGACTCGGTGAATAAAGTCATCATATGACCTCCTGGCCGCCATAACATATCATCATATCATCATATCATCATATATATACCGTACCCGGCCCTCTAGTGAGGGACTCGGTGAACAATGCAGTGAAACTGTGCACGATAACATACCCGGCCTGGGACTCGGTGAAAGACATATTGAGGCATGCACGAGCAGAGTAGTGAGCAACCATATACAATTTAAAACATTATCAAAACTCAAACAGAATAAGAAGAAGGGATTTACACCTGAGTATCAATAGTGATAATCATATCAAATATTCCTCGAACGTCATCATAAATAATATCAAAAGAGCCTTAGGAACCATAGACATATGTCAATATAGTATGAAACAGCTTATAGAAGTCAAGGACATCAGTTATCGTAGAGTTTCTAGGAATAAGAGCTTATATATATCGACTATTATCCAACGTATAGAAAACTGAAGAGGGAAGCTCAATCACTTAAATCTTCTAACATCAAGAAGTGAATAAGAATCATGAATCACACTCAAGACTTATGAATAGGATTACCCCAAAGCTCATATCATTCATCACTTAAATCTAAGACATGCCAAAAGAAAGAAGGTACAGCTTTACATACCTGTTAACGATTAATCGCAAACCCGTTCGCTTCGTCGCCTCTTTAGCCTATTTAATATAAAAGTAACGCTATCGTTAGTAACTATACTTTCTAGTTCGTAACTCCGTAGCCCATCGCTTATAGGACTCATTCTTTAACTTATACTTTCTCGTTTAGGGTTTTCATTAGTTAAGGACTTAACGGAAATCGGGCAGCATTTCCCCTATATATTCGCCTAACCCGAACATCCAATTATCCTCCTGTTATCACAGAAATACCAACAATGACAGTAATAGCAATATTCATATAGAATCCTTACAATTTCCGCCCATAAACAACTCTAACAACCAATAACCCTTTTTAATCCTTTTCAACCCACAATTTCGGATAACAACTATTTCATGCAATTTCGTACTTCCAATTTCATCCAATCCAATTTTAATCTTTCCATTACAACACCATTAATACAATCATACTACAAAACAAGAAAATCTTACCTTAATTTTCTCGGAGGAATTTCTACACTTAATTGCTCCAATTTCACAATTTCTTCTTCCTCAATTCAATATCCAATGTTGCTATTACCTTCTTGAACTTGAAAATCACTTTAGAATTAATTTAACAAGAACAAAAGTTTTTTTTTGTAAGGACCATGGCTGGCCGAGAGTATGGCAGCCATGGCCATGCCTTTCTTTTCTTTTTCAAGCTTGCAAATTAGAATGAATGCTTAAGTTGATCATTAACCTAACTCATATATGGTGTCTCTACATTGAACACGTACCCCCCCCCCCATATGACTCATTATTTATGCTATTTCAATTAATTATGTATTCTTTTATTTCATTTTTTTATATATATTTTTTTTGCTAAAAACGGGTGGGGCCTACTTCTATTAATCGAATTAATTAATTTTAATAAATCATTAATCCTTACTTAATAATCTAATCACAATTACTTAGTCCCTAATTTCCAATAATATTTCTACATTAAATAAAATTTATAAACAATTTGTGTACTAATTAAAATTGAAAATTAGAAGTTCCTATTTCATGTCCGAAAATAACCCCATCTTTAACTTAAGTCAATTAGCCTGCGAACAATTTGACGTATAAAAATACGGGTTATAACAGGTACGGATACCACTGAGCCTTGGTAGGGCCAGGTACGGATACCACTGAGCCTTGGTAGGGCCAGGTATGGATGCCACTGAGCCTTGGTAGGGCTAGGTACGGACAACACTGAGCCTTGGTAGGGCCAGGTACGCATAACACCAAGCTTTATTGTAGCTGGGTACGTAAGACACCGAACCTATATGGTCGGGTATGATACTACTATGTATTCAAATGTCTGAAAAGCCCGAAGGACATGTATGTGATATTGTCAGGCCACTACGTGGCCGAATACGGATAAGGTTTAATGTGTTTGCGTACATTCGATAATAAGATACATATATATATGATACTATTATGTATACGCTATGATGATACATGTACTATAATTATATATATGATATAGGCATGAAAGTCATCCACCCTTAAATGTTACGCAGGTTATATCTATATCTTATGTCTTATGACTTTTCTATTATGCTCATTTCATTCATGCCTTACATACTCAGTACAATATTCGTACTGACTTCCGTTTTCTTTGGACGCGGTGTTCATGCCCACATGTAGACAGGGAGGAAACCTAGATTTATAGAAGCCCATAAGCAGACTTTTGAGAGCACTCTATTATTCCGGAGGTGCCATTGATTTACTGTTTAGTGTACATATATGTTTTGGGCACAATGGGGTCCTGTCCCATCCATATATCTAGTATTCTAGTAGAGGATCGTAGATATGTATGTGTGGGTAGCATGGTCTCACGATGTTATTATTGTATGTATATTATTTTGATAGCCGAAGGGCTTATGTATGTAAAGGTAATTATGTTTCCAAATGAAAAACGGTTTTCCTATGATTATGAGCTTAAGATTAGTGAATGAACACTTGATGAGTATGATGAGTGATAGAATGAGCGGTGCTCGGTTGTTAGCCCCGACTACCCGTCATGGCCCCTAGTCGGGTCGTGACAAAAGTGGTATCAGAGCAGTTCAGTCCTACGACGTGTCTACGAGCCGTGTCTAGTAGAGTCTTTTTTATGGTGTGTTGCGCGCCACATCTATAAACAAGAGGCTACAGGGCATTTAGGATGGTTACTCTGCTTTCATCTCTAAGATCGTGCGATAGAGCTAAGCCATAGGAAATGAGATTCCTTATACTAACCCCTGATTGCAGCAGAAGAACGGTATTAACCGAAGAAAGTGATTGATGATGTTGAAGTTACAGAGGTAAGTCACTTGATTGAGACTACGTTATCAGGGTACATATTCATATGTTAATGGATTGGTTGTCATAGAGGTAAGCCAGTGTTCATATGACAGAGGAATTGCTTAAATGTATCTCTTAATGATAATTTTAGTCATAAGTTTGTGAATGAAGCAAATTGAATAAATTAATACAAAGGTAAGCAATGGTACGAACGATCTGTGTCGAGTAAAGTAAGGATATTGAGGTATGATCGAGATGTAAAGCTGAAGAACGAAAGGGGAAAGTAAGTAGGAAGGTGTAACAGGGCAGATAGCTAAAGGATCAGGTACATCTCGAAGTGTGATATATGAGGTAAGTTTCGACATCTTTGTGCTTTTACTTGAAAGTGGGAGCCCTGTGTGGCTGAGTTATGTCGTACATATATATTGGCCCTGTGAGGCGTTGTTGGTATTTGCTGCATGCAGGTTTTGGGATAGTATGAAATATAGAGGAAACTCTGCCGAAATTTTCCTAGAGTTTAAAGGAGATAGGATGTAAACTAGTAATATGTCCTAACGGGAAAAGATGTTGTGCAAAAAGTAATGGCAGGACGAGATCAAGTTAGGAGTATCATTGACGATTACAAGAGACAAGCTAAATGTTGTTGAATTGACAGTAACGGTGAGTGTAAGATACGACAAGTCTATGAGCAAATAGAGTAATAACATGACTGAGATAGGGGAACGAAGTATGAAGGGGTATAACGAATGAAGATACCTCGATAAGATGACTTATATGGTAAGTGTGATAGGGCTGATTAGAAAGAGTAGCAGGTTGAGTATGCTTACTTCACAAGGTTTATTTTATTTTACGAGCGGGCTTGCGAATGAGGTAAAGAAGTGGCACTCGATAGTGTTGATTATGATCAAGATATAATGAGAGCGTGGCAAGAACTGTAATACAATGTAAGTAAAGGATAGTGAGGAAATGAATCAAGATGTGACCTGTTCTATATGAATAAAGAATGAGTGCAAGTGTGAAACCTGCAAGCGAGCCATGGGGCAGTAGATAGGAAAGCTTATAAGACCTTGTTAGAAAAATCCAGCATAGAGGTTTCGCAGTGACAGAAATGATAGCAAGCAAACTTGAAAAAGAAATCAGAGAAATGTGATATGGCAAAGTAGTAGTAGTTTGTGATTTGTATAATCGAGAGCATGAGTGATATCTTTAGCTGGATGTAAAAGACCAAGACTACGGGAAGATGAATAACAAAATAGAACGATTGTTAGGAGAAGAATAGGCATAATAAGGATGAGAGAGGATGATCAGAATGAACAAAATAAGTTTTGGAAGCCAAGAACGGATTGTAAATAGGTAATATATTCTAAAGGATAAAGCGGTACTGAGTTAAGAATAGGATTCCTTGTGCGAGGAATAAAAGATTGATTACAAAAAAGGAGGTAATAAAATAAATTGAGAAGGAAAGAATGTAAAGGAATAAGTACGGATATAGAGAGAAAAGGAAATATACGAAGTACGCGTGCTTGAGAAGTCATCGTGTTATGATTAAAGGAAGATGCATCTCCTACGAATATCCTATACCAAGTCAAAACGAGTAAAGCATATGAAGTAATGAGTTGAAAAGAAAAAGGTGGCCATGAGTTATGAGTTTACCGTACGACAATAAAGCGATAGAGTAAAGCTATCATCAACGACAAATACAATATGATTATGATTGGTTTTGAAACCAATGTTAAGTGCAACACAAGAGTAAAAGAGTGTGAGGCATAAGGGGTATTAGTTGTGCATGAGACTTAGGCCCTGGAAAATAAAGGTGACGTTGCAAGTGAACTTTGAGCACCGAAGAAGAGGGCAAGTGACATTATATGGATGGTATGGATAACTAGACATACTACTATTGTAGAGCATCCCTATGGGGCAAAAAGTTGTTAATTGGAGCGGATTTAGACACTGACTCATAACTACTAGACGAGCTAAGTAAAATACATTCTTGTTCGGATTGCTATGTCGGTTGTATTAATTTATTACAAAGCTACAAGATAAGTATGTTAAGACTTCACACATGAATTATCGTATCTATAAATTATGAAAAACTGCATGAATAAGATGTAGTATAGTAAGGGATATCTGAATTCAAGATTTGAAAAGTGAGGCAACGGATTTGAGAATGGTACAAGTAAAACCCTTAAAGGGGGGAAGTGAGTAAAGAGAATACGAGTGTAGAGATTGAAACAAGGGACCCTAAGATGTGACAGATATAGACTTTAAAACAAAGAGTGGGAGTCGCGCAGAAATGAGTCGAATGACTAGTAAATAAACGAACACGAATTGAGCGAGCATCGGAGACTGTACTGGAAACCATTTGTGAAGACCTTGAACCACGTGACATTGAGAGCAAATAACTCAAGAGATATTGTAAAATATAGCGATGCTATATTAGAATAGAGGCAAAGGCACTAATGGTAGAGTCGTTGTTAATGATATTGCGATTTATAAGCAACAATTAAGAAAGGGACCTAAGGTTTTCTATAGAAGAACATAAGATATGATAATCAAGGGAAAAATAAAGGAAGGAAGAGAGCATGTCGAGATAAGTTACAACAGATTGACAAAAGAGTTTTGGTACGAATGACACCGAGCCGTGTCGTGGTCGGATATGCGAAAACCACCGACCCTTCAAGGTCGGGTATGCTATGGATATGCATATGGACACGAATATGTATACGGATGTGGATACTTGTTTATGTATAGATATGTATGTACACGAATCACGCAAGAACGATTATGTAACTTGTAAGTATTTACACGTCGCCAATGAAACCAAGTGGGTACTCAAAAGAGGAGTAAGAGGTAAAAACGGATAGTGTGGTCATGATACTCTGGGTCAGTTGAAGGAAAATACATGGCAAAATTTTCGTAAAATCCTGGATAGCTTAACATTCGAGGACGAATGTTCCCAAAGGGGGAAAAATGTTACAACTCGAAAAAAATTTAGTTCATGAACAGTGAATAGACTGACAAAGGGCACAACTTATACTATGTTTTGATAAGTAAGAAATAATATTTGATGATTCGAAATGAGATTTCAAAGACATTTGAGGTAGGAGACGAAAGTTGTTAAGGAAAGAGAGGTATATGTTGTGTGTTGGGCAAGAATTACGAGTATCGAATTAATGATGGCTTAATGAAATTTTGGAAAAGAGTTATAATGTCCCTTAGATTGGTAATGAAGTGTTAAACAAGTGTCACGGAGGTTCCATAAGGATTGGAGATCAAACGAAACGACGAGGACAACTCCGAAAAAGCTGTGAGTTACACGACCACCTTACACGGACCGTGGAATTTTATACGGACCGTATAAGGGTCCGTATAACCCAACAGGAAGAATTCCTTCCATGGTGGTGAACCACGGACACTTATACGGACCGTACAATGTTATATGGACCGTATAAGTGCTCCGTATAATGCCCGACGGACTGATTAATTTGCAAGTATAAATACATGTTCCCACTTTAATTTTCTCATTCTTTCCAATTCTTCATCTCTCTCAAGAGTTATAGAGAGTTCTAAATATTTCATTAACACAAATTCAAGACAAATCAAAGGTTCATAGCATAAATCCAAGAGAATCAAGTGCAAGAAACTCACTAGGGTTCATCCAAGATAAGAAATCTCTTTAGAAGTGGAACTAGGGTTTTTCTCAAGTGAAGTGTTTCCACCTAAAGCTCATTCTCATACTATCAAAGGTATGTTTTATGATCATTCCATGTTGTTTAATGTATTGGGGGGTTGAGGGACTTGGATTATGGAAGAAGATGGAAAATGGGTTACGAACTATGAGATTAGTGGCAATTGTGAGTAGTAGATTAATACGAATCAAGATTCTTTATATATTGTGATTGTAATTACGTTATGAATGATGTTAAGAGCATGAGAGAAATATTAGGTGAGAATGAATGTAATGTTGTATTATGGTCATGATTATGAATGACCTTGAGAGGAAATTGTGGGGATTTGGTAATGATGAATTTGACAAAAGTTATTGATGGCGATATTATGAATGTTATTATTGACGTTTGGGAGTTGATATAAGATATGGAGAAAGTAGTAGAAACAAAGGAAATGCCGCCCAATTTTCTCAAGCTTTAGTAAGCACATTCATATAATCGATTAGCTAATGTTAATGCGAATTCTTTTGAAGGTACAAACGTGAGCATTGAAGGAGAACAATCAAGCGATGGAATTGTTAAACGAAAGAGGTATGTAAGGCTAGTCCCTTCTTTCTAAGGCATGATTCCTATGCTTTGAATCCTCCTATCTTTCAATGATTTTCCTACGTATCGGAAAGAAAAGACATAAGTTCCGAGCATGATAATAATAATGATGATAAGTTTAAGCCTAGATACATATATATATATATATATATATATATATATATATATATAATGTGCACGCACCACTGCAGTTAGGTACGGATACCACTGAGCCATGGTAGGGCCAGGTACAGATGCCACTGAGCCTTGGTAGGGCCAGGTACGGACAACATTGAGCCTTGGTAGGGCCAGGTACGCATAACACCAAGATTTATTGTAGCTGGGTACGTAAGACACCGAACCTATATGGTCGGGTATGACACTACTATGTATTCAAATGTATGAAAAGCCCGAAGGACATGTATGTGATATTGTCGAGCCACTACGTGGCCGAATACGGATAATGTTTAATGTGTATGCGCAGATACGGTAATAAGATACATATATATGATACGATGATGTATGCACTATGATGATACATGTACTATGTTTATATGTATGGTATAGGCATGAAGGGCATCCACCCTTAAAAGTTACGCAAGTTATATCTACATCTTATGTCTTATGACTTCTCTATTATGTTCATTTCATTCACGCCTTACATACTCAGTACAATATTCGTACTGACGTCCGTTTTCTTTGGACGCTGTGTTCATGCCCACAGGTAGACAGGGAGGCGACCCAGATTTATAGAAGCCGATAAGCAGACTTTTGAGAGCACTCCATTATTCCGGAGGTGCCATTGATTTACTGTTTAGTGTACATATATGTTTTGGGCACGACGGGGTCCTATCCCGTCCATATGTCTAGTATTCTAGTAGAGGCTCGTAGATACGTATGTGTGGGTAGCATGGTCTCACGATGTTATTATTGTATGTATATTGTTTTGATACCCGAAGGGCCTATGTATGTAAAGGTAATTATGTTTCCAAATGAAAAATGGTTTTCCTATGATTATGAGCTTAAGATTAGTAAAGGAACACTTGATGAGTAATAGAATGAGCGGTGCTCGGTGGTTAGCCCCGGGTACCCATCATGGCCCCTAGTCGAGTCGTGACAAATAGCGTAAGATAAAAGAACCGTTTATACCTCATGATACCTTTTAAGTCATTCGTCATGCTTACTTAACCTTTTTCTATAAGAAACATTGCCTATATGCACCTACATACCAATACAATATTCGTACCCGACCATAGTAAGGCTTAGTAATATCGGTACCCGGCCTTAATAGGACTCGGTAATATCGGTACCCGGCCATAGTAGGACTCTGTAATGTTGGTACCCGGCCATAACAGGACTCGGTAATATCGATACCCGGCCATAATAGGACTCGGTAATTTTGGTATATAAATAAAAGCACATCATCATCATCACTATCATTATCAGTATATCTTTCCTTAGAGGATCAACTATCGTAGAATGGGATCAATAGTGTCATGAGAGTATCAAGAATGATGAACTTGGATAGCATTAGAAATGGAATAGTCATCATTGCTATATCTCACCTCGAAGGAACAAGTATTATGAGGTGAGATCAACAATAATGAATAAAATTAAGAAAATCATGAAATAAGCTCAATTATCTCATAATAGCATTAAATCCATAAGCTTTAGAATCCCCAAAACTGGGATCATCACCATTATCATTATCATCATAGAAGACATCTATATTTGGCATCATAAGAACTTTTAGAATCATGAACTTCTAGTTTTTTGGGAATCAATATGTTATGGAAAGCATGTGTGGATTCATAAGAAAAGAATCATGCCTTTAGAAAGAAAGGGAAAGCCTTAACATACCTTTTAGGTCTCTTTACTACATATAGCTGATCCTTCCAAGCTTGTAAATCTAGATCCAAGAAAATTCATACTACTGTTAGGCTTATCGTCATATGCTTGTCTTAAGCCTTCAAATTAAATCCTCTCAGAATCTACCGAAATTTGGGCAGCATCTCCCCTGTATTATCTACTTCCTCCAAATTCCAAAACAACTCCCAAATATCATTAACAACATCAACCATAATGTAATCAAGATACTACATGACAAATGTATACAAATCCGTCCGAAACTTCCTTCGAAAATCAGTCCATAAGCCAACAACAAAAACATATCTATCTACAATCTTTATGCCATGTTTTACCTTACTTTAAACCATTAAAATCCTCAAAGAAACTACTTAATATCAAACTCAAGATTAAAAACATACCTTATAACTTGAAGAACTTCACCTCACACAATTCACCCTAAAGCTTATCAACCACAACTTCAATTAGAAGTACGAACAAGTTCCTTCCATGAACTAGTTAAGGATTTTATGGCTTGATCTTCTCTTGATTTGATTTAGAATGGTTTGGAGTGTTGGAGAGAACTAATAGGGTCTAGAAGGTTCGTTTTGGGTGAAAATATGAGCCCCAAAGTCGTGGCCTTTCTTTGATTCATCAAGATTCATTGTTAATCTTACAAACCTGAGCTTAATTTAATGTAGAAACTCCTAAATTTACTCTATCTTGGTGTAAGAATATTGGATCAATGTTGTGGGAGCTTCTAGAGAAGTATGGAGATGATAAATGGTGAAAACTGAGGTGGTTTAGGTGACTTAAGGGGGTATATATAGTAGTTCAATTCGGTTTGGGCTAATGTGCCGAAATTGGTGGGCTTTTTAAGTAGTTTCTTGAATTTCCGCAGGCTTCTGGCAGTCCGTTTTAAAATGCCCATAACACCCTACTCCGATGTCGTATTGACAAACGGTTTGTTGCGTTGGAAACTGCACTCGATGAACTTCATTTTAAGCTCTTGAAACACCTCAAAACTCCTGATATCCCAGGAGATAAACCTCTCTAAAGTTGACCCAAAAGTTCTATCCAAAATTCTGCCAAATTTTTCTAAATTTTTGACAAACTTATTTTCTTCGATTTGCTTGATCCCGGAATCTTCCAAAAATTGTCATACATGATATTTATCATTAATTATAGGCTTAAGTGACTAAAACGCCCCCAAATTTTGCACGAATTGCAACTTTAGTCCCCAAACTATTGTTGCACTTCAAGACACCCGTAAACTTGGCAAAATGGGTTTTAATTCATCCCCGAGCTGCCACGTGGCATAGCAAGTGTAGTCACACGTCAACAGGCACGTGAGAGGTGCCACGTCAGTTTTTTTTAAAAGAAAAGAAAAATGAATTTTGGAAAATTCATAAAAAAGTATAAATTTTAAAAATCAGTAAAAACTATTTTTTTAAATGTTGAAAACCCATTTTTTAAAAATAAATCTGGACTGAATTTTTTATTAAAAAATCTGGAACATTTTAAATCTTGAAAACTGAGAAACCCGTTATTTTAAAAAAAAAATCTGGAAATTTTATTTTGTTTTAATAAAAAAACCTGGACTTTTAAAAAATTTGGAAAACTAAATAAATCCATTTTTCTAAAAAAGAATCTGAAAAATTGAATTTTTGATTAAAAACCTCGACTTTTTTAAAATCTGGGATACTGATTTTTTTATGAATAAAGTGGAAAACTGATAATTTTTTTCTAGATTTAAAAAATAATCTAATTTTCCGGAATTATTTTTTTTTAAAAAATGGGTTTTCTACATTTTAAAAAAAAATCAGTTTTGCCAGTTTTTTTTTTTAAACAAATGTCTTAAAAGAATTGTCACGACCCAACTAGGGGCCGTGACGAGTACCCGATACTTATACCGAGCACCCCTTATCTCGTATCATATTCTTATTACTGAGTGGGCCGTATGAACATCACCGTATTTTTGTTTCTTGTTGCTTAACATTAACATCAGTAGCATAATTATAAACATAGGCTAATAAACCTTGCTAGCACGTTATACATGACGAGGACTATTAACAGTACAAAACATCTAATTGTACATATCTGTATACGAGCCTCTAGACATAGTACACATATACATAAGAATGGCCGAGTACTGTCGTGCCCGAATATATATACACAAAATAGTACCAAGGAAGTGAGGCTCCGGAACAACTGGAGCTCTGTCAAGGGCGGCTGGTAGAGCTTCTAGGGATCAAATCCACCTGTCTGCTGACCTGCGCGGCATGAAACGCAGCGTCCACAAGAAGGGACGTCAGTACGAATAGCGTACCGAGTATGTAAGGCATGGAAGATAATACAAGCAGTAACATAGAGTATGATCAATAATATCATGGAGTCATAGGACATATAATGAGACAAGAAAGTAACTTGTACATAGGAGGCCCCTTTTTTTTGGGCGGCTATCATGCATGGCTTGTCTTTTCCTTAAAAAAAACGATTCTCTTCCATGAACGTAGAAAATAGAACTTATATTATGTCGTATCTTACCGTATCATTTTCTATCGTGCCCTACCATATCTTATCGTGGTTTATCAGGTCGTGTCCTATCGTGTCTTATTATAGCGTATTGTATCATGTAATATCATATCTTACTACAGCATGTCGTATCGTGTTATATCATGTCCATGTCATAGCATAGCGTGTCATAGTGTATCACGTCATAGCATAGATTATCGTATCATAGCATAGCTTATCATATCATAGCATAGCTTGTCATATCATAGCATAGCTTGTAATATCATAGCATGTCATAGCATATCGTATCATAGCATGTCTGGTCATGACATGGTAGGTCATATCATAGCGCCGAGCAATGTTGGCTCACCCACATAGCGCCGATATACACCAGCTCACCCATATATCCCGCGTCCGGGCACCCCGCCTCCGGGATGATAAGCCAGCTGATCAGGTGGCAATGAAACATGTTTCCCTTCCCATTCCCCCATATATCCCTTCCTCCCATCCCAGGGTCATATACATATCTTATATACATATACATGTCGTTATATTCATATACATAGCTTGTATACATATACATGTTTTATATACATATTCATATCTTATATACATATACCTGTTTTATATACATATTCATATAAGCATGCAAGGGAGCCCAAAGAAAAATCATATAGCCATCGGAGTGCCGTAAGGTCGGTGTCCTCCGATTACACTATGGAATACTCGTGATCGCTTCGTCTCGCCTTGAAGGGACGAGTATTTTAAGGTGAGACTATCAACGGAGAATAATATTAAAGTAAACGTAGAATGAAATCGGGGGCATCATAGATGTCAGTTCATAGGCTTTGAAACCCTTAGAAAATAATGTCATAGCTAAGGAATATAAATAAGATTCAAAAATTAGTTTATCACTTTCATATTCACATAGAATACTTAGCTTAGGAATCTTAGTCATAGAATCGTTCCGGTAGTACTTATCATAGGCATATCCCCTCGTCTAGCATCATTGTTATCATTATCATCATGGAAGTCTCCTCGTTAGAGTAATTATAGTACTTATCATTTGGTAACGAAATCGGGATCAAAGGATTCCCTTGGATTCAACTTCTAGTAAGTCCAACAAGACTATAAGGAAAATTCGAGAGTAACGGGCCCACCTCGGGCCGGATGAGGTAGCGTATACTATTTGCATATGTTACATGTCATGGCGTTACTTGTAAGGGTATTAGGGTAATCGGGTCCCATTTATACAAGTTCTAGGGGTTTAGGAGGTCCTTTCAACATTTGCACACTTTCTAGTTCAATTCTACTGAAGGAAAAAGAGAAAACTTTAGGTGCGGATTCCGGGGAATAGGGTTGCCCCCGAGGCTCGTACCCAACTTATTACAGCTAAGACATGCCATAGAAGGAAGGGTGAAGCCTTACATACCTCTTTTCACTCCTTATACTATTCCGAATTCAAGTTGCAAATCCGCCAAAATCTACAAATTGGTCACATTTACCAAACTTTGATTAGAGCATTTTTGAATTGGAATCTCGAAGTAACATTTGTCTACCAAAATTTTGGCAGCACTTCCCCTATAAATACACCATCCCACCAAGTTCAACTTGGCCAATTTCAATCAACAACAATCCCGGGAATTCAACCCGGCCAAACTATCAACATAATTTCAACAACCACACTAACAATTTCCATATTCAATCCAAGATACATTATAACAACTTAATCAATTTACTACTTCTTTCCAAGCCTTCCAACTCCAATAAAAACAATAACAACCTTATAACGTATATTCCAACAACACCATACTAATATCATTATCTTCCATACATGTAAGAACATAATATTCAATTTACATAATCTTCCAAGACAAGCCTCCAACTACTAATACTTCACTAAGCTCATTAGGCTTTTATTTGCAATATAAAATCCACAACACAACAACCAACATATCAAATAAAACTTGCTCACATTCCTTCATGATTCACCAAATATACATGGCTATACATCATGCATATACAACTACAACCTCTCCAAAATCATTCAACTTCCATTATCAACATAACATTCACAACAATAACAACCAATTACTAGATAAAATAATTAAAACATAATTTCTACACCCACACATGCTACCTCACGGCCACACCACCATATTATTTTTCCTTATGAATTTCATCCATTTTTGTACACTACCACATGCATAAACATCCATAAACATTCATAACATATAAGGAAGGATGAATTCTTACCTTGTTCCTTTAATCCTCCACTTAGCTAGAATTCACAACTTGTATGAATATGTGTTTTTCTTACTTCAATGACCACTCTACTTTGTTTAGGACCCTTCAATTGGTAGAAAATGATTTTTGGGTCTTGAACTTGGCCGAAAATGGCCTTGGAGATTTGTTTTCTCCTTCTTCTCTAGTGTTCTTAGGCTCTTGAAATTTCTAGAAGTTGAAGTGGAAAAGATGACTTGGTCATCCTTTTTATTTTTGACCCCTTAAGCTTTAGTTGGGCCTAGCCCATCCATGAGGATGGCCCAAGTGGCCCCTTTTTAATTCCAAGCCCATATTTAGCTCTCTTGGTCTTGTAACTCATGAATTCTTATTATTTTTTTTTAAATTCCAAATTTACCCCTCGCCTTCCTCCATATTTCCACGATTCATATTGCGAATTTTCCTTTATGCCCTTGAATTTTCTTAATATTCCCACTTCAAAATTTTCATAAACAACTTGTATGCCAATCAAGATCAAAACTATAGTCTTGCTCTTGACCTTCCACCATTACCTTAAATTATCCAAATACGCAAAAAATGCGGGATATAACAAGAATCATGAAAATCTGGATTTTTTAGGACACTTTTAAGAAAATATCAAGTTTTCATTTAAAAAAAATCATTTTAAAGATATTTTAATTAAAAATATAGTTTTTTTTAATCAAATTTTCTAGATTTAAATTAAATATTTCATTGTTCCAGATTTAAAAAAAAAAAATCAGTTTTACATTTTTTTTCAAAACAATTTATTTATGTGAAGGACACATAGGATGAAAATGCCATGTGGCATTAATATTTTACACGTGGAGGCCGCATAAGCCTTATTTTACAGCTGGACCCACGAGTGACTGCACTCACTCCGGGTCATGAGCTCAGGGGTGTAATAAAACCCATTTAGTCAAGTTCAGGGGTGTCTTGAAGTCCATCAATAGTTTGGGGACTGATGTGGCAAAACGTGCCAAGTTCAGGGGCGTTTTAGTCACTTAAGCCTTAATTATACTTGATAAGGTTCATGTCCTTTGGTTCCAAGGTTGTCCTTCCCGGTTACCACTTACGAGATCATAATTCATCCTTTACTTCATTGTTACGTACTTCCCATGGCTTGTACCTCTCAAAACTTCACGGGACGTCTCTGATACTCTATTAATACGGCTAAATACTTGGCATTCTCATGCTCTGAAAGTGCGAGGTGTAACATTCTACCCCAGTAGGGGAGCCTGTTATCGCAAGACGAATTTATAGGGACTGTACGGTGACAGTATGTGACCGCAACGCTTCTGCGGATTTGGAGAAATTAGAAATGGTGGATTTCGATACTATTATGGGCATGGATTGGTTAACATGTGCTATGCTATCGTTGAATGCTGGACTAAGATTGCTAAGTTTCCGTTTTCGGTTAAATCGATCCTTGAATGGTGGGGCAATACTCCAGCGTTGAAGGGTAGGTTTATTTCTTACCTTAAGGCATGGAGGATGATCTCCAAAGGCTATATATATCATCTGGTGCGAGTTAGAGATGGGGATGCTAAACAGCCAGCCCTCCAGTCAGTTCCACTATTAAATGAATTCCCCGATATATTCCCAGATGAACTTCCAGGCCTTCCTCCTGAGAGGGAGGTCGAATTTGCTATTGATGTGCTCCCGGAAACGCAACCCATATCTATTCCCCCTTATCGTATGGCTCCTGCTGAGCTAAGGGAATTAAAGATGCAGTTGCAAGATTTATTGGAGAAGGGCTTCATTAGGCCCAGTACTTCACTGTAGGGTGCGCTGATATTATTTGTGTGTAAGGACGGATCGTTACGAATGTGTACTGGTTATTGGCAGCTGAACAAAGTCACTATCAAGAATAAATATCCCCTCCCCCGAATTGATGATATATTTGACCAGCTGCAGGATGCCAAATGCTTTTCAAAAAAGACCTAAGATCTGGCTATCATCCAGTAAGGATTAAAGAGAAATATATTACAAAGACAGCTTTCAGAAAAAGAAATGGGCACTTTGAATTCCTAGTAATGTCCTTTGGGCTGACGAATCCCCAAGCAGCTTTCATGGACCTAATGAACACGGTATTACTTCCTTTCATAGATGTGTTTGTGATTGTATCTATCGATGACATTCTGGTATATTCTCATTCAGAGCTCAACAATGCTGAGTATTTGTCACGACCCAATCCGATGAGTCGTGACGAGTACTCGACCACTACTGACCAAGCACCCCTAAACTCGTACTTGTATCTTACTGAGTAACCTGGTGGCCCATATATAGCTTACAACTGAGTTGTACCATCTTCTGTAGAATTAATACAATAAAATCTACATCGAAAACTCATAGCCCATGCATATATATATATAAATAAATGTGTTAAGGATAACAATGCGGGCCGACTAGGCCGCTACATATGTTGTACACCAAAATAAGTGCGGACAAAGCTACACGACACCCCGACAATATACCACTGTCTACAGACCTCTATGTCATATGAACTGTAGGAACGACAGGCTAAGGCCCCGTCGTACCCATATATCTACATGCCAAGATAGCATACCAACAAGGGCTGCAGCTCCGAACCAAATGGAGCGCACTGACTGCAGCTGAGTGGAGGTCCTACAAGGCTGGATCATCTGGCTGACTATCTGAACCTGCGGGCATGAATGCAGCGTCCACAAGAAAAGACGTCAGTACGGATAATTACTGAGTATGTAAGACATGAATAGCAACATAGTAATAGATACAGAACATAACATGAGATAAAGATAACCTGCATGTATGATTGCCTCTTAAAGAGAATACCATGCATGCTTAGTCTTTTAAGAAAAATATTTTTCATACATACATAACATAATATCATCATTAGCCCGCGTCTGGGCCTCTCGCATCTGGGGTAATCATCTCACGCCACTCACTGGTGGTGACTTCCCGACCATATAGGCATGGTGTTATTATCATATCCACCAGCCGCCCGCCGAAGTGGTGTCTGCCCGGCCAAATAGGCATGGTGTAATCATACATAAATATAAGCATGCATGAGAACCCAATCCAAATATACACTCTATCAGAGTGACGTAAGGTTGATAACCTCCGATTTATATTATGGAACAATCAGCATCGCTATATCTCACCCCGAATGAATAATTATCATGAGGTGAGATCAACAACAATGAGTAAGCCCAAGGACATCATGAAATATACTCAATTATGTCATGATAGCATTAAAACCATAAGCTTTAAAACTTATAGAAATAGGATCATCATTATCATCATAAAACATACTCGTCTTTAAGATCATAAGAACTCTAAGAATAATGAATCTTTCGCTCTTGGGAATAAGGACATTATGGAAAACATATATGGGTTCACAAGAAAGGAATCATGCCTTTGGAAAGAAAGGGACTAGTCTTAACATACCTTTTTAGGCTCCTACTACTTAGCGTTTATTCTCCCGAGCTCGTAAATCTACATTCAAGAGAAATCATACTACTATTAGGCTTATTGTCATATGCCTAGTTTAAGTTTTCAAATGAAACCCTCTTTTGGATCTACTAAAATTCGGGCAGCATCTCCCTTATTTATATCCCTAGCCCGAAATCACAATACCAATAACCAACACAACAACAACAACATTAATGCCAATAACATCATCATCAATACCATACTATACCATAAAACATCTCACATGATGTTTATCTATGTTCCCAACCAACCAATCGACTTTATGAGACTTTATCAACAAAATTTCCATTATAAGATTCATAATACCTATAGTAAAGGGTATTCTAACCTCAATAATGATTAGGAGAGCTTGAAATATTGTTTAACTTTTATAGATTCCTTCGTTCCGTCCAGATTTGATGTTTAGAGTGAGAACCACAATACTCTATACGCTTCCCGAGACTCGTTAATGGCTAGTTTCAACAGTTTATGATCAAAATTTGTATATGGACTTGTTGGAACATATATGTGTGTGGGGGAATACACTAGAGCTGTGAAATAAGCAAACCTGTAACCAAAGGGGTCCTTTTATACATGTCAAGGTCAGTTGCACCGACCTAGGAATTATCAATGAGCGTTCGCGCTGGGTTGGCTGCCATCCTTCTGCCCGTTCGCGCAGACCAAATCCCTGGCCTGCCAGCCCAACTTGTAATATACATAACTCTCTACTCCAACGTCTTATCGACGAGCTGTTTGTTGCGTTAGAAATTATACTTCATGAACCTTGATTTAGGATTTTGTTTTGCCTCAAAACTCATGATATGCTAGAAGTTATTCGGTTCCCAAGTTGGCTCCTTGTCAGTCAAAGTAGCATTTCTCTTCCTCCAAAGTCGTGCTAACTCAACTTCTTCCACTCATTTCCTTAGAGGACCTTCTGGAATTCCTTCTATGCATTCTTCACTCATACCATATACTTAATAATACGTCGCTCCTTATAGTCCAAATTTTGTTTGACTTAGCCATGTTTTAACATGCTTATATTTAAACTTAATGAGTGCTTTTCCAAAAGAACGGGGTGTAACTCCCCCCCCCCCCCCTAAAACATTCGTCCTCGAATGTCGTAGCTTGTAAGCCTATGATGTTTCATTGATTGCCCTTTCTTAGACCCTAATCTTCGTCCCTTTAGAATATAAGCTTGTCAGTGTCCTCCCATTTTTTCCTAACTCTTTGTCGAACTCATCCATAAATTTCATAGCCTTCTATTCTTATGTATGTAATCAGTAGTCAACTAATATCCAATTATCGTTTTGTTCCCATTAAGGTGGTCTTGACTCACAATTGCTATGGCTCCACGCCGATTGTAAGTACCTTTAACTGTTATACCCTTTTTTACTTGCTCCTTATCCCTCTACTAGTAAACAAACTCTCTTGTTCAGATATGACACTTTTCCTTGTTTGCTTCTCTAGTGCTATTTTAGACTATCCCCTTTTTGTACTCATTAACCTTGTATACGTACCATCTCATCTCCTTGTAATTCTTTGGTCGAACTCATTGATTCCTTACAATATCATCATAGTTCTACCCATGGTAATGCCCAGATGATTTGCAATACCATTTTGTTGGTAATACCTCCCTACTCTTAGTGGTTATTCACCTCAGATCGTCCATCTAGACTCTTTCCCATAATAAATCCATATATATAATACTCCCTTATTATTATTATTATCCCTCATAGCAAGGTTACGCTCATAATATACTAATAATCACAGCTCAAACTAATTTACAACTCAAAATATCTTCAAATTAATATTCGAACTTTTCCTCCAATTTCCTTTTAAACTCATAAGCATAGAACTAAGGTAAAATCTCACCTCATCATAACGTCCTTTCAACACGAGTATGCTTGTCTTCAATTCTCTTATACCGGTGATCATTTGAGACTTATATTAGCCTCTACTCTTCTGTAACTCCTTATCGTTATCCTTACACCATCTTGTTGGCCATTTCATCACGACGATTGTCTATATGGTTCTATAACATATGCTCTCACATTCGACGTAATCGGCGACTTGCGAGGTGCTTTCTAGTCCCTGACAGTACCGCTATATTTCTATCCCTAGGCACATTACCTTCCTTTTCTTTGGAGATCATTGAACTTCCTATAATTATTCCTCTTGTTAAGACTTTAATTTCTTCTAGTACTAAGATTTCCTTTTTCGCAACTCAGATTATCCTTTGTACTCCTGGTCAGCTTGCAAACCCTTTTTTTAACCTCTTGGGGTACGTTACTGCACATTTAAATATAATCCAAAATTTCCCCGATATGAACAATTTGAACCATGGTCCAGAAATATCACATGTCGCATTCATGAGACTCATTCTCTTTGATTCATTAATCCCCTTATTATCTTGTCATACTTCCTTTTTCCGTATCTGTCCCATAATGCACTTGTATTTGATCCGTTCCCACAACTCATCCTTTCATTAACTTAGCTCATATGGTCCCGTAGTGCTCTTAACTACTTGTTTTTATCACAGTCATGCATCATAGTCCTTCTAATATTCCACCAGTTCTCGTTCTTATCATGAAGTCTTCACGAAATACACCCGTTTCTTTCTCCTTACGCCGAGTCCTCACCTTCCCTTATGACACTACAACTTGTTCATATTTATACATTTTTCCCGTACATCATCCTATTTCCTTTATGATCGAATTTATGTACTCCCTATCAAAGCTCTTATCCCATGTTACTGATGCTTTGCCTCTTGGCCAGACTTATTAACTTATTATCATTCCTCTTGTACATGATGATTACCTGACTTTCTTTAAACAATCCATTTGTGTACTTTTCTTACTTTCTCTCTCAGGGCCTTTGTTAACTTCCTTTGTTCATAAGTGCTCTTCTCCACTTGCCCTTCTATAGTATTGGCCTTGAAGTTTGTAGAATATTCTATTAGAAGCATAAAAACTTTTTATTTCTAAAACCATCTTTGGGGGGGGGGGGGGGGATCTTTGCTGTTTTCTAAGAAACGCGTTAGTATGGCTTCATATTCATCCCTTCGGATGTCCCTCAAGAGTCAGAAATCCCTTAACATCTTCACAAAACCTGCCTATTCCTGTTTGTCATGTTCTGTTTCCGGAACCTCTGCATTCGTCTTTTATTCCACATCGCCATACTCTATCCTTTCCGCGTACTTACTTTAGAGATACATCCGAATGGCTCTTTGCCTCTACCGTCGTCCTAAACCTTTTCATGGAAGATTTACTTGACCTTTACTAGCAACATACTTCCCCTGCTTATACTTCTCTTTTTTCTCATGACATCATAATCCTCTTACTCTTATGTACACACTTTCTTCTTTTCCCTAATATTATTGCCTCATGATTATCCATCTTTGGCTTTCAGAGAAAACAATATCAACCTGCCATGTAGTACTTGCTATTTGAACTTCAATATGCAATTCAATCAATACCTTTAGCATATTATAATATCAGTCATCAGGGAACGCATACTAGTTAATATGACCACATATGAGTTATCGTGTATATTTTTTACTAATACTTCACTCACGAACAACCCCTAATGTTATTTAAAGTTGTCTTGAATCTGTAGCTTTAATAAATCTCCTCTCTTCTCCTAGCTAGCCCATTTCGTACCTCATGATCATTTAAAATTCTAAATATAAGTCTCATATGCTTCTAATTTCCCTCGGGCTATTCTAGTTTCTCATATTTCTCGTATGCTTGAGTCTATAGGACTTCTTAGCACATTTCCGAAGTCCTTGATTATGAATTTCTAGTAGTATGGATTTAATAATTGATCTCCAATCGAACACCTACTCTCCTTTCCTTTTTATTCATAAGCCATCGTCGCTCTTATTTTTCTATCGTCAAGTAACATTCACCACCTCCATCTGAAAAAATCAAGGGACCCCTACTTGTAAGAATCACATTTGTCTTGCTACAGGGCCTTTTATCAAATATCCTAAGAAAACAATTCGAAGCTCTAATGGAAAACCCAAATAAAACTCTATAATGTATTCCCTTCAAAGTTGGAAAGGTCCCTTACTCTCTTGGTTGGATAAATAATATCGTAACCTTTGGAACTCCCAATATCTAGAAAATTTTCATAACTACAAGCCAACACACGCGACTGCTTTTCATTCTGAGTCCTAGGGTTCCTAGTGGTAGTAAAAGCGTCATGGTCACAACCACCAATAAATGCTTTAGTTATCTGCTTCTTTAGAATTCCCATCCGTCGACTATTAACTGATATCCGTAATAATTGCACGTAACACAAGGAATTTCAATGAAAAACCCATATACTTATAGCCGGCCTGTCCTGATCCTGGTCTGGAGGACTATAAAGTGAAATATCTCTTTCATCATCCTCCCACTATCTACTCGTCTGACCCTTCTCATCTCCGCCATCAGATTTTGAAGGATACGAATATTTTGGCAGCTCTTGATTAACTAAAAGCTAAGATAGAGGGCTAGAATACTCGGTAACACTTACACTCGTGGCTGCTCGGACATAATGCTCCATTATAGGAGAGAAATTAGAGGGGCCAAATCTGGTGTAGCCTCGGGAGCCTCCTGCTCCACTGGCGTCTCATACAAACACTCAGACATGTCCATCTTATAGCTATCCTTTGACGGATCCTCTTCCATGGAAGTCGCAGGCTCTGGAGGAGTCATCTCAATGTCATCAGAAGGAACTCACTCCAGGGAGTAACTAAGACTCTTCCTACTCTTTCTTGGTACGTGTGGTCCGGAGTCCACCCTGGGGGTCTTCCTTGCACCCTCACTATTGGAAGCTGACCCCTTTATCTATGTCAATTTACGCTTACCTACAGGGAGATAGGGTCAGAAATGATCTTTCTTAGACTCTGGCTCTATCGCACAATGTAAGATAGAAAGAAAGGTCAATGATTCCTAAATGCCCCGCAGCCTCCTATTTATAAGTGTGGCGCGCTTCACACCCACAAACAAGACTCTACTGGACTCGGTCTATAGACAACCCTAGGACGAGCTGCTCTGATACAACCTTTGTCACGATCCAATCCGATGAGCCGTGACGAGTGCCCGACCACTACTGACCAAGCACCCCTAAACACATACTTGTATCTCACTGAGTAACCTGGTGGCCCATATATAGCTTACAACTGATCTATACTATCGTCTGTAGAATTAATAGAATAAAATCTGCATCGAAAACTCACAACCCATGAATATATATAAACAAACGTGTTAAGGATAACAATGCGGACCGACTAGGCTGCTACATATGCTGTACAGCAAAATAAGAGCGGACAAAACTACACGACACCACGACCATATACCACTGTCTACAAACCTCTATGGAATATGAGCTGTAGTAAAGGTAGGCCAAGGCCCCATCGCACCCATATATCTACATGTCAAGATAGAGTACCAAAAAGGGCTGCAACTTTGAACCAAATGGAGCGCACTGACTGCAGTTGAGTGGAGGTCCTACTGGGCTGGATCATCTGGCTGACTACCTGAACCTGCGGGCATGAACACAGCGTCCACAAGAAAGGACGGCAGTACGAGTAATGTACTGAGTATGTAAGACATGAATAGCAACATTTAATAGATACAAAATATAACATGAGATAAAGATAACCTGCATATATGATTGCCTCTTAAGGCGAATACCATACATGGTTAGCCTTTTAAGAAAACTATTTTTCATACATACATAACATAATATCATAATTAGCCTGCGTCCGAGGTAATCATCTCACGCCGCCCACTAGTGGTGACTGCCTGGCCATATAAACACGGTGTTATTATGATATCCATAAGCATCCCACCTAAGTGGTATCTGCCCGGCCAAATAGGCACGGTGTAATCATACATAAACATAAGCATGCATAAGAGCCCAATCAAAAGCAACACTCTATCAGAGTGACGTAAGGTCGGTAACCTCCGATTTATATTATGGAGCAATCATCATCGCCATATCTCACCCCGAAGGAACAATTATCATGAGGTGAGATCAACAACAATGAGTAAACTCAAGGACATTATGAAATATACTCAATAATCTCATGATAGCATTAAAACCATAAGCTTTGAAACTTCTACAAATAGGATCATCATAAAACATGCTCCTCTTTATCATCATAAGAACTATAAAAATCATAAATCTTTAGCTCTTGGGAATAAGGACATTATGGAAAACATATATGGGTTCACAACAAAGGAATCATGCCTTTGCAAAGAAAGGGACTAGCCTTAACATACCTTTTTAGCCTCCTACTACTTAGCGTTTATTCTCCCAAGCTCGTAAATCTACATTCAAGAGAAATCATACAACTGTTAGGCTTATCATCATATGCCTAGTTTAAGTTTTCAAATGAAACCCCCTTTTCGATCTACTAAAATCCGGGAAGCATCTCAACACAACGACAACAACATTAACACTAATAACATCATCATTACTACTAAACTATACGATAAAACAGCCCACACGATGTTTATCCAAGTTCCCAACCAACCAATCGACTATACGAGATTTATCAACTAAATTTCCATAATAAGATTCATAATACCTATAGTAAAGGGTATTCTAACCTCAATCAAGATCAGGAGAGCTTGAAATCTTGTTTAACTTTGACAGATTCCTTCGTTCCGTCAGATTTGATGGTTAGAGCGAGAACCACAAAACTCGTTTCCCGAGCCTCGTTAATGGCTAGTTTCAACACTTTGTGATCAAAATTGGTATATGGATGTTATGTCCCGTATTTTCATACGTCGGGACGCTTTAAAATAAGCGCGACGAGTTAAAGGCAAGACTATCTTAAGATATGAAGTAGAGATTTTAACTTCCGGTTTCGTGTCGAGTCACAATTTATCCACAACTTTCGTGTGGCATTAAACTAGTAATGGAAAATTGGGATGAAACTAACCATAATTGGATTAAAAAGTGGGATTGGGAAGACCAAAAAAAATCAGTCCACTTTATGCCTTGTTTGGCCGTGCCATGTAAGGCTTTGGTCAAAGAATCTTGACCCAATTTAGTGTAATCCACATGGCCAACTCAATGAGGGGAACATATTGACACAAAGTCTGATCACTCCACACCTTCACAACATAATTTTCATCACCACAAGTCAAGAAACATTTAGAGATAGAAAGAGTAGAGAGAGGTGCTCTCGGCTAAGAGCTAGCCGAGAGGCTGGGGTGATATTGTGCCCAGAAATTCCAGTTTTTCTCCATCAAAACTATCCCTCATCTAGTGTGTAAGAAAGTGTATTAGTTGTTGAAGAGAAACAAGAAAGTGAAGCACTCAATAGAGTTGAAAATTCGGCCAAGTGAAGCACAAGATTGAAAGGTAAGAATGTTTGTTGTTTCTTGTGTTGCATGATGATTTGAATGTATAGTTCATGCATGTTGTTGTTGGATTGTGGTTGTAGTTGAAGTAGAGAGTGAGCCGTGTGTGAGGTGAGTTTATGACTGATTTCATTGTACATGTATTGTTAGTGAATTGAATATGTATCAACATATGTAAATGAACAAAGATTGTGCGAGTTTGGTTGTGATGTTGCATGTTGGCTATTGGACTGTTTTTGCTCGAATTTAAAATGAATCATGTGTTGAAGATTCTGATGAAGTCATGCTTAATATTGTTGAACATTTATTGGAAATGAATTGAATGCATTGTAGTTGGATAAACGAATGAAAATCATGAAGTTGGAGTAGTTGTGATGAAACCGGGTAGGGGGCTGTTTTGGACGAATTCATGGACTGTTTTGGGCTATAATTTTATTTTTGTTGTTGTGGACATTGTATTGTATTGTATGCATGTTGAATATGTAAATTAAGGTGTTCAAGAAACGAATTATGTTGAGGGGTAAGGGCAGTCCAAAAACCGTGGACAGTTTTAGGGATTAGAAGTGAAATTGTGTGTGTTGAATGTTGGTTTTTGTTGCAAACGTGTAGTGAATGTAAAATGCCATGATTCAAGTTAAAACTGAACTGATTGTGGGCTGTTGTAAGAGTGAAGATGATGCTAAAACAGTTCCAAGATTTCATGAAAGTAAAGTCATGAAAAGTGTTGTGTTGTTGCAAGTTAAAACTGGAAAATTGCTAAGTAAGAATGGAAATGATGTGTGTGTTGGGTTGCCGTGTGTATGAGACTGTTTTGGGTGGTGTAGGGACTGCCCAAGTTCCCTAAGTCATGCTTAAACAAGTTTTGATCAATATATGAAAGAACGACTAGCCATGTTAGCTTGTAACGCTAGTTGGGTTAAATGCGAACGAAACGTCGTTTAATTGTTAGAAAGGAGTTGTGAATGTCACAATACGTGTTGAATGCCCTTGTAGACTAATTGTAGTTCTTCACATCTTGATATAGGATAAGTATTGTTGGGCAGCAAGTACAAGTTAGAATACAACTAAACGCAAAAGGTATGTAAAGCCTATTCCTTCTTTCTTTTGGCATGTCCTAGACGTAAGAATGAAACGATATGAATTTTGGGGTAAATTCTATTCTCTAGTTTCATGTATGGCTTATGAATCTATATTTCACTAATGTTATTGTCATGTACCTACAGTATGAGTGACTAATGAACGATGCATGAAAGTTCCTATACTTAAAGAATTGCACAACTAAAGACATACTTGACTTCCAAAAGCTATACCATATTAAAGTGACATATGTACATGAAGTCTAAAACGTTTCTTGTAATAGTTTGTTATGAGACTTGAAATGAACTGAAGGTGAACATTATTTTGACACTTAGAGCGGGTTAGTTGCTTATCCCTTGAGTCTAAAAAGATGATTTGCATATATGTGGTTGCTTATTATTCTGCTCGTGCTTACCGCTATATCCTTCACTGAGTCCCGGGCCAGGGTACATTTTCGTGCGCACATTTATTATATTAATCACCGAGCCCCTCACTAGAGGGCCGGGACACGTTATGTATATATATATGATGATGGTATGATGATGTGATGATATGATGATATGATGATATGATGATATGGAGATGATGGTGGCCAGGAGGGCATATTCCTTATTACCGAGTCCCTCAGGAAAGGGCCGGGACACGTCTATGTTTATGTTATGATGCTATGATTTTAAATTACCGAGTCCCTCATAAAAAGGGCCGGGACACGTCATGTATGTTTTATACAGAATGATTATGCAGCTTTGACTACAAAACTCTATAATAGCAATGATATGAGAATGATACAGATGAAATATGTTCAAAGGCAAGTTTTATGAAATTCTGTTGTTGCAATGCATCCTATGTACCGTGTCTCAATATAAGTCTATACTATGTTTCAAGCTTTACATATTCAGTACATATTCCATACTGACCCCCTTCCTTCGGGGGGCTGCGTTCATGCCCGCAGGTACAGACGCTCGCTTTGGAGATCCGCCAGCTTAGATCATCTTTCAGCTATTTTGGACTGCTCCTTTGTTCCGGAGCTAGCTTGTGGTATAACCTCCTTATGTTGTGTCCGTATGTGTTTATTTGGGTACGGCGGGGCCCTGTCCCGCCACATAATACGGTCGTTACTCTTAGAAGTCTGTGGACATCGGTGTGGGTCTGTTTACAGTTGTTGATGCGTTTTATGTTTTGACTTAAGTTTGAGGCGTACCCGTTCGTAATGGCAGCCTTGTCGGCTTGCATATGTGTGTATGTTTGGTATTTTGTATATCGTGGCAGCCTTGTCGGCTTGCTTAGGAATATATATAAATGTTGTTGTTTGATAAGTGCAACTCCTCGGGAGATGGATGACTAAGGCATACAGAACTTGACAAATCTAAATAACTCACTATCTTCTTACATACAAATGAGATCATGACATGCTAATTATAAATTATTAGAGATTACAGATAAATATGAGTGTCCAATTCGGGCACAAGTCACGGCCTACGGGGTTGGGTCGTGACAAAAGTGGTATCAGAGCGGTTAAATCCTCGGAGTGTCCACAGACTGTGTCTAGTAGAGTCTTGTTTATCGATGTGTTGTGCACCACGTTTATAAACAGGAAGCTACAGGACATTTTGGATGTCATCTTTTCTTCTCATTCTAGATCGTGCGATAGAGCTGTATTATCAGGATAAATTTTTCCCTAACAGATTGCTATGTTTTCAGCGATGCCTCCAAAGAAGGTGACAGCCGCCCAGAAGGGCAAAGCGGTAGTTGGGGAGACCAGTGGGACCCGGAGAGTCACTAGAGCTTATTCCCAATATGTGCCTGGGATTAGAATTCAGTCAGCGAGTTCCGCTACACCATCACTATCAGAGGAGCCTAGGGCAGCAGCAGCTGCAGGTCAGGAGACAGACTTACCACCAGCTCCTGCGGCTCCAGCAACCGAGCCTCCAGCTCCCCAGCCAGGGGCAGAGGATAGGGCTATGCGTGAAGCAGTACAGTTATTGACTAGGTTGGTATCGGGACAGGCTCGCAGACGTGGGTTAGGAGGTGATGATGCGGATAGACGCGACAGTTTGAGGGTTCGCGATTTTCTGACTTGTAAACCCCCAGAGTTCTATGGGTCAAAGCCCGCAGAGGATCCACAGGAGTTTATTCGACAGATGCTGCGTACGTTGCGGGTGACTAAATCTTTCGAGACTGAGTCGGTCGAATTGGCTTCCTATCAGTTGCGGGATGTGGCAGTTAATTGGTATGAGTCCTGCGAGTTGTCCAGGGGTGAGGATGCTCCACCAGCAGTATGGGACGAGTTCGTAGAGGCTTTTCTGGGTCATTTTCTGCCTCCAGAGATGAGGCGAGCCAGAGTTGACAGATTTATACACCTGAGGCAGAATGGTAGAAGTGTTCGGGACTATAGCATCGAGTTTGATTCGCTGGCTAGGTACGCGCCCGCTATGGTAGCTGACATGACAGATAGGGTGCATCGTTACGTAATGGGCTTGGATAATTATTTGATTGATAGCTGCATGGCAATGGCATCTCAGCCCTGTATAAATATCGCTCGAGTGCAGGCATATGCCCAGGGAGTTGAGGGTCGACAGAGAGGGCGTCGATTTGATAGGGAGCAGGACAGGGGTCAACATAAGAGAGCTAGATCAGCTGGGTATCATTCTGGTGACTTTCGGGGCGGGCAGCCCCAACAGCAGTATAGTCGATATCCTTCCCAGCCGGCACGGAGTGCACCTTCACGATTTACTGGTAGAAGGTTTGATAGCACGGGGTATTCGGGAGCTGGTCAAAGCTCCATGACTTCAGGGTTCCAGACGCACAGGAATTCGGGCCAGATGAGACCACCTGTACCCCCATGTCCTCGATGTGGCAGACGCCATCCAGGGGAATGCCGTCTTATTACTGGTGCTTGCTTTTCTTGCGGCCGTCAGGGCCATACTATGAGGGAATGTCGATTTGGGGGTGGGGCAGGTGGGCCAGCTCAGCCTACGGGATCAGTTGCGGGTTCTTCTTCTTCTTCAGTTGCTATGCGCCCTATGGGGCAAGGTATTCCGACACCAGCAGGCCGTGGCAGAGGCCGTGGAGGGGCTTCTAGTTCTGGCGGTCCTTCCAACCGCTTATATGCTTTAGCCAGCAGACAGGATCAGGAAGCGTCGCCAAATGTGGTCACAGGTACATTATCGATTTTCTCCCGAGATGTATATGCATTGATAGACCCCGGTTCCACATTATCATATATTTCCCCTTTTGTTGCTAGTAAAATTGGGATAAAATCTGAACCTATAGAACCATTTGAGGTAGCTACACCAGTAGGGGATTTTGTCTTGGCAGAGCTAGTATATAAAGATTGTTTGGTAGTCATATGTAATCGCTGTACCAGGGCAGATTTGATAGAGTTAGCTATGACTGAGTTCGATGTTATTATGGGGATGGATTGGTTAGCTTCCTGCTATGCTAACGTTGATTGCCGAGGCAAATTAGTTCGGTTTCAGTTTCCAGGGGAACCAATTATAGAGTGGAGGGGGAACACAGCATCGCCTAGGGGTAAGTTTATTTCATACCTCAAGGCAAGGAAGATGGTTAGAAAAGGCTATATTTATCACCTGGTTCGTGTGCATGACTTGAAAGCAGAATCACCGACTCTACAATCTGTCCCGGTGGTTAATGAATTTCCAGGTGTATTTCCAGATGAACTTCCAGGCCTTCCTCCTGAACGTGAGATAGAGTTCACTATAGATGTATTGCCGGACACTCAACCTATATCTATTCCTCCTTACAGAATGGCACCTGCAGAGTTGAAAGAATTGAAGGAGCAACTGAGAGATTTGCTGGAAAAGGGTTTCATCAGGCCTAGTACATCACCTTGGGGAGCACCAGTATTATTTGTACGGAAGAAAGATGGGTCGCTGCGAATGTGCATTGATTATAGGCAGCTAAACAAAATCACGATAAAGAACAGATATCCCCTCCCCAGGATTGATGATTTATTTGATCAGTTGCAGGGTGCTAAATGGTTCTCAAAGATAAACTTGCGGTCAGGTTATCACCAGGTGCGGGTAAGGGAGACAGATATTCCGAAGACTGCATTCAGGACTCGATATGGACATTACGAGTTTAGAGTGATGTCTTTTGGGCTGACCAATGCTCCAGCAGTGTTCATGGACTTGATGAACAAGGTGTTTAAGCCATTCCTTGACTTGTTCGTGATTGTATTCATTGATGATATTCTGATTTATTCACGATCGGAAGAAGAGCATGCAGAGCATTTGAGGACAGTACTCAGGGTACTCCAGCTCCAGAAGTTATATGCTAAGTTCTCTAAATGTGAATTCTGGTTGACTTATGTAGCATTTCTGGGGCATATTATTGGAGCAGATGGTATTCGGGTAGATTCGCAGAAAATTGAGGCCGTCAAAACTTGGCCTAGACCTACGACGCCTACTGAGGTACGTTGTTTTCTGGGGCTGGCAGGGTATTACAGGAGATTTGTAGAAAAGTTTGCCTCTATTTCAGCGCCTTTAACAAGGCTAACACAGAAGGCAGCCAAATTCCAGTGGACCGATGCTTGTGAACGGAGTTTTCAATTATTGAAAGATAAGTTGACTACAGCTCCTGTTCTAACTCTTCCTGAGGGGCCAGATGGCTATGTTGTTTATTGTGATGCTTCCGGTGTTGGGTTGGGTTGCGTGTTGATGCAGCACGACAGAGTTATAGCCTATGCCTCCCGACAACTCAGGAAACATGAGAGAAATTATCCTACACATGACCTGGAGTTGGCAGCAGTGATACATGCTTTGAAGATATGGAGACATTATCTGTATGGCGTGCATGTTGATATTTATACAGATCATAAGCGTCTCCAGTATATTTTTAAGCAGAAGGAACTAAATTTGCGACAGAGGAGATGGTTAGAGTTGCTGAAGGATTATGATGTTGATATTCTATATCACCCAGGAAAGGCTAATGTGGTAGCAGATGCACTCAGCCGTAAATCTATGGCTTGTTTGGCCGGCGTACAACCAGAAAAGAAGGAGATAGTTCGTGAGATCCATCAGCTAGCTAGTCTTGGAGTTCGTTTGGCTGATGCTGATAATGGTAGCATTATTGTACGAGGTGTTGCTGAGTCCTCTATTGTAGAAGAGGTAAAGAGACGGCAATATGAGGATCCTGTTCTGGTACATTATAGAGATACAGCACTTCAGAAGGATGAGACCCCATTTAAGATGTCAGCCGATGGAGTACTACGATACAGAGACAGATTATGTGTACCTGAGGTTGCAGGGTTGCGGCAGCAGGTAATGGGGGAAGCACACTATGCTCGTTATTCTATTCACCCAGGATCGACAAAAATGTATCATGATCTTAGGTGTTTGTACTGGTGGAACGGCATGAAAAAGGACATAGCAGAATTTGTGGCCCAGTGTCCAAATTGTCAGCAGGTCAAGATAGAGCACCAGAAGCCCGGAGGGATATTGCAGGAGATGGAAATTCCAACCTGGAAATGGGAAGTAATTAATATGGACTTCGTCACAGGTTTCCCTCGCACTCCACGGAAGAATGACTCTGTCTGGGTTATTGTTGATAGACTGACAAAATCAGCCCACTTCCTTCCAGTCAGGACTACGTACTCAGCTGAGGATTATGCCCGATTGTATCTTAAGGAGATAGTGAGACTTCATGGAGTTCCCACAGCTATTATCTCAGATAGAGGGGCCCAGTTTACAGCTAACTTCTGGAGATCCTTCCAGGAGGGATTGGGGACACAGGTGAGTCTCAGCACCGCATTTCATCCTCAGACTGACGGGCAGGCTGAGCGCACCATCCAGACGCTACAAGATATGTTGAGAGCTTGTGTTATTGATTTCAAAGGCAGCTGGGAGGATCACTTGCCGCTTATCGAGTTTGCTCACAATAACAGTTACCACTCTAGCATTCAGATGGCGCCGTACGAAGCCCTGTATGGCAGGAAATGCAGATCCCCTGTAGGCTGGTTTGATGTTGGCGAGGCTAAGCTGATAGGCCCGGATATGGTTCAGCAGGCTGTCGATAAGGTGAAACTTATTCAGGAAAGATTACTGGCAGCTCAGAGTCGGCAGAAGGCGTATGCGGATAATCGACGTCGACACTTGGAATTTCAGGTTGGCGATTGGGTGTTCTTGAAAGTGTCACCCATGAAGGGTGTTATGAGGTTCGGCAAGAAAGGGAAGTTGAGCCCAAGGTACATTGGACCTTATCAGGTCATTCGTAAGGTAGGCCAAGTTGCTTACGAGTTAGACCTGCCAGCGGATTTGGCAGCAGTACATCCGGTCTTCCATGTGTCCATGCTTCGGAAGTATATAGGCGATCCTTCCAGGGTGTTCCCTACAGACGATATTCAGGTAACAGAGGAGCTATCATACGAAGAGCAACCTATTGCCATACTTGATCGACAAATCAGGAGGCTACGAACAAAAGATGTGGCGTCGGTTAAAGTGTTGTGGCGGAACAATAATAGGGAGGAGGTGACTTGGGAGGCTGAAGAGGAGATGAAAAAGAAATATCCTCACTTGTTTTCCACATTTGCAGGTAATTTAAACTCCTTTACTTGATTGTGTTAAATTGTCTGCTCAATTTATATGTTAGCAATAGAGGAAACCCTTCCCAAAACCCTTATAGAACCTAACGGGATAAAAATCAACATTCGAGGACGAATGTTCTAAAGGGGGGGAGGATGTTATGTCCCGTATTTTCATACGTCGGGACGCTTTAAAATAAGCGCGACGAGTTAAAGGCAAGACTATCTTAAGATATGAAGTAGAGATTTTAACTTCCGGTTTCGTGTCGAGTCACAATTTATCCACAACTTTCGTGTGGCATTAAACTAGTAATGGAAAATTGGGATGAAACTAACCATAATTGGATTAAAAAGTGGGATTGGGAAGACAAAAAAAAATCAGTCCACTTTATGCCTTGTTTGGCCGTGCCATGTAAGGCTTTGGTCAAAGAATCTTGACCCAATTTAGTGTAATCCACATGGCCAACTCAATGAGGGGAACATATTGACACAAAGTCTGATCACTCCACACCTTCACAACATAATTTTCATCACCACAAGTCAAGAAACATTTAGAGATAGAAAGAGTAGAGAGAGGTGCTCTCGGCTAAGAGCTAGCCGAGAGGCTGGGGTGATATTGTGCCCAGAAATTCCAGTTTTTCTCCATCAAAACTATCCCTCATCTAGTGTGTAAGAAAGTGTATTAGTTGTTGAAGAGAAACAAGAAAGTGAAGCACTCAATAGAGTTGAAAATTCGGCCAAGTGAAGCACAAGATTGAAAGGTAAGAATGTTTGTTGTTTCTTGTGTTGCATGATGATTTGAATGTATAGTTCATGCATGTTGTTGTTGGATTGTGGTTGTAGTTGAAGTAGAGAGTGAGCCGTGTGTGAGGTGAGTTTATGACTGATTTCATTGTGCATGTATTGTTAGTGAATTGAATATGTATCAACATATGTAAATGAACAAAGATTGTGGGAGTTTGGTTGTGATGTTGCATGTTGGCTATTGGACTGTTTTTGCTCGAATTTAAAATGAATCATGTGTTGAAGATTCTGATGAAGTCATGCTTAATCTTGTTGAACATGTATTGGAAATGAATTGAATGCATTGTAGTTGGATAAACGAATGAAAATCATGAAGTTGGAGTAGTTGTGATGAAACCGGGTAGGGGGCTGTTTTGGACGAATTCATGGACTGTTTTGGGCTATAATTTGATTGTTGTTGTTGTGGACATTGTAGTGTATTGTATGCATGTTGAATATGTAAATTAAGGTGTTCAAGAAACGAATTATGTTGAGGGGTAAGGGCAGTCCAAAAACCGTGGACAGTTTTAGGGATTAGAAGTGAAATTGTGTGTGTTGAATGTTGGTTTTTGTTGCAAACGTGTAGTGAATGTAAAATTCCATGATTCAAGTTAAAACTGAACTGATTGTGGGCTGTTGTAAGAGTGAAGATTATGCTAAAACAGTTCCAAGATTTCATGAAAGTAAAGTCATGAAAAGTGTTGTGTTGTTGCAAGTTAAAACTGGAAAATTGCTAAGTAAGAATGGAAATGATGTGTGTGTTGGGTTGCCGTGTGTATGAGACTGTTTTGGGTGGTGTAGGGACTGCCCAAGTTCCCTAAGTCATGCTTAAACAAGTTTTGATCAATATATGAAAGAACGACTAGCCATGTTAGCTTGTAACGCTAGTTGGGTTAAATGCGAACGAAACGTCGTTTAATTGTTAGAAAGGAGTTGTGAATGTCACAATACGTGTTGAATGCCCTTGTAGACTAATTGTAGTTCTTCACATCTTGATATAGGATAAGTATTGTTGGGCAGCAAGTACAAGTTAGAATACAACTAAACGCAAAAGGTATGTAAAGCCTATTCCTTCTTTCTTTTGGCATGTCCTAGACGTAAGAATGAAACGATATGAATTTTGGGGTAAATTCTATTCTCTAGTTTCATGTATGGCTTATGAATCTATATTTCAATAATGTTATTGTCATGTACCTACAGTATGAGTGACTAATGAACGATGGATGAAAGTTCCTATACTTAAAGAATTGCACAACTAAAGACATACTTGACTTCCAAAAGCTATACCATATTAAAGTGACATATGTACATGAAGTCTAAAACGTTTCTTGTAATAGTTTGTTATGAGACTTGAAATGAACTGAAGGTGAACATTATTTTGACACTTAGAGCGGGTTAGTTGCTTATCCCTTGAGTCTAAAAAGATGATTTGCATATATGTGGTTGCTTATTATTCTGCTCGTGCTTACCGCTATATCCTTCACTGAGTCCCGGGCCAGGGTACGTTTTCGTGCGCACATTTATTATATTAATCACCGAGCCCCTCACTAGAGGGCCGGGACACGTTATGTATATATATATGATGATGGTATGATGATGTGATGATATGATGATATGATGATATGATGATATGGAGATGATGGTGGCCAGGAGGGCATATTCCTTATTACCGAGTCCCTCAGGAAAGGGCCGGGACACGTCTATGTTTATGTTATGATGCTATGATTTTAAATTACCGAGTCCCTCATAAAAAGGGTCGGGACACGTCATGTATGTTTTATACAGAATGATTATGCAGCTTTGACTACAAAACTCTATAATAGCAATGATATGAGAATGATACAGATGAAATATGTTCAAAGGCAAGTTTTATGAAATTCTGTTGTTGCAATGCATCCTATGTACCGTGTCTCAATATAAGTCTATACTATGTTTCAAGCTTTACATATTCAGTACATATTCCGTACTGACCCCCTTCCTTCGGGGGGCTGCGTTCATGCCCGCAGGTACAGACGCTCGCTTTGGAGATCCGCCAGCTTAGATCATCTTTCAGCTATTTTGGACTGCTCCTTTGTTCCGGGGCTAGCTTGTGGTATAACCTCCTTATGTTGTGTCCGTATGTGTTTATTTGGGTACGGCGGGGCCTTGTCCCGCCACATAATACGGTCGTTACTCTTAGAAGTCTGTGGACATCGGTGTGGGTCTGTTTACAGTTGTTGATGCGTTTTATGTTTTGACTTAAGTTTGGGGCGTACCCAGTCGTAATGGCAGCCTTGTCGGCTTGCATATGTGTGTATGTTTGGTATTTTGTATATCGTGGCAGCCTTGTCGGCTTGCTTAGGAATATATATAAATGTTGTTGTTTGATAAGTGCAACTCCTCGGGAGATGGATGACTAAGGCATACAGAACTTGACAAATCTAAATAACTCACTATCTTCTTACATACAAATGAGATCATGACATGCTAATTATAAATTATTAGAGATTACAGATAAATATGAGTGTCCAATTCGGGCACAAGTCACGGCCTACGGGGTTGGGTCGTGACAAAAGTGGTATCAGAGCGGTTAAATCCTCGGAGTGTCCACAGACTGTGTCTAGTAGAGTCTTGTTTATCGATGTGTTGTGCACCACGTTTATAAACAGGAAGCTACAGGACATTTAGGATGTCATCTTTTCTTCTCATTCTAGATCGTGCAATAGAGCTGTATTATCAGGATAAATTTTTCCCTAACAGATTGCTATGTTTTCAGCGATGCCTCCAAAGAAGGCGACAGCCGCCCAGAAGGGCAAAGCGGTAGTTGGGGAGACCAGTGGGACCCGGAGAGTCACTAGAGCTTATTCCCAATATGTGCCTGGGATTAGAATTCAGTCAGCGAGCTCCGCTACACCATCACTATCAGAGGAGCCTAGGGCAGCAGCAGCTGCAGGTCAGGAGACAGACTTACCACCAGCTCCTGCGGCTCCAGCAACCGAGCCTCCAGCTCCCCAGCCAGGGGCAGAGGATAGGGCTATGCGTGAAGCAGTACAGTTATTGACTAGGTTGGTATCGGGACAGGCTCGCAGACGTGGGTTAGGAGGTGATGATGCGGATAGACGCGACAGTTTGAGGGTTCGCGATTTTCTGACTTGTAAACCCCCAGAGTTCTATGGGTCAAAGCCCGCAGAGGATCCACAGGAGTTTATTCGACAGATGCTGCGTACGTTGCGGGTGACTAAATCTTTCGAGACTGAGTCGGTCGAATTGGCTTCCTATCAGTTGCGGGATGTGGCAGTTAATTGGTATGAGTCCTGGGAGTTGTCCAGGGGTGAGGATGCTCCACCAGCAGTATGGGACGAGTTCGTAGAGGCTTTTCTGGGTCATTTTCTGTCTCCAGAGATGAGGCGAGCCAGAGTTGACAGATTTATACACCTGAGGCAGAATGGTAGAAGTGTTCGGGACTATAGCATCGAGTTTGATTTGCTGGCTAGGTACGCGCCCGCTATGGTAGCTGACATGACAGATAGGGTGCATCGTTACGTAATGGGCTTGGATAATTATTTGATTGATAGCTGCATGGCAATGGCATCTCAGCCCTGTATAAATATCGCTCGAGTGCAGGCATATGCCCAGGGAGTTGAGGGTCGACAGAGAGGGCGTCGATTTGATAGGGAGCAGGACAGGGGTCAACATAAGAGAGCTAGATCAGCTGGGTATCATTCTGGTGACTTTCAGGGCGGGCAGCCCCAACAGCAGTATAGTCGATATCCTTCCCAGCCGGTACGGAGTGCACCTTCACGATTTACTGGTAGAAGGTTTGATAGCACGGGGTATTCGGGAGCTGGTCAAAGCTCCATGACTTCAGGGTTCCAGACGCACAGGAATTCGGGCCAGATGAGACCACCTGTACCCCCATGTCCTCGATGTGGCAGACGCCATCCAGGGGAATGCCGTCTTATTACTGGTGCTTGCTTTTCTTGCGGCTGTCAGGGCCATACTATGAGGGAATGTCGATTTGGGGGTGGGGCAGGTGGGCCAGCTCAGCCTACGGGATCAGTTGCGGGTTCTTCTTCTTCTTCAGTTGCTATGCGCCCTATGGGGCAAGGTATTCCGACACCAGCAGGCCGTGGCAGAGGCCGTGGAGGGGCTTCTAGTTCTGGCGGTCCTTCCAACCGCTTATATGCTTTAGCCAGCAGACAGGATCAGGAAGCGTCGCCAAATGTGGTCACAGGTACATTATCGATTTTCTCCCGAGATGTATATGCATTGATAGACCCCGGTTCCACATTATCATATATTTCCCCTTTTGTTGCTAGTAAAATTGGGATAAAATCTGAACCTATAGAACTATTTGAGGTAGCTACACCAGTAGGGGATTTTGTCTTGGCAGAGCTAGTATATAAAGATTGTTTGGTAGTCATATGTAATCGCTGTACCAGGGCAGATTTGATAGAGTTAGCTATGACTGAGTTCGATGTTATTATGGGGATGGATTGGTTAGCTTCCTGCTATGCTAACGTTGATTGCCGAGGCAAATTAGTTCGGTTTCAGTTTCCAGGGGAACCAATTATAGAGTGGAGGGGGAACACAGCATCGCCTAGGGGTAAGTTTATTTCATACCTCAAGGCAAGGAAGATGGTTAGAAAAGGCTATATTTATCACCTGGTTCGTGTGCATGACTTGAAAGCAGAATCACCGACTCTACAATCTGTCCCGGTGGTTAATGAATTTCCAGGTGTATTTCCAGATGAACTTCCAGGCCTTCCTCCTGAACGTGAGATAGAGTTCACTATAGATGTATTGCCGGACACTCAACCTATATCTATTCCTCCTTACAGAATGGCACCTGCAGAGTTGAAAGAATTGAAGGAGCAACTGAGAGATTTGCTGGAAAAGGGTTTCATCAGGCCCAGTACATCACCTTGGGGAGCACCAGTATTATTTGTACGGAAGAAAGATGGGTCGCTGCGAATGTGCATTGATTATAGGCAGCTAAACAAAATCACGATAAAGAACAGATATCCCCTCCCCAGGATTGATGATTTATTTGATCAGTTGCAGGGTGCTAAATGGTTCTCAAAGATAGACTTGCGGTCAGGTTATCACCAGGTGCGGGTAAGGGAGACAGATATTCTGAAGACTGCATTCAGGACTCGATATGGACATTACGAGTTTAGAGTGATGTCTTTTGGGCTGACCAATGCTCCAGCAGTGTTTATGGACTTGATGAACAGGGTGTTTAAGCCATTCCTTGACTTGTTCGTGATTGTATTCATTGATGATATTCTGATCTATTCACAATCGGAAGAAGAGCATGCAGAGCATTTGAGGACAGTACTCAGGGTACTCCAGCTCCAGAAGTTATATGCTAAGTTCTCTAAATGTGAATTCTGGTTGACTTCTGTAGCATTTCTGGGGCATATTATTGGAGCAGATGGTATTCGGGTAGATTCGCAGAAAATTGAGGCCGTCAAAACTTGGCCTAGACCTACGACGCCTACTGAGGTACGTTGTTTTCTGGGGCTGGCAGGGTATTACAGGAGATTTGTAGAAAAGTTTGCCTCTATTTCAGCGCCTTTAACAAGGCTAACACAGAAGGCAGCCAAATTCCAGTGGACCGATGCTTGTGAACGGAGTTTTCAATTATTGAAAGATAAGTTGACTACAGCTCCTGTTCTAACTCTTCCTGAGAGGCCAGATGGCTATGTTGTTTATTGTGATGCTTCCGGTGTTGGGTTGGGTTGCGTGTTGATGCAGCACGGCAGAGTTATAGCCTATGCCTCCCGACAACTCAGGAAACATGAGAGAAATTATCCTACACATGACCTGGAGTTGGCAGCAGTGATACATGCTTTGAAGATATGGAGACATTATCTGTATGGCGTGCATGTTGATATTTATAGAGATCATAAGAGTCTCCAGTATATTTTTAAGCAGAAGGAACTGAATTTGCGACAGAGGAGATGGTTAGAGTTGCTGAAGGATTATGATGTTGATATTCTATATCACCTAGGAAAGGCTAATGTGGTAGCAGATGCACTCAGCCGTAAATCTATGGCTTGTTTGGCCGGCGTACAACCAGAAAAGAAGGAGATAGTTCGTGAGATCCATCAGCTAGCTAGTCTTGGAGTTCGTTTGGCTGATGCTGATAATGGTAGCATTATTGTACGAGGTGTTGCTGAGTCCTCTATTGTAGAAGAGGTAAAGAGACGGCAATATGAGGATCCTGTTCTGGTACATTATAGAGATACAGCACTTCAGAAGGATGAGACCCCATTTAAGATGTCAGCCGATGGAGTACTACGATACAAAGACAGATTATGTGTACCTGAGGTTGCAGGGTTGCGGCAGCAGTTAATGGGGGAAGCACACTATGCTCGTTATTCTATTCACCCAGGATCGACAAAAATGTATCATGATCTTAGGTGTTTGTACTGGTGGAACGGCATGAAAAAGGACATAGCAGAATTTGTGGCCCAGTGTCCAAATTGTCAGCAGGTCAAGATA
This sequence comes from Lycium barbarum, assembly GCF_019175385.1. Lineage (NCBI taxonomy): Eukaryota > Viridiplantae > Streptophyta > Magnoliopsida > Solanales > Solanaceae > Lycium > Lycium barbarum. The sequence goes on from NC_083343.1 coordinate 77,579,212, forward strand.
GAGCACCAGAAGCCCGGAGGGCTATTGCAGGAGATGGAAATTCCAACCTGGAAATGGGAAGTAATTAATATGGACTTCGTCACAGGTTTCCCTCGCACTCCACGGAAGAATGACTCTGTCTGGGTTATTGTTGATAGACTGACAAAATCAGCCCACTTCCTTCCAGTCAGGACTACGTACTCAGCTGAGGATTATGCCCGATTGTATCTTAAGGAGATAGTGAGACTTCATGGAGTTCCCACAGCTATTATCTCAGATAGAGGGGCCCAGTTTACAGCTAACTTCTGGAGATCCTTCCAGGAGGGATTGGGGACACAGGTGAGTCTCAGCACCGCATTTCATCCTCAGACTGACGGGCAGGCTGAGCGCACCATCCAGACGCTACAAGATATGTTGAGAGCTTGTGTTATTGATTTCAAAGGCAGCTGGGAGGATCACTTGCCGCTTATCGAGTTTGCTTACAATAACAGTTACCACTCTAGCATTCAGATGGCGCCGTACGAAGCCCTGTATGGCAGGAAATGCAGATCCCCTGTAGGCTGGTTTGATGTTGGCGAGGCTAAGCTGATAGGCCCAGATATGGTTCAGCAGGCTGTCGATAAGGTGAAACTTATTCAGGAAAGATTACTGGCAGCTCAGAGTCGGCAGAAGGCGTATGCGGATAATCGACGTCGACACTTGGAATTTCAGGTTGGCGATTGGGTGTTCTTGAAAGTGTCACCCATGAAGGGTGTTATGAGGTTCGGCAAGAAAGGGAAGTTGAGCCCAAGGTACATTGGACCTTATCAGGTCATTTGTAAGGTAGGCCAAGTTGCTTACGAGTTAGACCTGCCAGCGGATTTGGCAGCAGTACATCCGGTCTTCCATGTGTCCATGCTTCGGAAGTATATAGGCGATCCTTCCAGGGTGTTCCCTACAGACGATATTCAGGTAACAGAGGAGCTATCATACGAAGAGCAACCTATTGCCATACTTGATCGACAAATCAGGAGGTTACGAACAAAAGATGTGGCGTCGGTTAAAGTGTTGTGGCGGAACAATAATAGGGAGGAGGTGACTTGGGAGGCTGAAGAGGAGATGAAAAAGAAATATCCTCACTTGTTTTCCACATTTGCAGGTAATTTAAACTCCTTTACTTGATTGTGTTAAATTGTCTGCTCAATTTATATGTTAGCAATAGAGGAAACCCTTCCCAAAACCCTTATAGAACCTAACGGGATAAAAATCAACATTCGAGGACGAATGTTCTAAAGGGGGGGAGGATGTTATGTCCCGTATTTTCATACGTCGGGACGCTTTAAAATAAGCGCGACGAGTTAAAGGCAAGACTATCTTAAGATATGAAGTAGAGATTTTAACTTCCGGTTTCGTGTCGAGTCACAATTATCCACATCTTTCGTGTGGCATTAAACTAGTAATGGAAAATTGGGATGAAACTAACCATAATTGGATTAAAAAGTGGGATTGGGAAGACAAAAAAAAATCAGTCCACTTTATGCCTTGTTTGGCCGTGCCATGTAAGGCTTTGGTCAAAGAATCTTGACCCAATTTAGTGTAATCCACATGGCCAACTCAATGAGGGGAACATATTGACACAAAGTCTGATCACTCCACACCTTCACAACATAATTTTCATCACCACAAGTCAAGAAACATTTAGAGATAGAAAGAGTAGAGAGAGGTGCTCTCGGCTAAGAGCTAGCCGAGAGGCTGGGGTGATATTGTGCCCAGAAATTCCAGTTTTTCTCCATCAAAACTATCCCTCATCTAGTGTGTAAGAAAGTGTATTAGTTGTTGAAGAGAAACAAGAAAGTGAAGCACTCAATAGAGTTGAAAATTCGGCCAAGTGAAGCACAAGATTGAAAGGTAAGAATGTTTGTTGTTTCTTGTGTTGCATGATGATTTGAATGTATAGTTCATGCATGTTGTTGTTGGATTGTGGTTGTAGTTGAAGTAGAGAGTGAGCCGTGTGTGAGGTGAGTTTATGACTGATTTCATTGTGCATGTATTGTTAGTGAATTGAATATGTATCAACATATGTAAATGAACAAAGATTGTGGGAGTTTGGTTGTGATGTTGCATGTTGGCTATTGGACTGTTTTTGCTCGAATTTAAAATGAATCATGTGTTGAAGATTCTGATGAAGTCATGCTTAATCTTGTTGAACATGTATTGGAAATGAATTGAATGCATTGTAGTTGGATAAACGAATGAAAATCATGAAGTTGGAGTAGTTGTGATGAAACCGGGTAGGGGGCTGTTTTGGACGAATTCATGGACTGTTTTGGGCTATAATTTGATTGTTGTTGTTGTGGACATTGTAGTGTATTGTATGCATGTTGAATATGTAAATTAAGGTGTTCAAGAAACGAATTATGTTGAGGGTAAGGGCAGTCCAAAAACCGTGGACAGTTTTAGGGATTAGAAGTGAAATTGTGTGTGTTGAATGTTGGTTTTTGTTGCAAACGTGTAGTGAATGTAAAATGCCATGATTCAAGTTAAAACTGAACTGATTGTGGGCTGTTGTAAGAGTGAAGATTATGCTAAAACAGTTCCAAGATTTCATGAAAGTAAAGTCATGAAAAGTGTTGTGTTGTTGCAAGTTAAAACTGGAAAATTGCTAAGTAAGAATGGAAATGATGTGTGTGTTGGGTTGCCGTGTGTATGAGACTGTTTTGGGTGGTGTAGGGACTGCCCAAGTTCCCTAAGTCATGCTTAAACAAGTTTTGATCAATATATGAAAGAACGACTAGCCATGTTAGCTTGTAACGCTAGTTGGGTTAAATGCGAACGAAACGTCGTTTAATTGTTAGAAAGGAGTTGTGAATGTCACAATACGTGTTGAATGCCCTTGTAGACTAATTGTAGTTCTTCACATCTTGATATAGGATAAGTATTGTTGGGCAGCAAGTACAAGTTAGAATACAACTAAACGCAAAAGGTATGTAAAGCCTATTCCTTCTTTCTTTTGGCATGTCCTAGACGTAAGAATGAAACGATATGAATTTTGGGGTAAATTCTATTCTCTAGTTTCATGTATGGCTTATGAATCTATATTTCACTAATGTTATTATCATGTACCTACAGTATGAGTGACTAATGAACGATGCATGAAAGTTCCTATACTTAAAGAATTGCACAACTAAAGACATACTTGACTTCCAAAAGCTATACCATATTAAAGTGACATATGTACATGAAGTCTAAAACGTTTCTTGTAATAGTTTGTTATGAGACTTGAAATGAACTGAAGGTGAACATTATTTTGACACTTAGAGCGGGTTAGTTGCTTATCCCTTGAGTCTAAAAAGATGATTTGCATATATGTGGTTGCTTATTATTCTGCTCGTGCTTACCGCTATATCCTTCACTGAGTCCGGGCCAGGGTACGTTTTCGTGCGCACATTTATTATATTAATCACCGAGCCCCTCACTAGAGGGCCGGGACACGTTATGTATATATATATGATGATGGTATGATGATGTGATGATATGATGATATGATGATATGATGATATGGAGATGATGGTGGCCAGGAGGGCATATTCCTTATTACCGAGTCCCTCAGGAAAGGGCCGGGACACGTCTATGTTTATGTTATGATGCTATGATTTTAAATTACCGAGTCCCTCATAAAAAGGGCCGGGACACGTCATGTATGTTTTATACAGAATGATTATGCAGCTTTGACTACAAAACTCTATAATAGCAATGATATGAGAATGATACAGATGAAATATGTTCAAAGGCAAGTTTTATGAAATTCTGTTGTTGCAATGCATCCTATGTACCGTGTCTCAATATAAGTCTATACTATGTTTCAAGCTTTACATATTCAGTACATATTCCGTACTGACCCCCTTCCTTCGGGGGGCTGCGTTCATGCCCGCAGGTACAGACGCTCGCTTTGGAGATCCGCCAGCTTAGATCATCTTTCAGCTATTTTGGACTGCTCCTTTGTTCCGGAGCTAGCTTGTGGTATAACCTCCTTATGTTGTGTCCGTATGTGTTTTATTTGGGTACGGCGGGGCCCTGTCCGGCCACATAATACGGTCGTTACTCTTAGAAGTCTGTGGACATCGGTGTGGGTCTGTTTACAGTTGTTGATGCGTTTTATGTTTTGACTTAAGTTTGGGGCGTACCCAGTCGTAATGGCAGCCTTGTCGGCTTGCATATGTGTGTATGTTTGGTATTTTGTATATCGTGGCAGCCTTGTCGGCTTGCTTAGGAATATATATAAATGTTGTTGTTTGATAGTGCAACTCCTCGGGAGATGGATGACTAAGGCATACAGAACTTGACAAATCTAAATAACTCACTATCTTCTTACATACAAATGAGATCATGACATGCTAATTATAAATTATTAGAGATTACAGATAAATATGAGTGTCCAATTCGGGCACAAGTCACGGCCTACGGGGTTGGGTCGTGACAAAAGTGGTATCAGAGCGGTTAAATCCTCGGAGTGTCCACAGACTGTGTCTAGTAGAGTCTTGTTTATCGATGTGTTGTGCACCACGTTTATAAACAGGAAGCTACAGGACATTTAGGATGTCATCTTTTCTTCTCATTCTAGATCGTGCGATAGAGCTGTATTATCAGGATAAATTTTTCCCTAACAGATTGCTATGTTTTCAGCGATGCCTCCAAAGAAGGCGACAGCCGCCCAGAAGGGCAAAGCGGTAGTTGGGGAGACCAGTGGGACCCGGAGAGTCACTAGAGCTTATTCCCAATATGTGCCTGGGATTAGAATTCAGTCAGCGAGCTCCGCTACACCATCACTATCAGAGGAGCCTAGGGCAGCAGCAACTGCAGGTCAGGAGACAGACTTACCACCAGCTCCTGCGGCTCCAGCAACCGAGCCTCCAGCTCCCCAGCCAGGGGCAGAGGATAGGGCTATGCGTGAAGCAGTACAATTATTGACTAGGTTGGTATCGGGACAGGCTCGCAGACGTAGGTTAGGAGGTGATGATGCGGATAGACGCGACAGTTTGAGGGTTCGTGATTTTCTGACTTGTAAACCCCCAGAGTTCTATGGGTCAAAGCCCGCAGAGGATCCACAGGAGTTATTCGACAGATGCTGCGTACGTTGCGGGTGACTAAATCTTTCGAGACTGAGTCGGTCGAATTGGCTTCCTATCAGTTGCGGGATGTGGCAGTTAATTGGTATGAGTCCTGCGAGTTGTCCAGGGGTGAGGATGCTCCACCAGCAGTATGGGACGAGTTCGTAGAGGCTTTTCTGGGTCATTTTCTGCCTCCAGAGATGAGGCGAGCCAGAGTTGACAGATTTATACACCTGAGGCAGAATGGTAGAAGTGTTCGGGACTATAGCATCGAGTTTGATTCGCTGGCTAGGTACGCGCCCGCTATGGTAGCTGACATGACAGATAGGGTGCATCGTTACGTAATGGGCTTGGATAATTATTTGATTGATAGCTGCATGGCAATGGCATCTCAGCCCTGTATAAATATCGCTCGAGTGCAGGCATATGCCCAGGGAGTTGAGGGTCGACAGAGAGGGCGTCGATTTGATAGGGAGCAGGACAGGGGTCAACATAAGAGAGCTAGATCAGCTGGGTATCATTCTGGTGACTTTCGGGCGGGCAGCCCCAACAGCAGTATAGTCGATATCCTTCCCAGCCGGCACGGAGTGCACCTTCATGATTTACTGGTAGAAGGTTTGATAGCACGGGGTATTCGGGAGCTGGTCAAAGCTCCATGACTTCAGGGTTCCAGACGCACAGGAATTCGGGCCAGATGAGACCACCTGTACCCCCATGTCCTCGATGTGGCAGACGCCATCCAGGGAATGCCGTCTTATTACTGGTGCTTGCTTTTCTTGCGGCCGTCAGGGCCATACTATGAGGGAATGTCGATTTTGGGGGTGGGGCAGGTGGGCCAGCTCAGCCTACGGGATCAGTTGCGGGTTCTTCTTCTTCTTCAGTTGCTATGCGCCCTATGGGGCAAGGTATTCCGACACCAGCAGGCCGTGGCAGAGGCCGTGGAGGGGCTTCTAGTTCTGGCGGTCCTTCCAAACCGCTTATATGCTTTAGCCAGCAGACAGGATCAGGAAGCGTCGCCAAATGTGGTCACAGGTACATTATCGATTTTCTCCCGAGATGTATATGCATTGATAGACCCCGGTTCCACATTATCATATATTTCCCCTTTTGTTGCTAGTAAAAATTGGGATAAAATCTGAACCTATAGAACTATTTGAGGTAGCTACACCAGTAGGGGATTTTGTCTTGGCAGAGCTAGTATATAAAGATTGTTTGGTAGTCATATGTAATCGCTGTACCAGGGCAGATTTGATAGAGTTAGCTATGACTGAGTTCGATGTTATTATGGGGATGGATTGGTTAGCTTCCTGCTATGCTAACGTTGATTGCCGAGGCAAATTAGTTCGGTTTCAGTTTCCAGGGGAACCAATTATAGAGTGGAGGGGGAACACAGCATCGCCTAGGGGTAAGTTTATTTCATACCTCAGGCAAGGAAGATGGTTAGAAAAGGCTATATTTATCACCTGGTTCGTGGTGCATGACTTGAAAGCAGAATCACCGACTCTACAATCTGTCCCGGTGGTTAATGAATTTCCAGGAGTATTTCCAGATGAACTTCCAGGCCTTCCTCCTGAACGTGAGATAGAGTTCACTATAGATGTATTGCCGGACACTCAACCTATATCTATTCCTCCTTACAGAATGGCACCTGCAGAGTTGAAAGAATTGAAGGAGCAACTGAGAGATTTGCTGGAAAAGGGTTTCATCAGGCCCAGTACATCACCTTGGGGGAGCACCAGTATTATTTGTACGGAAGAAAGATGGGTCGCTGCGAATGTGCATTGATATAGGCAGCTAAACAAAATCACGATAAAGAACAGATATCCCCTCCCCAGGATTGATGATTTATTTGATCAGTTGCAGGGTGCTAAATGGTTCTCAAAGATAGACTTGCGGTCAGGTTATCACCAGGTGCGGGTAAGGGAGACAGATATTCCGAAGACTGCATTCAGGACTCGATATGGACATTACGAGTTTAGAGTGATGTCTTTTGGGCTGACCAATGCTCCAGCAGTGTTCATGGACTTGATGAACAGGGTGTTTAAGCCATTCCTTGACTTGTTTCGTGATTGTATTCATTGATGATATTCTGATCTATTCACGATCGGAAGAAGAGCATGCAGAGCATTTGAGGACAGTACTCAGGGTACTCCAGCTCCAGAAGTTATATGCTAAGTTCTCTAAATGTGAATTCTGGTTGACTTCTGTAGCATTTCTGGGGCATATTATTGGAGCAGATGGTATTCGGGTAGATTCGCAGAAAATTGAGGCCGTCAAAACTTGGCCTAGACCTACGACGCCTACTGAGGTACGTTGTTTTTCTGGGGCTGGCAGGGTATTACAGGAGATTTGTAGAAAAGTTTTGCCTCTATTTCAGCGCCTTTAACAAGGCTAACACAGAAGGCAGCCAAATTCCAGTGGACCGATGCTTGTGAACGGAGTTTTCAATTATTGAAAGATAAGTTGACTACAGCTCCTGTTCTAACTGTTCCTGAGGGGCCAGATGGCTATGTTGTTTATTGTGATGCTTTCCGGTGTTGGGTTGGGTTGCGTGTTGATCCAGCACGGCAGAGGTTATAGCCTATGCTCCCGACAACTCAGGAAAACATGAGAGAAATTATCCTACACATGACCTGGAGTTGGCAGCAGTGATACATGCTTTGAAGATATGGAGACATTATCTGTATGGCGTGCATGTTGATATTTATACAGATCATAAGAGTCTCCAGTATATTTTTAAGCAGAAGGAACTGAATTTGCGACAGAGGAGATGGTTAAAGTTGCTGAAGGATTATGATGTTGATATTTTATATCACCCAGGAAAGGCTAATGTGGTAGCAGATGCACTCAGCCGTAAATCTATGGCTTGTTTGGCCGGCGTACAACCAGAAAAGAAGGAGATAGTTCGTGAGATCCATCAGCTAGCTAGTCTTGGAGTTCGTTTGGGCTGATGCTGATAATGGTAGCATTATTGTACGAGGTGTTGCTGAGTCCTCTATTGTAGAAGAGGTAAAGAGACGGCAATATGAGGATCCTGTTCTGGTACATTATAGAGATACAGCACTTCAGAAGGATGAGACCCCATTTAAGATGTCAGCCGATGGAGTACTACAATACAGAGACAGATTATGTGTACCTGAGGTTGCAGGGTTGCGGCAGCAGGTAATGGGGGAAGCACACTATGCTCGTTATTCTATTCACCCAGGATCGACAAAATGTATCATGATCTTAGGTGTTTGTACTGGTGGAACGGCATGAAAAAGGACATAGCAGAATTTGTGGCCCAGTGTCCAAATTGTCAAGCAGGTCAAGATAGAGCACCAGAAGCCCGGAGGGCTATTGCAGGAGATGGAATTCCAACCTGGAAATGGGAAGTAATTAATATGGACTCGTCACAGGTTTCCCTCGCACTCCACGGAAGAATGACTCTGTCTGGGTTATTGTTGATAGACTGACAAAATCAGCCCACTTCCTTCCAGTCAGGACTACGTACTCAGCTGAGGATTATGCCCGATTGTATCTTAAGAAGATAGTGAGACTTCATGAGTTCCCACAGCTATTATCTCAGATAGAGGGGCCCAGTTTACAGCTAACTTCTGGAGATCCTTCCAGGAGGGATTGGGGACACAGGTGAGTCTCAGCATCGCATTTCATCCTCAAACTGACGGGCAGGCTGAGCGCACCATCCAGACGCTGCAAGATATGTTGAGAGCTTGTGTTATTGATTTCAAAGGCAGCTGGGAGGATCACTTGCCGCTTATCGAGTTTGCTTACAATAACAGTTACCACTCTAGCATTCAGATGGCGTCGTACGAAGCCCTGTATGGCAGGAAATGCAGATCCCCTGTAGGCTGGTTTGATGTGGCGAGGCTAAGCTGATAGGCCCAGATATGGTTCAGCAGGCTGTCGATAAGGTGAAACTTATTCAGGAAAGATTACTGGCAGCTCAGAGTCGGCAGAAGGCGTATGCGGATAATCGACGTCGACACTTGAATTTCAGGTTGGCGATTGGGTGTTCTTGAAAGTGTCACCCATGAAGGGTGTTTATGAGGTTCGGCAAGAAAGGGAAGTTGAGCCCAAGGTACATTGGACCTTATCAGGTCATTCGTAAGGTAGGCCAAGTTGCTTACGAGTTAGACCTGCCAGCGGATTTGGCAGCAGTACATCCGGTCTTCCATGTGGTCCATGCTTCGGAAACATATTGACACAAAGTCTGATCACTCCACACCTTCACAACATAATTTTCATCACCACAAGTCAAGAAACATTTAGAGATAGAAAGAGTAGAGAGAGGTGCTCTCGGCTAAGAGCTAGCCGAGAGGGGTGGGGTGATATTGTGCCCAGAAATTCCAGTTTTTCTCCATCAAAACTATCCCTCATCTAGTGTGTAGAGAAAGTGTATTAGTTGTTGAAGAGAAACAAGAAAGTGAAGCACTCAATAGAGTTGAAAATTCGGCCAAGTGAAGCACAAGATTGAAAGGTAAGAATGTTTGTTGTTTCTTGTGTTGCATGATGATTTGAATGTATAGTTCATGCATGTTGTTGTTGGATTGTGGTTTTAGTTGAAGTAGAGAGTGAGCCGTGTGTGAGGTGAGTTTATGACTGATTTCATTGTGCATGTATTGTTAGTGAATTGAATATGTATCAACATATGTAAATGAACAAAGATTGTGGGAGTTTGGTTGTGATGTTGCATGTTGGCTATTGGACTGTTTTTGCTCGAATTTAAAATGAATCATGTGTTGAAGATTCTGATGAAGTCATGCTTAATCTTGTTGAACATGTATTGGAAATGAATTGAATGCATTGTAGTTGGATAAACGAATGAAAATCATGAAGTTGGAGGGGGCTGTTTTTGACGAATTCATGGACTGTTTTGGGCTATAATTTGATTGTTGTTGTTGTGGACATTGTAG